>NW_024609848.1:353107-744675 GCF_016920785.2 Ixodes scapularis | reverse complement strand
CAAACTATAGAAATTTTGAATAAGAAAATGCTGTGGATAATACGAAGCCGGCAAAGACAAAAAAAAAGAAAAAAAAAAAGAAATGAATAAGGGCTCGTGCTCCTATTTACGGCTCAATAGTCCCTCTACAGAGTTAAAGAAAAGCTGAATCAGCCCATTTCTTTACCATTTTGTTATTTACTAGTCCCGGAGCGCAAGGCGGTGCCGCTTCCAGTATACTGATAATCCTGGGACCGTTCTCGCCCGCGCGGTCGTCAGACCTCTTTCTACCCCACCCTATCCTCAATCCCGCATGCTTCTTATCGCTTAAATCGAGAATATGGCACAGCTATAGCACTGCTCTAGAGCCACTGAGTATGCTACGGTGGAGAGTAGCGTCCCGGACGCCATTTTGTTGCGTTGAATCAGTGTTGCCAGGTGTCATCTGCTTTCGCCGACGTGTTTAACGAAAACCGTAGGAAAGGCTATCTGCATTTCAGCGACTGACTACAACGGAACTGTAGTGGCGAATTAACGCTGGGTGTAAAATGATAAAAGCGTTGCACCCCAGAATCATTCTTGCTGCCATGTGAGCTAAAGTGAAGCTCCAAGGAATAAAATGATGGCGTTCACCAACAACCCGCGCGCAAAGAAGGGTCACAATACAATGTTTCCAATCAGTTTTACTCTGTGATCTCGTTACCTCATATTGTTTTACGCACATGAAGTTTCGTGAAAAACTAAAAATCAAAACAAAAAAAAAACAACTAAACATCGCATTTGAAAAAAAAAAGAACCGGCGCTTTTTTGTGTTTTTTTATTGGGTTGCCAGGGTGTAAGCGTTAAAAAATGTATAGTATAAAAAAATGAAAAAAAAAAATGAAGCGGTTATCACCTGTAGGTTGAGGCACTGGCAGAGTTGAGGACACGCCTCGAGTGGAAGCACCCAGAGCAGCACCAGGGCAACCACTCGAAGGTGCGGCGGTTCCGGGGGTCGCATGCCGCCCTGTCGTGCTCACCCCCGACCGCACGACGCGGGAGGCTTTTCGCGCCGGGCAACTGTTGAAGAAAAGTAAGAAAACAAAAAATCGGGGTCACTAGATAACATATAGCATCCTCGATCATCCGCACTGGTGCGCACCGGGGCACTGAGGTGCGCCCCTTCATCTTCGATCAAGTGCACCGGTGCGCACCGTACATCCTCGATCAACGAAGCGCACCCTCCCGGTGCGGCTTTTCGTTGCCCCAACGCGCACCAAAAAAATCAGCGGTGCGCCGGGGGGCAGTCCCATCAGGCATTGCGGCCAGGAGCGGGAATCGAGAAGATGGCGGGAGTAACAGACGCGCAGACTATGGAGATGGCGATCTTGCAAAAACGAACACGCCTCGCAGCTGCACTAGATGATTTCCTCGGGTCTTCTGACGGCGAGACGACGAGCTTCTCACCATCGCCGCGATTACTGGCGATTGCTGCGGTGGCAAGGAGCCCCCGAAAAGCACGAACTTCGTGGAAAGCGGCGCGAGGCGTTTCGATGACAGCGAGGTACGGCTATTATCTGGTGTTTCGTTTTCTTGAACCAATAATGATGGCCAACATATACATGTGGAATTGTCACCCGCTTCGAGACCCCATCGACAATCACGTCCACGATGTTTATTTCTGTGGGACCGTCTAATCCGCGAGTAAAAGAATAGAAGAAATTGACAGCAGACGGGCACCGTGCGCTGACCTACGCAAGAAAAAACGAACAAAACGCGAAGTGACGCAAGGTGGAGCTCGCCGCGGTGCACCGGCGCGGCGCAGTTTGTCCTCGATGTTGCACCGACATCGCGCTGCACGACCGAGGAGCGCTGTGCACTCTGCTGGTTTCAGGGCGATTCCGGTGCGAGTTGATCGAAGATGCTAATAGAAGAATCAGGAGCACGCAGAAATGTGCATTGCGATAAATCTGCGATAAAACATGTCATCTCTGCAAAGGGAGTGCGAAGCGTATCGACAATATAGATTCTCTCAATTACGTTTTTGTGCTTTAATTCTGGCTGGAAAATAGTAAAACATAGACCGCTTTGAGAAAATTACTTAAATACAAAACTAAGAAGCGGCTGCGACATGTAAGCCGTACGTGCTCTTAAACGCCAAACGCTTCTTAACAAGGTAAAGACGAAATTCGCGATATGCCTTTCAATATTCTGTAATTTCTGTGCACAAAAAGGTGTTAAAAGACTCCTAAAGTATACGCGTTCTTAAAGAAATTGAAATGGTTAATTTGGGGCCAACAAAAAGGTCGAATTTTGCGTTCCATAACAATCCTAAAAGCTCGTCACCGCCCGAAACAAGATCACCAACAACGGACTCGGCAATGGTTGTCCGTGGCCACCGGCACCATTGATCCCAGTCTTTAATATGTCGGCGACCACAGCCAGGACGGCCACAGTGGAAGCAGGCAGAAGCGCCTAAACGGCGCCGCCTTGCCAAAGAGCAAGTGTGGCCGAAGGTTCGCTCGCATTTCCGACAAACGCCGCGAGATGGCGCATCATGACAGGAGCTCGAGGAACCGATCTTATTCGCGCACACGTTTTCAAGGTTGTGAGGTGCTCGGCCACGCCTGCGCGCCAAGTCCCAACCCGACTATTCCCCGCCGGGAGATGCGCCAAGCTTTGAGAGGAATTTCGACCCCCTTTCTGGCCTTGAACCGACACCTATCTCTTCTTCCACCGTGGCCACAACTTAAACTTTTAACTATAGTGATCGTTCAACGAACTTTGGTGGGACGCACAACGCAATCTAGCGCCGACTTTTCGCAACTCTGAGGCCTGCCACGGTTGCATATTAAAATAGAATTTGAGGTTGGGCTAATCGGTGCATATTAATAAAAAGAAAAAAAAAATACAGGACGAAAACACTGAAGACAGCGCTGTGCTGTCGTTTGTGCTCCCGTCCTACGTCTTTTCTTTTTTCGTTTGTTCTCTTTTGTTATAAATTTACATACTGAACCCGATATCAAGTTGGGGCGTCCGACCGTCCTACCGGATCACAACGCATCATTCGTGTTCACTAGTCGTTCGGTGGCAGGCACTGCTCAAAGTTGCCCTTTTTGGCCACCAGGCCGCGCCGACAAGCAACCAACAGTGGCGCCCCCTGGTAATTGCCCCTTGGCGCCATACGATCAGACGGAATATGCGAACATAAAACGAAATAAACAGGACTTGGTCGGTTCTTTAAAGGAAATATCTCATGCACGGGTTTGAGGACAATCGATCGACCAAAGAAAACGCAATCCCACGTCCGGGAGTCGGAGCGACGGGCATCGCCTACGCAAGCACCTCCATCCACGAACGAAGGACAAAGGGACGCGGCGATACCTCGAACGCGACCAGAATCCTTAACGGCACGTCTCGACCGAGCTCAGGAACAGCGCGGGCACAATCCCTTTTTCTCCCCAGAAAGGACCGGAAAAAACGGTAAAGAAGCATCCAGACATACGTCAACCCCACTCGAAACTGCAACAAACAAACAAACAAAAAACGCCAAGGAGCACAAAAGAAAACGACATCTAAATACTCACATCAAAAGGGAAAAAAAAAAAGAAAGAAAAACAATCTAAAACTTGCAGAAAGAAAATATCTTTACCAAAAAAAAATAAAAGGAAATAAGCCAGAAACTGCGTTAAGAGCCAAGCTTCCGGGACACGAGAGTGGACGTAGAGACGAAAAACGAAAAGAATACGAACACGTGGAAACAAAGCAGGCGCGTGTGAATGGGTTGCGCCAACGCGCGAAAAATGCGGGGTCGGCAAGCGAACGTTTCCGAGAGCAATAATGTCGTGCCAACTGGAAGCGTTTGCTGCCAAATCGAAGCTCGTTGTTTAGGCAAGCGGACGCACGCTAAAACAAGTAATGAGAATTTAGTCAGGCGCGCTAAGTGGAAGGGTCGAGCGCTACGCAGCTGGAAACAGACATTACCGACACAAGCGCTTCGAACGCACTACGGGCGTTGGACGGATATCGAATATACGGACGCTTGCACACACTCGGAAATATAAAGAACCACACAGGAGCATACACAATCGCCACCTATACAAATGAGTGAAAGCAATAGAAAACACAAACGTGTTAGAACTGGAAATAAGGAAACGGGAACGGTTCCCAACAACTCCGGGAACGCGATGCGGACGTCCTCGTTTCAGAATTTCGTTTCAACTCTCTACTGCAAATAAAAACAAACAAAAAAGTAATATAAACTGAAAGAAAGCCAGCGAGCTACGGATTGGACGGGAGCTTTCCCAAGTAAAAGGCATTTTTCGCACCCCGGCAACAAATCCTTCCAAGCCCCTTCGCAAATTGAAGATGGCTCTCCCGCACACATAGTCCTAGTGTGGGAAAGACCACCGTTTAGGAGTAAACGGGGCTTTATTTCGGGCGCGAAGTTCTGAAGCTGGAAACTTTTTAGCGGTGCCAACTCCTTTTTTTTGTGTGTGTATATATATATATATATATATATATATATATATATATATATATATATATATATATATTGTTAGGAAGAAGAAGTGGTACCGCAGAGTGGCGCGCGCTCGACGAGCATTCAGAGAGCTCGGACTGTTCCCGGACGAATGTCACCCCTACTATCCATCCTGTATCTAATGATTCCTCATTAAATCACCCTATATTTGTAACCTAATACGTGGTGGAGGTGCAGCAAAATCCCCACCCTTCCCCTCCGCTCATCTGACCTGGAGCTGCGCAGCGGCCGCTTCACCTCTGCAACCATGCCCGATGAGAACGCCAACACAACGGACCAGCGGCCTCTACACATCAAGAATCGCCAACGTGACCCCCCCGAATTCGCCGGTACCCCTGATTCGGACGTCCAAGACTGGCTGAAGAATTATGACCGCGTGAGTCAGCATAATCGTTGGGACGACATGATCAAGCTCGCCAACGTTGTCTTTTTCCTGAAAGGCACAGCACTACAATGGTTCGACAACCACGAAACCGAAATCAATTCATGGGACGCGTTCAAAGCCGCCTTTGCGGACGTCTTTGACACACCTGAACGCCGCAGACAGCATGCCAAGGACAAGCTTTCCAAGCGGTACCAAGCCGCCTCTGAATCTTCGACCTCTTATATCGAAGACGTACTCCGCCTTTGCAGCCGCGTCAATGCAGCTATGCCAGAGGACGAGAAAATCAGGCACCTCTTCAAAGGGTTGTCCCAGCAACTGTTTTCTGTCGTCGCACCCAAATCGCCTCCGACCGTCCACCAGCTCATTGCGGAATGTAAGAAGTACGAAGAGCTACAAAGCGGCCGGATCCTCAACGCTTCGTTTGAACGCCTCCCGGAAGTGTCCGCCCCATCTTCCGCCGGTGAGCTTTCTACTCTTATACGAAGAATCATTCGCGAAGAATTACGCGAATTTGTGGCTTCCTTTCGCCCCTCCGCCGACATTTCACGCCCACAAACGGAGACTTCTAGTGTTCAGCAAGTCATCAAGGATGAACTTGGGGCTGCACTTTGCCCCATCGCACCGGTTCCTTGCCCTCACGTCCCGCCGCCTGCCTTCTCGCCGCCCATCTGCGCCTTGCAGCACGCATCCCCACACCTCTGCACCGTGCAGCATTTGAATAACGTTTCCCCACCTCCTCGACGTTACGGACAACCCCGAAGAACTGAGGCATATCGCACCGAAGACAACCGTCCCGTATGCTTCTACTGCCACTCACCTGGCCACGTTATTCGCTACTGCCGCCGCCGTATTCAGTCCGAGACATACAATCGCAACCCCACTTCTACCCCACCCTTCAACGACCACAACCCCAGCCGCACCTCCGACGATCGCCGGAACTGGAGTCCTCCCCCTTTTCCTGGTTCTCGGCGTGGCCGGTCCCCATCCCCCTACCCTCGACGCCGCTCTGTCTCGCCGTTTATTGATGCCACTGCCACATCTCCACCGTCAAACTAAACAACGCAGCCTGTCGTGACACAGGAGGTCAGGCTGCATCGCCGTCAACAGCCCCAAATCCTCCTTCTCTTGGCCCTACCACTATCGCCGTCGAAATTGGAACAGAAAAAGTCGCAGCTTTAATAGACACAGGTGCAGCAAAATCCTGCATTTCTAATCAACTCCGTCGCCGTTTGCACAAAGTGCTAACTCCACCATCTCCTGGACATTTCCTTCGAATGGGAAACAGTGACCTCGTACCTCTCGGTCACTGCACTATGCCGGTTCAGATCGGTGGTACTTCCTACATAATTCTGTTCACTGTGCTCGAAAATTGTGTCGTCGACGTTATATTGGGATGGGATTTTCTTTCGGCCACTGACGCGACCATTGACTGCGCCAGCCGGGAATTGCTCTTGAACTCTTCGCCGACTACTGACACCACCTGTGAACCTTACCCCATTTTTCTTCACGCCAGTGGCGATTACGTCTTACCTCCCCTCTCGGCTGCCTATATCACAC
This sequence comes from Ixodes scapularis, assembly GCF_016920785.2. NCBI lineage: Eukaryota > Metazoa > Arthropoda > Arachnida > Ixodida > Ixodidae > Ixodes > Ixodes scapularis. The sequence continues at coordinate 738,232 of NW_024609848.1, read as the reverse complement.
TCATGCCGAACCGTCCTCTTCCATGCACCTCCGGTCTTATCGAGCCCATCGCCAGCCTTGTCACAAAGAAGCCTGTCATCATCCCCCACTGCATCGCCGACACTCTTCAAGGACAGGTTTCTCTATTCATCACCAACACCTCAGTTGAACCCCAAATTGTACCCCGTGGTGCCCGCTTGGCTACACTCACTACTCATATCTACGATGACTTCGTACCCCTTTCCGACAGTATTAACATTCAGACCTTCCCAGCCCCTCCGAACGCCAACACGCACGTTGCGAAGATGATAGACGCCCGCTTATCTGACGGCCAAAAAGAAGCTTTAACCCAGCTTCTTCTTTCATATGACGACCTCTTCGATTTCGACAATCGACCCCTTGCGCAGACGTCGGAGGTCTCCCATCACATCGAAACGGGCGAAGCCTCTCCCGTTCGAAGTCGTCCCTACCGAGTTTCATCGGCAGAGCGACAGGTCATTCACGAACACGTCACTGATATGCTTCGCAAGAAAATAATTGAACCCTCATCAAGCCCCTGGTCGTCACCTGTAGTCCTCGTAAAGAAAAAAGATGGAACCTGGCGCTTTTGCGTAGATTACCGACGCTTAAACAAAATTACTTCCAAGGACGTCTACCCTCTACCCAGAATTGACGACACTCTCGACACTCTTCAAGGATCATCCTTCTTCTCTTCAATGGACCTTCGCAATGGCTATTGGCAGATACCCGTTGCGGATATTGACAAACCTAAAACTGCCTTCATTACCTCCGCCGGCCTCTATCAGTTTAACGTCATGCCCTTTGGTTTGTGTAATGCCCCAGCCACATTTGAAAGAATGATGGACACTGTACTGCGTGGTCTCACCTGGAAAATATGCCTATGTTATCTAGACGATATCATTGTTTTTTCCCGTTCATTCTCTCAACACTTGGACAGGCTAAAGCACGTCCTCGACTGCTTTCGATCAGCCCACCTCCAGCTTAACTAAAAAAAATGTGTCTTTGGAGCACGCCAAATCAAGGTTTTGGGTCACATTGTCAGCGCTGACGGAATTCGCCCTGACCCATCCAAGGTACAAGCCGTTTCCGAATTTCCAGTGCCCAAACATTTGAAAGACGTGCGCGCCTTCCTCGGTCTTTGCACCTATTTTCGGAAATTCATACCCGGATTCGCCCACATCGCTGAACCCCTGAACTCACTTCTCCGTAACAATGCGACCTTCCAATGGAGTCGCGAACAACACGATGCCTACCAAGCCCTCAAGACTGCCTTGACGACCGTTCCAGTTCTTGATCATTTCGTCCCAGGCGCCGACACGGAGATCCGCACAGATGCCAGCGGCCACGGCATCGGCGCTGTGTTGGCCCAGAACGTCTCCGGTGTCCATCGTATGATTGCCTATGCAAGTCGTACGCTTACAAAATGCGAGCGAAACTACAGTATAACAGAACGCGAGTGTCTGGCCGTTGTTTGGGCAATTTCAAAATTCCGTCCTTATCTATATGGCAAACACTTCACTATCGTCACTGATCACCATGCGTTATGCTGGTTAACAACGTTAAAAGACCCTTCCGGACGTCTTGGACGCTGGTCCTTGAAGTTACAGGACTACACATTTACAGTGCAGTACAAATCTGGCAAAAGACACCTCGACGCGGACAGTCTTTCAAGATGCCCACTTCCCCCTGCGTCGCAACGTACACCTTCCGCCGACCCCGACACAACAACGGCCGTCTTAGACTACATCGATTGCTGCCGCACAACAGTCTGATCCTTCCTTACACCCCATCATTCACCACTTACAGGGCTTATATCAGAACCCTCCTGCGCAAATTCTACGCCGTGCCCGTCTATTCCAACTCAGGAATGGAGTCCTCTATAGGCGGAACTATGACGTCCACGGACGCGCTTGGCTTTTGGTTATCCCCCGACAACTACAAAGAGATGTCATTCAAGCTAACCATGACGACGCAACAGCCGGACATCTCGGATTTGCCAAAACGTACTTCCGCATACGGAGTCGTTACTTCTGGACGGGCATGACCCGCACCATCAACAAATATGTTCGGGCGTGTCACGACTGCCAGACGAAGAAAAGACCTACCACCAGGCTTTCTGGTAGACTACAACCGATTCCGCAACCATACCAACAATTCCAGCGTATAGGAATCGACTTTCTCGGTCCTTTTCCTCTGTCGACAAGCGGGAACAAGTGGATCATTGTAGCTATTGATCATTTGACGTATCAGGTTACAAATATAGGGTGATTTAATGAGGAATCATTAGATACAGGATGGATAATAGGGGTGACATTCGTCCCGGAACAGTCAGAGCTCTCTGAATGCTCGTCGAGCGCGCGCCACTCTGCGGTACCACTTCTTCTTCCTAACAATATATATATATATATATATATATATATATATATATATATATATATATATATATTTATATTTATTTATTTATTTATTTAGGCAAAAATACCATTCTATATTTGTAGCTGATTACGTCGCCATGGAGACGTATGAATTCAATTAAAAGGGAAAAAATATTGGGGCTAATTTGTGTACTTTTCCCACGAAGAATCCGCTACCTGGATACATTCTTAGCTAGGTCATCTCTACAGCCTTGGGGAATACATCAATGGAGATCCACCACGCTTGAATCCTGCTTGCTCAGATAATCAAAACATTCTTGATTACTATCATTAACACATAACTTGCCCGTTTCTCAGCATGTACTCAGGTAAACTCCGCGACATTGTTAGGGCAAACAAACCATGCCCGATTTTTGCTTCTTTTCTCTCAGCATTGAAGGACCGCCATCAAAAAGTACCATAGTGGTGGAAAGTGCTCAGTGGGCGTACTAACCTAAGTGGTAAACTTTGGTGCCCGCCGGTACCCCTTCGCAGTAAAATGAGAAAATGCGACGAAGTCGTGCTCGCGCCAACAGTCTCGCGCGGCGTACCTGTTGCGAAATCTCTACGAACGTCTATCCGCGCTTTTCGGCCTTTTATTATCATGCCTGTATAGGGAACCATTTTGGCAGCTCCCTCGAAGTAAAGCTCGACGTAGATGTCTCGAGAGCGAGATGTCCGTCTGGCTCTGAGGTACGACACCGCTTCCTCCCGTAGCAGACGACACAATTAGACAGCGGAGCACTCAACCGCTAACCTGGCGTCTTTGCAATACGTCCACCGCGCTGTAGCGCTCACACAAACACCCAACGCTAGCGAAGACGCCTCGGTCGGCTTCCCCACAAAACTAGGGTGAGAATGAATTCCTTTCCTAGTCTCCAAAAAAGAAGAACCCGACGGGCGCGAAGGAACTGGAACTGCGTGGAAAGTTGCGCAGTCCATTGTTGCAGCACTTTTCTCTACTCCCTTTCTTCCTTGTTTATTTTTTTTTTTTCATCCCTTTTCTGCGATTTCCTGAAAGAATAGAGCGGGCAGCCGGCGGCCAGTACAAAGCGCCCGACCGCCCGCGCCGTTCTCCCTGCCAAATGAAAAGGCGCTCCCTCCAGCCGTCTCATCGCAGCGGTTCGCGCTTTAGATATTATGAGTGGATGGATGGATGTAGGGAGGAAGGGGGGGAAAGAGTGTAGAAAGTCGAGAACGTAAGGGGGCGCCAGCTGTGCTCCCTTAGCAGACGGTGGCTTCCGTGCCGCCATTACTATATATATACTGCCCCCCCCCCCCCTCCCCCACACATGGAAATTCGCGGGCACTCCGTAATTTTCTTTCTATTCGTTTTTTTTTTTTTTTTTTAATCCATTCTTTTGCGAGTCACTCCGTGTTCATCGAAGCGTGAACTATGCCGGAGTTCGAGAGTCTAAAAAAAAGAAAATTCCGACAGTCGTCAAAGGGAGTTTTAGCCCCCCGCAATTTTTGCTCCGTAAACGTCAATTCTCGTTTTTTTTTTTTTTTTTTTTTTTTTCTTCTAATAATACAAATAATCGTGGTTTTTTTTTTTTTGTTTTTTTTTTCGTTTTTTTCACGAGTCACTGCTTTTGGACAATCGTTATCATAAGGCGTTCGCGCTTTCTACAGTGACGGAATACAGCTCGTCGCCACAAATTGACATTTTTTTTCACGACAGGAAAAGTAGGGGGTAACTCAAAGCAGTTATTTTTTTAACTGGTTACCAAACCAGATTAAAAAGAAAAAAAAGTTAAAACGACTCGAATAGCTTTGCGAATTACTGTGAGAGATTTTGTGCTAACATTTTTTGTTTTTCTTCGGATGGAATGTTTATGTATTGGTGATGTGTTTCCAACAAACAAGCTTTCCGAAAAGGCTTTTCTTTCTAAAATACCTTTCTGGATTTCCATAAAAAATAATAATTATAAAAAAAAAATGTTTAATACTAAAGGACAAAGCATCGATTTGTTGCGTACGAATAGAACCACGCTAATAAACCATTAAATTCGGAATAGGAAAACGTTAATGTATTTGAAGTCCAGTCGCCGCAACAACAAAAATGGTTTCTCAAAAACGACAAATGCACTAAGTCGACCGGGCTAGATAGAGTCAGATTTCAACACTTTTTGTTACCCTTTCTTCAGAAAGGGTAATAACAAATATAAACTTAAAAAAACGACAAAATAAAAATAAAAAATACATGTAGAATATAAAATCGCGGTGGCTTAGCTCGGCTATGTCAGGATATACGTAGCGTGAGCTTATGCGCACAAAATTAATAGCGCTATCAAGCGGCTCCGGTGCAGCGTCAGACTTGGCTACTGCGCAACGAAGGCGCACAACTAAGCACGCGGTGGCGCCAGTGCGTCTGCCGCGGCTATGACGTCACTCCTCTGGAATGCGCAGACCGCCGCGCCCGCCTCGCTGTGTGACGTCACTGCTCCGGCGCGCCAGCTGTGCGCCGTGTGACGTCACTGCTCCTCGCACATGCGCAGCACGGCTCATTATGAGAGCCACGCGAAACTGCTCAACCTCGGCCAGTGTAGCTCACGCTACAAAAGCAACGAGGAAATAGAAATCAGCCATAAATGTAGCGAAGCGCTCATGTAGCGCTGATCATGTGTCGTCCGCTACTTATCGTCTGCCATGAGCAACAGTTTTGACGGTGCGATACAAACCTGGTGAAAGCGCCCGTCTGCACGCGCTTAGCGGAAGGTCAGCGCTATGCTTGAAGCGCTTCGCTGCATTACATGCAACTAATCACACAAACTCGTATAATTATGTTTGTTGGTTTCTTTATTGTCCTTGCTATTATGTCCACGAGTATGTTCTGTTGTGGCCGATCGATGTGGCTCAGTTACTGAGAACCTTGCTAAAAAGGTGCACACTCGAACAGTGTTTGTCGTTCATTTGTCTCTCCATGGTGAGACGAGACAGGAAAGTTTTTGAAATGTTCGGGGCGAACTGAAAGGAAGCATCAGTTTTCGTGCTCGGCATCGTCTATGCAGCCGAAGGCAGCCGCGGGTGTACGCACGCAAGCACGCGCATACATAGACACACAACAAAAGACAAAGTTTTAATGCTTTCTGACGGAAGGTCACCAGGTACTAGTATAGACCTTTCCGGCGCTTATCACACAGGCTAAAAATGCCGATTCATTGGGCTGTGGACGCGTGTGCGACGCCTCATATTTCGTAGAATAGAGCTACCGCACACCCTCAGGGAGACAAAGATGGCAGCCCTCAGAAGACGATTATTGGAAATGTTTATATAGCATGTTGCAGGCATAACTGCGGTAAAGGCACGTTAGAAATTAGGTTAAGCCTTCTTTTTCCAAGCGCAAATCTACACAACAAATATGCACGGCGTAAATAAAAAAAAAAAAAAAACTGCAGCGTTTGTATTGAGCTGAGCAGCGGCGAAACTTTTTTTTTTATAATGTATTTAATCTGAAAAAATTTCCGGTCGCCACATCAAAACGCGTGCGCATGCGCGGGAAAGTGAGGCATACAAGAGTCCTTCTCCTTTCTTTATTGCGTGCTAACGCAGGTCGCTATGTGTCTCATTCACCGTAAACAGCCAAAACTAGTTCACCGATTGCGCGACCGGAGCTGTTTACCAAATTTCTATGTCGTGTGGGCTGTCGTATATCAGCGTTTGCACACAATTGCTCCTGTGCGCGGTCATTTTTGAGCGATACTGGCGCCGCGTAACGTTTCCGCCTTGCTGGGGTGCACCAGGAGCACGTGATGACAAGATGGCAGCGTCTGGTGTATGGACGACGGCCAGCGTCAGCGAAGCAATTATTGTTTCGGTACGTAGGAAGAGGTATCGGAGCACAGAATCGTAGCATCAAATATTGTAGGACGGAGCGGGGAATCTTTAAGGGTTGGAGCTGACTTTATAACGATCGCAGACTCGGCTCCAGCCCGTCGTGGAAGCCAGGGCTGCCGCGAGCGCAGTCAGCGTTGAGGCAATGTCCATGCGGCTTCTGGCTCATTCTGATGAGAGCTTTGAGACTTGATATTTTTCTACTTTTTCGACTTCTTAAGGGTTTAGGTACTTTATTTAATTGTTTGTGCTCTTTGGCGGTCGAAGACAACGCCTGTATGTTTTATCTTTTTTTTTTAATATTTTTTTCTGTTCTCAGTGATGCACGCTTCAGCAAGAGACGTTTGGTAACATTGTACGGCAAGCAGCGAACTTCTCATGGCTGGAGAGTAGGTCCGCCTCACCTCGGCGCGCAAACCGAGGTTAAGCCGGGACCCTACTTTCATAGGTGAGACGGGTAGGTGTGCGAAGGATCATGTCCACGAGCGTGCAGCTTCCACAAGTGCAGCTTCCACAGCTTCCATGTGGACGCTTGTTCTGGCTCCGACTTGAGGGGATGAACAATCTCATTTTTCACGAATTAATCTGCCGACTGCCATTGTTTAAAAAAAAAAAAAAAAGTAAGGCATGTTTCTCTGGTTAGTAACGTTAGTAAGTGATTTCGACTAGTACTTAGCGAAAGTAGAAAAATCGTTTCATGGCCCCTTTAATTCAGCTATGAGAGAACACGTAAAGAAACGGAACGAACACCACTTTAATACGATTTTGACGCCGTCTGATTGGTCGATATCAGCTCGTAGCATCGGCTGCGTATAGGACTAAAAGAAAATCACGCATAAGCCGACTCGTGCTTCGCCTTATCTACAAAAATGGCGAATTTGTAAAATGCGGACTGAGCCGCAATACGCAAAGACGCAGCGCTTCTTGATGGCCGTATATACTTGCGTTTTCAAACAAACTTCCGTTGGCAGTGCGCCTTGTCTAGTCCTTCTCGCCTTGATCCTTGTGTAATCTCGGCGCTGTATTCCTTAGCAATGAACCAATGCGGAGTGCAAGTTCGCCTGCTTCTTGCGCAGCGGTTGCCCTGACGTCAGAATGCCGAGCTCTGATTGGCCCTGATGGAGCCAATCAGAGCTCAGCTTTGAGGTCTACCCAATATCCTTTCCAATCTGAGCCAATCACAGCTCGGCGTTCTGACGTCACCACAACCGCTGCGAAAGAAGCAAACGAACTTGCGTTCCGCATTGGCTCAAATCACCACCCTACTGTGTCTCGCCAGAGGAGGAAGCGAACTGAAGAGGAGATTGTTGAACAGAAGCGGCCAGGTGATGAGTATGACCGTGCTCGACTTTGCCGAAGGGACGCGGGAGGAGAGAACGAGAGAGAAAACAACGTCTAACTAAAAATTAATTTTAAAAAAATCTGCCTAGAAGAGAAGCAATGCTATCGCCCTTCGACATAGTCTTGGGGGAAAATTGCGGAAAAATACAGCCCCGTGTTTTGTTTTTTCCTTGTTTCTTTCCCCTGAAATTTAGAAGGCAGAGCCTCTCCCGCTGTTCTTATGTTGGAAAAAAAAAAAAAAAAATACCAAGTTTATGATGAAAAAAGAAATCTTGAAGAAAAATATAAAACAAGATTCCCACGAATTCTGCTTTTCACTTGCAGCAAGCAGAGCTTCTACTTGTTGCATGAGAAATGATCCGTGGCCCGTCCTCTGCTTTGATCAATGGCGCCCCGCCGCAGCTCATCGCGGAGCAAACGAACTTATAATCCCCGTGAGCATGTCCTCGAAAGATGGTGCCCTTTTACTTACCGTGGCAAAGCCCGTGCCGTCCTGATGACGCCATTAAGAAAGACGCTTCACAAAGCCCGTCTGCTCAATCATCTTTTTGTTCCTGTATCTAGTTGCGCCTTATTACGCTGTTTTCCGGCAACTTCCAATGATATGTTGTGCGCTCGCACTTCAGCTTGGTTGCTAATATAGCACCCCTTCTCTCTTTTTTTCCTTCTTTTTTCTGGACACTAGCGTTTGTTTGTTGAGGAAAAAAAAAGGGGGGGGGGAGGGGAGGGGAGGGGAGGGAGGAAGCCAGCGGTTTCACTTCAACGGCATTCCTGCTGAAACAAAGCCTTCGACCTTTTTTTTTTTTTTTTTTCTTTGCAAACACTAGAGAGAAGGGACGCGGATGCAATGACCTACTCGAGTCATCGTCCAGGAAAGTCTCCAGACGGGAACGGGAGCATGGCCTGCGTTCTCACTACGCGTGCGCGAGCAGAGCACTTAAATTGTTTGGCCACCTCAGTTTGAGCGTGTGTTCGACACGAAGCTGACGTCAGCGCTCGGGGAGGACTCGGAGCCCAATCACACGCTCACTGCCCAGTGAAAAGATGGATGGATAGATGGATGTTATTGGCTATACCCTTTGTAACGGGTGGTAGCTAGCGCCACCTAGCCTAACTCTGAAAAGACAACCATACGATTCCTCCCGCCCTTCCCAAGACCAATTTTCTCCCCTACCTATGAAGACAGGCAACAGCGGCCATTAAGGTTGCTCGATGGAGTTCTAAAGAGGGGCCTGTCGCCGACCTACTCTTTCTCCTCTCGACCGCGCACTCTCGCCGGCTCCGCGTCTTAACCAGCGTCCGCAACGTTCGAAAGTTCCGCAGCGTCCACGCTTTTCGCGCAGCTTTCGAAGCTGCAGCGCGCGCTGGTATCAGCTTTATCTGCATGCTGCACGCGGCGCGCGGGATACGGGAAACATAATCTAAACCCGTGTCTCACGGTTTAGATTCATGTTTCCTGACCTGCCCTGACCGGCTGTAGAACTCGACAGCGCACGAGACGAGCCTGAGAGCCGGCACACGTAAGCGCGCTCGACACAGAAGCGCCCGGGTCATATAGGGAGCGCACGTCGCAAGAGCGAACATAGCGTCGCATATATTTTTCCTGAAGGAAAGAAACACGACTGCTCGAAGCGGAAACTGAACTGGGGAGAAGAACCAGTCAACCCGTGTGGCCCGGGCGATCACTTTTTTCCCATTGAACAGTATTTATATATACAGGGTGTCACAAAAGAAAATTTACAGGGTTTTTATTTCCGCAAAAATAAACTAGGCATCGCCGAACGCTCATTCTCTGCCCAAAGATAGCGCTAGAGGTCACAACCATATGCCAAAGTTTCAGTCCGATCTGATAATTTAATCAAAAGTTATAAGTGATTTTCTGAAAATTTCAATGGGAAAATGGCGGCCGACCGAGTTTTCAAACACATGGGGCCCTATGGCGCCAGAAACCGAAAACGGGCAAAAATGGGCTCCATTTTCCCATTGCAATTTTCAGAAAATCACTAATAACTTTTGATTAAGTTATCGGATCGGGCTGAAACTTTGGCATCTGGTTGTGACCTCTAGCTCTACCTTTGGGCGGAGAATCAGTGTTCGGCGATGCTTAGTTTATTTTTGCGGTGAAAAAGACCGTGTAAATTTTCTTTTGTGACACCCTGTATATATATTCAAATTTAGGAGATTAACTTTACTGAGACAATCGCGTGTTTTAGGTGAAAAAAAAAGGGAGATTTTCGCCGCAGCATATAGACCCGTTGCTCTGCGGCAGGGGGCGCGGGCGCGTCCGGAAAACTTACGCAAGACGCGACCAGGTTATGCTAGCTGCATCATCCGTGTGGCGCTCCAACATTCGATTTTGCACGTGCCACGTTCGAATACAAGCAGCTGTCAGCATACGTAGATGTGCGGTAACAAAACGTCCGAAAAAAGTAAAAAAAAAAAAAAGGAACAGAATTATGCAGCTCGCGGCCGCAGCGTCCCATTAAACATTCCTTTCATCTTTGCTTTCTTTCACAGCTTCCGCGAGCACATAAATTTCACATTTACGTGATAGCAAAGCCGAAGCTACTTGCAAAAGCTTGTTCCCCTGAAAGATGCTCGCACTGCACGAGCGCGCGTGCTTGGTAGGGACGCTGAAAGCTCGCAGCTCGCTCTTGTAGCCTCTGCTACGCTGGCACTTAAATGGTAAAAAGTTGAAAAAAACTCTATACCCGTTTTCACCACAAGAACCACAGTAAAAGAAGTCCGGCTTCTCGCGGAGCATTACTGATTTCCCCTTTTATGCAGAGAATTAAGATATACGTAGGTGAATTGTAGGTTAGATATATCATATATGTTGTTTTAGCAAGACGTTCACGTTCCAAACGCTAAAAGCCTCGCGTTTTCCTCAGAAAACCGAGTCTCGTAAGAACTACTTCGCGCCGCACATGAACAATGCGCAAAACTTACTTTTCTCTTGACATGAAAACGGGTATAGTGGGGAAGCGTATTGATGCATGTTCGAAACGCGAGCCAAATATTCTATTTTGCTCGCCTGCAGCGCTGCTCAAAACTTGAGAGCTACGGGATGTTTCGGTGGCGCCCTCGTTTGGTTACCTTTCGTGACGTCATTGCCTTGTGAAGAACAAGTTCAATGGTGTTTGTAATGAGCATTCTAGGAGCCTGAAATCATAGCGCTCTCAAAAACAACACTGCCAACACCGTCAAAAGAGTATTCACGTGGCGTCGGACATTTATTTACAACACAAATTTACGAAGAATGCAGAATCACGAGGCGTTCCTCTAGTTCCGTTATGGTATCATCTTTCTCGTTCCGCGCCTTGAGTCGTTTGCGCGCCTCGCCACCACTTGAAAGCTACAGCATGGTACAATCACACCGTGGCCGCATCTTTTCTCAGAAGACAAATCAATATGAAAATGCTCCCGTGTGCTTTTCCAAATATAAATTCTACTTCTCCGCAAAAAAAAAAAAAAAAAAAAAAAAAAATTATATGTATATATATTTATATATATTGAAATAGCTCTTCTCTGGATAGCCAACTGCATAGTATTCAGGTGTTCGTGTCGTTTGTATCCATTGTATTTTCGTTATTTCCTTATGTATTACGTTCCCAATTTTCACTCGATTTATTCCTTATTATTTCGTCTACCACTCCCCTCTATAATGCGTTATGCCTCGAGGGTATGTATAAATAAATTAAAAAAAGTCTATAGTTGAATGTGTGTATCTGAGCATGTACTGAACACGAGTGCGGCATCAACGTTAGACGGAGACTCTTCGCTTCGCTTTAATTAATACCTTCTCTGCTCGTGTTCAAGTGGGAACTCGCCTATGCAAAAACGATTCTCGTCGAACACTAACACCTCCCCCGCGTCCAATATTAGCACCGCCATCGATAGAGGCTACGGATGCAGTAGCTTCAGTGCACAGGCATCCCCATTCATACTCGTCGTCACATCAAGGGAAAAAAAAAGTAAAGAAAAACAAGGAAGCTTTGCGCATAACTTATACATTGCGCGAAGTAGTTCTTACAAGATTTGGTTGTCGAAGGAACAAACGACGATTTTTGGCATTTGAAGCTCGTGCGTCTCGGTAAATTAATTTCATTAATTTCTAATGAAGGTAATCAAATGATTACAAAATTCCTCCAAAAAGTAATCGATTCCAAGTAATTTGATTACATGTAGCGAGTGCCGCACAAGTCGGGATGCACCTAAGTATATCTTAATTCAACCCAAGGAAGGGGAAATTAGTAACGTTCAGCGCGCAACCTAACTTTCTTTTTTTTTTTTTTTCATGGTTTTTGAGATGATTACAAGTATCGGTGACGTTGACTCGGGGAAACTCGGGGTCCCATTACGCTCTTCGGACTGGAAACGACGCTCAAAAGATGGCCATATCGCCGATGTCGCTCGATGGGGGCTTTGTGGACGGTTCTATGCCCAGCATTTCATCGGGGCGTGATGAACACTGCGGAAAGGTTGATATACAAAACTGATGTTGTTTCTCTACACGTGGACTGCAAAGCGTGGGGCGGAACGACACCCCGAGACACGGGCACCTCGAACACAACCAACGCAGTCGGGGGCCATCCAAAGCCGCTTCCAGCAAACGGGTCCCGGTAGAACGTTTTCCCCCGTCCCTTCCCCACGGCGCGCCGCGATCGGCGGCGAGCGGCGTGGGTGGAGCGCCTAGATTGAAGAGAGGAGACAACTCCTCAAGCCAGGCTGGTGGCAAGTGTTCATGCTTTGCGCAGCCGCGTGGCGAGGAGGGAAGCGGACGGAACGGTTGAGACGCTTGTGACGATCAGCGCCTTCGTCACTTCCTCGCAGCTTGTATAGTTTCGAAATTCAGTCTGGCCACGTTGATCACTATCATCGCCCGGTGATAGTTACAGAAAGACGGAGGAGGGGGAAATTGGCGGGGAGGAAAAAAAATCATACTATTGATTTGTAAGCCAGGTGGCGCAAGCTACCGCCCGTCATAAAGCACACTGCCGTTGGCATTCATCTATCCATCCATCCTCGGTGATTGGCCTCTATGGCACTGTGCCAAACTAATGGCGGCATTCTTGAGAACGATGAAAGAAGAAAAGTGAAGGTACTACCGAGCCGAGGATAAAACACGACACACGAATTAGATAGAGCGGCTGCGTAAGCGTTTATATTAGAGTGTGGTTCAAATAATCATATGGCACAAATTTGGCTCTACAGCCTTTTGATTGCGGAAATTTAATCGAGGGGTTTATTGGTAGCCGCTTTGTACTAGTCAGTTCTTATGTTCACGCCATCGAAACGGAGACAACTTAAAGGGGTACGGAAACCAAATTCTGGAGCTCATTTTTTTTTTTTTTTTGCTTCAACATGAGGTAGGTAGCAGTAGAACCTCAGAACCATCAATATTTCCTTGAAAAACGAAAGAAAACATACTTTAAACTGAATTAAACGCTAACCAAAAACCACCTGGTTGTTGGTTAAAAGCTTCAATAAAATCTCTTGACGGCATCCTACTCCAACAGCAGCGCTACTAAATGGGAAGTACGCTCACTAGTACAAATTACCAAAGGCAGAACGTAATACCGAAGGTTTGGTGAAGAAAGCCAAAGCACAGTTGGCCGCCTCGACTTCGCTCCACCAGCCAGTCGCTTCCACTCATTCTTTGACGTCACTGACGTGAGGGGCTCTCGACGAGGGTGGCCGACCTCTGAGAGTGACCCGCGGAAGCAGGGTTTGTCACAGAGCTGAGCCCGAATCCTCTTTTGAGCGTGGTAGTTTGTGTGACACCATGTGAGAATTCAGCGATCGTCTCGCCGTCCAACCTAGTCAACGTCGACGTGCTAACTGACCCCGCTTAGACGATCGCCTTGTTGGACGAGACCGACGGAAGCGGTGTCGATCGCTTCTTTTTATTCCCTTAGTGTTCGCCATTGAGACAAATAGCGTTGCAAAATCGTGGCAATGCGGGCGTTTTTTTTTTTTTTTTCTAGTAGTTTTTGTGTGACGCGATGTGAAAATTTTACAGTCGTGTTCTTTTTGCTGTGTGCCTTCGCTTGGAAAATCGCGTCCAGCCAAGACCAGCGCAAACTTCCTCTACGCAGGTGCCTTCCTTTCGTTCGTTTTTGTATTCGCCCTTGTGACAAGGAACGGCGAAAAGTCGTCGTGTTGTACGCGTTTCTTCGCGGTGCCGTGACAATGCTGCGATCACACAATTGTCGATGCGATACGCTGCGTGAAATACTCGAGTGATGCCACCGCCGTGCTGAATCACCGGACTCGGCCTGCTTCCCTGCTCGCTTTAATAAATGAAGGATGCCGACTGGTATGGCGCCTTCATAGTGATGTTCATTTATCCGTCAACCTGGCGCCCTCGCCGTGTCTGGTCGTTGTGATCAGTCGGTGCATGGTAAATCAGATAAGCAACAGTCGCCTTGTCCTACCAATGTTACACATTATCCTGCCAAGGTAGGAAATCTATCAGCATCTCGCCTCGTGCGAGATAACAGAGGTATCTTAGCCACCTCGCGACAATGTCGTCCCGTCCAAGAAACAACAAGCTCGCGCCCGAAACCGACGTTGCCGATGTCGCCAGATCGGCCAAGTCACGGAGCAGACGACGCACTACGTGGTGTCATAGCGCGCACGACTCCGCCGGCCCCCGTAATCTCCCGGTGACATGTTACAGCCCTTGGGCACTGACTACGCGAAGTAGTAACATGTTGAAGTCACCAAGCGTCAACGCTCATAACTATACGGTACGTTTGGCCGCCCCAGGGAGGCCGATGACGTCGCGGACAAGTAGCGGGAGCGATGGATGTCCCGAGACGCACCGCGCTCTTCGATGGCCGATTTCGAAGAGCTCGCCAGAATCGAACATTTAGAACGAAAAATACGGCCACCCGTTTAACACACAAGCGTGCGATTGTCATTAGCAGATAGAGTTGATCATGTTTAACTTATTTCTGAACGTGAGGGGTTTATTTTAAGTTTCGATATTCGGTATATTAGGAGGTGATCGACGAACCGATTCTAATCTGCCGTTGAAGCGCGAAAGTATAACGGTGCCCAATTAGATATAGTTTCATGACCGTCATTAGTTCCTCGAAAGTGGAGCTGCTTTTTTTGAACCACCAGATGACACCGAGCTTAGAAAAAAGTCTACCGAAACGCGGCTCATAAATCACGTGACCTCGATCGAACGGTTGGAAACGCTTTGATCGAGGCACACTGGGCGTGGGGCATCGAGCTGCGTCGGCGGTGCGCGCCCTCTGCAGTCCCTCGCAGAAAGGAAGATTCGGGAAGCGAGTGAACGGAGCCGGAACGAAATGGGTCGAGCGGCTGCACCTTGATAGGGAAGAATGGGACGGACCGCCTCTCCCTAGAAAAAATGCTACCGCTTCCAGTCAGCCGTGTCGGGGTCGCTGCGGCGAATCGGAACCTTCTGCGCATTCGACCCCGTCCATGCGCTGCCCCCCACGATCGGGTACCACTCTCGTTCCTCTCCGCCCCAGTGGCACTGCGTTCGACTGTTGATGCTCAAAACTTTACGCGCGGCGCACGCTTTCCGAGGGCAGTCTTTTTTTAAAGCACGAAATGATTTTGAACGGAACTCCAACCTTCCCGCCCCCCACTCTCAAAATTGCCCTCGTCCGTCCGTCGGTGCTTTTCCCGCTAAACTTAGCGAGGAAACTGACGTCACGTCACCTCTGCACCAGTCTAGTTTCCCCGCTAAATTTAGCGAGAATTTGACGTCACGTGACGTGACGTTACGTGACATATACGCCAATTCAGTTTCCCCGCTAAATTTAGAGAGAAATTGACCTCACGTGACCTGACGTACCATGAGTTGCACACTATTTCAGGATCCCTGCCAAGTTTAGAGGGCAAATTAATACCACGTTACCTGGCGTCGTGAGATCTATACAGCAACTTAGTTTCTCCACTAAATCTAGCGAGGAAAAGCATTAAAATACAGGGCTTCTTCACTCCCCGAAACGACTGTGCGCATTCTTAACAAATTTAAGGACCGTTTCTTAAATACTGTATTTCGTGCAAGACCTTGATGATAAAGGTCGTTGCCAATTTTTCTCGGTTACTATGAGGACCATAAAAAAAAATAAAACATAGGAAAGATTGGTTGCCGAAACCGTTGCGCAGGTTGTCGTTGAAATGCGATGGTATTTTACACCGTCTTCTAATGCGTTGCTGTAGGACCGGCGTTGAGGTTTGTCGGGGAACGCCACTAAATCAGTCCCGCGAAACGGTCCTTCAGAGCGCACACGTCCGACGAGGACCACGGGCGGTCGCAGGTGTGGTCCCGCATTCCCCCGCTCACCGCTTCCTGTTGTACCCACGGTGGAAGAAACACATTTAGGTGATGACCCTGGCCGCTCTTCCCGCGGGGAGCGCTCTAAAGCTGGAAAGTAACGACAAAAGTAACGTCGTTACTCTATCGTTACCTGAGAAAAGTAATAGAGCTACAGTTACAATTTACATTTTTAAAAGTAACTCGTTACAGTTACAAGTTATTAAAGAACTAACGAAGTTACAGTAACGCTTTACTAGTAACGCGTTACTACCCAAGACTGCTTTGAGTACACCATCTCGAGAGTACACCGCTTGAAGGGTTCATCCTTTCGATACTACACCCTTTAGAGACAACAGCTTTTTGATACTATACACCCTTCTGAGGCTACACCATTTGGATACTACACCCTTTGGAGACTATCACCCTTTGGAGAGTGCCCTTTTTCAACGCGACACTCGGATACTTAGTGTGCAACAACCAGGATCAAGTAACCGTGGTACAACGCTGTCAAAGCTGCTGACGCGGGCGCCCGACTTCATCTCGCGTCCCACTTGCCCGAGAACTCGCGCAGACGAGACCTAATATAGGGCCCCGCGCTTGCGCCAGCCGCTTCGACAGCGTATTCCCTAAGCACTCTTTCTTGATTTCTTGATCAAGCCCTTTCGAAACCAACCGCTCGCCGTCTCGCCGAATGGGCGCACTCCAAAGACTTTCCCATCATAAAAGAAAACACAAACAAAAGGAACTAAAATTCTCGCGCTCGCGACAAATTCCCTCGACTTCATTGTCGCGAGGACCGGCGGTGACGCGGCGTACAAACTTGGGCCTGCACGCCCTCGCGCGCACGCGTTTTCCAACTCGGCCCAGTTTCCCAGGAAACACCTTCTACGGCGAGTACGACGACAACGACGACGACGCCGCGGCGGCATCACCAGCAGCAATAACAGCAGCGGAAGCAGCCGCATGCCTTACCCGGCCGGATGCCAGAGCAACGTTTAATTAGGCTACGCGACAGGAACGGCCGCATTGTACGTGAGACAGCCAGGCCCGACGACAGCGGATTTACGAGCACCAGGCGCCCGGCCGACCGCCCGGAGCTCTTTAATTAAAGCACGAGTTCCCCGGGATCGACGAAAGGGACCTTCCTTCCCTCCGAGCCCTCTACATCGGTATTTTTCCCGTCGGCATGTATAAGCTCTCGCGCCCGCATACTCGATCGCTCCGTCCGCGGCCAGCTCCGGACTGCCCGCTCACGCTGAGTCCGCCGGGTCTGGGAAACATTGTTCGGCCCAATGGGCACCGGCTCGCTCGAGACCTCGTTCGCTTTTTTTGGTGCGAGGATATTAAGCGATTCGGCGCGTGGCTGCTGGACCGCCTAAAGGTGGCGGCGCACACCTGTTTCGGTCTATCCTCCGTTTCGTATACGTTACAAAAGTTCCCGGCGCAAGCGCGTCGTTCGAACGCGAGACAGCGCACTAGGAGCTGACGACGCTCTCGTTCGCTCTGACTGGAGGCTGGGGGTAGAAGCAAGGGCAGCTAGCCTTTGACTCTACCCACTAATTCATCCAATCAGAGCTCGGCGCTCTGACGTCGTCGCACGCTCCCCCCCCCCCCCCCCCCCCCCCCATTTCATTGATTAAGTCTTATTGGTGAAAAAGCGTCTAGGGGTATGGAGCGCCAAAATCTGCGACTAATTCAAGAAACGGATTTTGAGAGAAGTGAAAGTGCTCTAGTGGCCAGTGATAAAATAAAAGGATGGACATCAATCTGTATATAAAAAATGTGAATGAAAAATTTCAAAATTGCAAAGGTAGTTTAAAGTTGTCGTAAAAGTCCAGTGATTTCTAGGAATTCAAAGACACATGTACGATTCATAAAAAGGTTCATCTCCAAGCAGAAGAGCAAGGTGTAGAGGCATGTGTGCTGCGTAAAACTGGGCGAAGGGGAATTGGCAGTGTCTAGCTGTGATATGCGGGGCACGCAAGAAGGACATTCACCACAGTTCTCAACAGTGTTCGCAAGCAGGTGGATCCTCTCGGCGAAGCAGATACCCATGTGTCAAATGTGTGTGGCCAATTCTTAACCGACAAAGAACGATCTCGACAAAAAACGGTCCCTGTGACGGGCACTCGCCCAATCCTCGAGCATCGGCTTCAGAACAGGGAGTTCGTTGTTGGTTTCGCGGGCCCGTTCCTTTTGCCGTTTACACCTAATGCTTTTCTTTATAGTCGCTGTGTAGTCTTGGTAGGGTATGTCGCGAATATCAACATTCCTTGCAGCACATGTGGAGGCGGCACGATCAGCAGCTTCATTGCCAGGTATACCCATGTGACTAGGCACCTAGCAAAACACTATATGCATTTTGTTTTCTACAACTCCGGAAACCACTTTAGGTTGTAGCTGAGTGATAAGAGGGTTTTCTTCTATCTCAAGCTATCTCAAGGGATCTGAGTGCTCTCAGAGCACTTTGTGTGTCAGTGTAAAGTAAACTACAGAGTATGGATGCCTATATTTGATATGGTCTGTGTTCAATATTAAACAATACAATTCGGCAGTCAAGACAGTTGCACTGGAATTAATCCTCCGCACACATTTAAGTGATGATCCATTCACGAAACAGCCGACAGAGGAGTCGGTTTTTGTGCCGTGAGTATAGAAGCTGGTGTAGTCTTTATATGCATCTTGCAGCTGAAAGAATCCCTGTTTTAAGAGTTCTGGTGGAGTATTTTCCTCAGTGTACTCAGTAAGTGACAAGTCTGTGATGAGCAGACTACGCTCCCATGGTGCCACTGTTCCCAAAAGCTGACCTACAGGTGGGTTCGTCTGAAGGCTAACCGAGACAGCTACTGTCTTGCTCCGCAATGAAAAGGGAGGCTTAACAGTAGGCTTACTCTGGAAAGTTCGTTCAAAACGTGTTCCCTCTACTAGTTCCCGACATGGCCGATACAGACCGTATCCCAAGCGAATACATTAGACCTAGGACAGCTCGCCTTTTCTCCAGAGACATTTCATTGGCTTCAGCATAGAGACTAAACACAGGGGATGTACGAAACGCACCGGTGGCAAGTCGGATCCCTGCGTAATAGACTGGATCTAAAATACTCAGTGCTGATGCACTCGCTGATCCATACATCAAGCATCAATAATCTAGGCGTGACAGTACAATCGACCTATAGATTCTTAGCAGGCACAATCGATCGGAATTCCAAGTAACGTGGGAGATTTATGGCATCTTAGTTTTAACGCTTTGATATGTTGGCTGAAAGAGTTTAGAGTCAAATACAAGCCCCAGAAAGTTATACTCCGTTTTTATCTGAACTGGTGCACCGTATGGTTAACGAAGGCATCGGCACACCACGATTTTGTGAAAAACAAACACAAGCATTTTTCTCGGTGGATAAATTAAAATCGTTATTGGCAGCGCATCTTGTCACATCATTAATAGTTGGCTGAACACTGCGTTCGCGGATTCAAAGGTTACATGAGGCTGATGACGGTATGGCACGGGTGGGGGGCGTTCGGGCGGGGAGGGTCACACCTGGGATATTCCGTTTTAAAAGAAACGGTACGCGGTCACTGCCTAAATGATTATCTGTAACCCGCTATGAAAACAGTGAAAATGAAATAGGTTCACTTACAGAGAGGTTAATTTATGTAAACGAGTTCGTGGGTGCACTAAAATGTGTAGGTTTCTTTTCATTAAACAGACGCAAATTTGTAGACAAAATAAACCGTTCGACGATTGCTCTGCGCATATCGCGTCTAGCACTACTCCATAAAGGATTGTGTGCATTAAAATCACTAAGCATAATGAATGGATGGGGGAGTTGAGCAATGAGTGATCTAGGATTTTCACACTTTGAATGAAAGTTTGAAGAAAGGGTGAGACGAGTGATCTCTCGCCTTGCAGAAAGAATTAGTGCCTAAAGACATTCGATTGACAATCCTTCAGGTGAGTTTCCTGGAGACACCACTGCCAGTGGACGATATTCCTCCAAAAGGGAGCAAACATCGTCATAATTATGCAGGAGACCCTCGGCAGTTCGACTAAAATAAGAATTATTTTCGGTAACAAGTTTTAAACTAAGGACCTCGAGTTTGGAGCCCTAGCGTAGGAACAGCTAAAGCTGTGATGCACCATTCACAAGGTGGGGCTCTAAGGAAACACACACATGATGATGATTAGGGTTTTAGTGGCGCATTGACAACGGAGGTCATATTGCGCCAATTCAATGTTGTTTAGCTGGCACTAAACAAAACGGTTTTAGATAACAGTATAAAAAAATTATTACAACTGGCGTAG
Source organism: Ixodes scapularis (assembly GCF_016920785.2). Taxonomy (NCBI): domain Eukaryota; kingdom Metazoa; phylum Arthropoda; class Arachnida; order Ixodida; family Ixodidae; genus Ixodes; species Ixodes scapularis. Next base: position 718,035 of record NW_024609848.1, on the reverse strand, counting down.
GTAGCCAGTTTTCTTTAGGTAGTCGAGAACACGGTGAAAAGGCACTAAAGGGCAGTCACTGAGTAAAAACATTGGATGAAAGGGAAGATAACCCCTAAAAAGTTCAGGGAAGCTAGACCGGCGCAACTGATGGTGAAAAGGGCAATGCCATAAAATGTGTAACACTGTAAGGCCTTTCCCACAATGGGAACAAAGCTTCACATTTTCGTCACGAAGAAGGTGCAAGTGCGTCAAGCGTGTGTGGCCAATTCTTAGGCGGCAGAGCAGAACCTCTACACGCCGTTCCCTGTGAAACGAGCTCTCCCACAGGGCCAAAATGGGTTTTATGACATGAAGCTTATTGTCATACTCTCTGTCCCACTCCAACTGCCATGACATCAAGAGTGATTTTTTCAAAAACGGCTTCAAATCTTGATGAGGTAATCCACAAGTTGCTACTAAATCTTTGGCAGATGCAGCCAAGCTATCGGCTTTCTCATTCCCTAGAATCCCGACATGACTCGGCACCCAACAAAACTTTATGTCATGTCCGAGTCGGAGGGCTCCATATAATTTACCTCGTACATGTAGAGTAAGAAGATTCTTTGTAGGGAGCAGTGAGGACACAGCCAGTAATGCGCTTTGAGAATCAACAAAGAGAATAGCTTTCCTTATATTGTTTTTTTAGTATGTGATCAACAGATAGTAAAATGCCATAAAGCTCTGCAGAAAAGATGCTTGCCACACAGTTAGGTTGAAGAGATTTCATGAAGGAACCAGAATATACTGCGCAGCCAACAAAAGACGAGGATTACGACCCATCGGTATAGAATTCAGTGTAACCTCTATAAGTCTCCTGTAATGAAAGGAACTCCTGTTGAAGAACTCGTGGGGAGGTAGCCCGCTTACTGTATTTTGTAAGTGTCGAGTCGCAAACGATTGGGACTTCGTCCCAAGGAGCAACTCTGTCCCTGTAATTTAGCACGGCAACATGAAGTGGGACATGAAGGGAAGCACTGAAATTCTGAATGCGAAAGTTGAGTGGCCGTACAATGGTCGGCTTGTTTTCAAAAAGTCGAGAGAAACGACAGCTATGAATGGCACTGTAACCTGGGTGTTGTGGATTAGAATAGACCCGATAAGCATAACAGAGACTCAGGTACTGTCTGCGTTTCTCAAGCGACATCTGATGTGTATCAGCATATAGGCTTAACACAGGTGATGTACGAAATGCACCGGAGGCAAGTCTGAGCCCCAAGTGGTGAACGGGATCCAGCATCTTCAAAGTAGAAGATTGTGCCGAATCATACACGACTGCACCGTAGTCAAGCCGAGACCGAACCAGGGAGTTGTATAATCGTAAGAGGCATCGCCTGTCCGATCCCCATGAAATGTGGGACAACACCTTGAGAACATTTAAAGAACTTAAGCATTTACGTTTCAACTTCTTCAAATGTGGCACAAAAGAAAGCTTCTTGTCAAAGATTACACCAAGAAATTTGTGTTCCTGTTGAACAGATATGTCTATGTTATTGAGATGCAAAGTGGGGTCCAAAGATAAACCCCGGCGCAATGAAAAGGGAACACAAACAGTTTTTTCGGGAGAAAACTTGAAACCGTTTTCATCCGCCCATTTGCTCATCCTGTTGATAGTGAGTTGTAGTTGCCGTTCACAACTGGAGAGGTTACATGAAGAGAAGGAGATCTGCACGTCGTCTACATAAAGAGAATAAGATACCGATGGCGGTATCACCCTTCCAAGACTGTTGATCTTGACAGCAAAAAGGGTAACGCTTAAAACTCCTCCTTGAGGGACCCCATTTTCTTGGCTAAAAACATCTGACAGTGTGCCACCCAAGCGAACCTGAAAGGTTCGCTTGGTTAGGAAGTTTTGTATGCACTGAAGCAATCGACCGCGCACACCGCAGTTGTACAGATCTCGAAGGATTCCATGCCTCCATGCGGTATCATATGCTTTATGCATATCAAAAAATACCGAAACACAATGTTGTCGGTGCACAAATGCCTCACGAATAAGGGTTTCTAAACGAACCAAGTGATCTGTGGTTGATCGTCCCTCTCGAAATCCACACTGGTTAACATCAAAAAAGTTCTCAGCCTCCAAAAAATAAAGAAGACGCCGATTAATGAGCCTTTCATATGTCTTCCCCAGGCAACTAGTGAGTGCGATGGGGCGGTAGCTTGTGGGGACAGAGGGATCTTTTCCATGTTTCAAGAGAGGTATAACATGACCACATTTCCAGCACTGAGGGAATGCAGCTTGTTTCCATAGGTGATTAAAAAACGTCAGCAAATGGCAAAGTGATTCAGGGGACAGGTGTCTAAGCATTTCATAATGAATTTTATCTGGGCCTGGTGTAGCCTGCTTTTTTGTAGCAAGTGCTACTTTGAGTTCACCCATAGTGAATGGTTTGTTGTATGAAACGGTGGCAGACCCTAACATGGAAATTGACTGCTTTTCAGCAATAGACTGGAATTTCTTAAACTTTGCGCTGAAATTTGAGCAACTACTGATAAGCTGAAAATGTTCACCAAGGATGTTTGCTTGATCTTTGAGTGATACAGAGGAGGAGGAAAAGAGAGGAGTTCGAAAGGATTGGTAATCTCCTCGGACCTTCCGCAGGCGGTCCCACACTTCTTTTAACGGTACAAAGCTATTTAGGGCTGAAATATATTTAACCCACGATGTCTTTTTGGCTTGTTTTCTCGTCCATCGAGCCTTGGCTCTGCTTTTTTTAAATTCTATCAAGTTAAGAGGCGTCGGATATCGGCGGAAGATTCCCCAAGCCCTATTTTGTTTCTTTCGAGTGGCTGTACACTCATCGTTACACCAGGGTTTGCATCTCCTGGGGAGCTTACCAGAGGTTTGTGGGATAGACGATGCAGCAGCATTAATTAAACATTCAGTGACATAAGTTGTCGCCTCCTCTGCAGACATACTAGTAAATAAAGAGGAATCAAACACAGCTTCTGAACCAAACAGAGCCCAGTCGGCCTTCTCAAACTTCCACCTTGGAAGGCGGGTCGAAAGCGAAGGAAGAGGTATAACTGTTTCTAAAATTATGGGGAAGTGATCGCTTCCAAAAGGATTATTTAAAACCTTCCACGAAAAACATGGAAGTAAAGATGGTGATGATATGGAAAGATCTATTGATGTGAATGTGTTATGAACAGAGCTAAAAAAGGTTGGTTCTCTCTTATTCAAAAGACACAGTCCAGATAGCGATAGGAGCCGTTCAATAACTCCACCGCGGGAATCTTGACGAGAGCTTCCTCACAAAGGATGGTGGGAATTAAAATCACCTAAGATTAAAAAAGGTTTGGGCAGCTGATCTACGAGGCCTTGGAGTTCATGGAGATGCAATGGACTGTTAGGTGGAAGGTAGAGCGACACAATGGTGATGAGGCGATCAAAGAGGACACGAACTGCCACTGCCTCAGGTGGTGTTTGAAGAGGTACTTGAGCACACACCACTCCATTCTGCACTACTACTGCAACACCACCGGAAGGAGTGGGGGAAAGGCGATCCTTCCTAAAAACTTGGTGACGACGTAAGATCTGTGTATGATTGTCATTGAGATGAGTTTCCTGTAAACAGAGCGCCACGGGACGGAGCTCATCAAGAAACATGTTCACGTCATCAATATTACGAAGAAGGCCGCGACAGTTCCATTGCATGACGCCCATATGTTTACTCATAGCAATAAAAAGGTAAAAATAAAAAAATAGACTAAAAAACAGGACGAAACATAAGATGACATCACTATGGTTTAAAATCAATTTTTACACGTGGAGCGTTTTTCTTTTTCGACGTATCTGCCTGCCTCCCAGTGGGGTCACTGGGGGCAGAGAAAGAAAACACTGATCCTGAGGAGGGAACCTCCTCGTCGGATCTGGGCCCACTCTCGTCCATGGGCTCCTCATGCGTCGCCGACGGCCGCCCCTGGGGGGTCGACTGCCGTGACGGCTCACCAGGTCTATTCGGACCAGAGGTGCGGGGTGGCCGGCCCCGACCAGTGGGGGCCTTCCCCTGCTCTGAAGTGGATGCTAGTGATCATCCTGGTCGGGCCAAGCCAGGACATCCGTCTACGAGAAGCAGGGGTCGAAGCGGTGTATTGCCTCGCCCGGGGGGCCCAGCATCCACCCTGGGCTTGGGACCCGGTGCCACTGGCACCGCCCCTGTGGGTTTAGGAGGGGACTTCAACGAGAGCCGCAGATCATCCGGAGACGTCTGGGTTCCCGTCGATGCCGTCACTGGTCGTGCCGGTCCCCTGCGCACGACCTCGGCATATCCACCCTTTGATAAGAAAGAAAATCGTTTCTTTGCTTCTACGTATGATATGTTTTCTTTGGCTTTCAGCGTCAGTATTTCTTTTTCTTGTTTCCAAAGAGGGCAGGAACGCGAGTATGAAGGGTGGTTACCTTCGCAGTTCGCACATTTTGGCTCATTGTCACAGTTGTCGGCAACATGTTCTTTGCTTGAGCACTTAGCACATGTGTCGGCCCCCCGACAGCTACGTGACCCATGGCCGAACCGCTGGCACTTGAAGCACCGTTGGGGGTTTGGCACGTAGGGTCGGACTCTGCACTGTAGGTAGCCTGCCTTTACAGTCGCAGGGAGAGTGGTGCTGTCAAAGGTTAGGATGATGTGCTTTGTTTTCCGTTCGCTGCCATCACGACGAATAGTGATTCGTCGCGCAGCAACAACTCCTTGGCTAGAGAGCCCCTCCACTAACTCTGCGTCTGATGTGTCTAGCAGGTCGTCCTCGGAAATAACTCCTTGGACAGTGTTCAGTTTGCGGTGCGGAGAAACAGTGACTTTGTAGTCCGAAACCGAGTTGAGAGCCAGGAGGGCATCACTCTGCTGTTTTGTATTGATCTCTACAAGGAGGTCTCCGGATGCCATTTTCTTCGCATGAAAGTTCTGACCAACAACGCCTTCCAGTACCTTGGCTACAAGGAAGGGGGACAGTTTGCTCAGAGGCTTTTCACTTTCAGAATGTAAAACTAGAAATCTCGGAAACTTTTCGGAAACAAGAGACATTTCAAATTGAAACGGTACTTCGGTGCGGGTCCTTTTCAGGGCCCGATCAGGACGTTTTTTAGTTTGAGAACCCATATAGATGGGAAGGAGTTTCAGTGCCCGGGTGCACCGCCCACCACGGAGCCCAACGAGGGGGTAGGTAATGTGCCATAACAAGAAAGGCTTGGCTGACACAATTACTCTACCAGTGCTGCCCGGGCACTATAACCGAGTGTGGATGCAGGGACAGGACCTGTTTCCACTCAAGGTTAGCCTTTGCCGCCTAAGAAGGTGAAAAAGGAAGGAAGAGAGTGCAGAAGAAAAGAGAAAGACGTGGAAGGAAAAGTGAAAGAAGGAAGAAGAGGGTAGAAGAGGCGACTGACCGAATCATCCTGGTCGGGCCAAGCCAGGACACCCGTCTACGAGAAGCAGGGGTCGAAGCGGTGTATTGCCTCGCCCGGGGGGCCCCGAAGGGTCCAAACATACCCCGGGCTCAGCTCAACCACCAGGGTCCCCTTTCCCCCGACACGGGTACGCCACGCACAGCCAGACGTGGGTGGGCGAACCCACATGGCTCGGGGTTCGTAGTGACGCCACTCACCAAGCACCTACAAAAGTAGGTGCCCCCTGCGTGCGGGTATGGTGGCCCACATGGCTGGGGTCCGTGGTGACGCTACTCACCAAGCACCTAGCACCTAAGGTGCAGGCGCCCCCTGCGGAGCTCGGGGTCCGTGGAGACGCCACTCTCCAAACACCTGCTTTCACAGGTGCCCCCTGCGGGGAGGAAACACACACAAAAAAAGAATTTCATAAAAATGAAAAAGGACATAAATGGGTGTGGATTGACTCTACAGAAGGGCAGTTCCGACCAAACCCTCGGGAAAACAACAAACAAGAGTAGCGCCCCAGGCGAGGGAGTCGCCAATAGTCCTCTGGCTGATATTCGTGGAACTGCCCCCTCTGACCTCCAAGGGGGTCGAGATTTCGGGCCAACGCCACTGGTGAGGGAGTCGCCGTTATTCCTGTCTCAACTGATCCCAAAGAGTGAGTGGGAGTGAGAGAGAGAGAGAGTCGGAAAAAGAAGAACAGAGAGGTTAACCTAGGTTGGAAAGAGTGAGTGGGGTAATACAAGCGAGCGATAGAGAACGTTGATGCTGTGAGGTGTATGGAGTGTCAAGAAACATTTTCCGTAGAGTTTAAACAGCATCTATGAATAAGCACTTGCTATGTGCCAGTTTCTGGACCTGTCGCTTTAGTCTTTTTCTTTGGTTCCTCAACATCGGACGAGATTTTACCACCTTTCGAGGCAGGAGGCGGCTCCGGGGGACTGCTGGAGACATCCACTGCCTCACCCTCGCGTTGCGGTAGAAGATGAAGGGCGCCTCTCAGGGCACTGTGACTCTGTCATCACAGTTTTCTCACGAGAACTTGAAGGCAGACGGCGCGGGGCCGTCGCCTTTGAGGGTGTGGTCTGAGTTGGAACCCTCTGTTCTTGAGAGACACCAGGTGAGACTTTGGGGCTTGGGGCTTCCGTGGGGCAGAAAGGTCTAAAAGGCAGATCCGTGTCCCCACGGAAGACGTTGTTGGTGCATTCCCCTTGCTGACCGCAGCGGTGTAGGAGCATCTCTATAGGAACGAGAGGTGTTTTGGGGCTTTCAAGTAGGTAAGAGCTTCCTTCCTTGGTTTTCAGTGTTAATATTTTTTTCTTTAAAACTTCGGCAGGAGTGGGAGTATGCAAGGTGAGCACCTGAACAGTTCACGCATTTGGATAAATCACTTGCACAGTTGTTAGTAGGGTGATCGTTTGAACATTTTACGCAAGTTGTCCGTCTTCTACAAGTGGCTGCCCCATGTCCGAAACGCTGGCAGCTAAAGCAACGCCTTGGATTTGGGATAAATGGTCGAACCTTTTTAGTGAAAAACCCGAGACTGAGGTATTGACAGACGAATCTTGCAGCTGATATATCTCGCCTTGACTGCCTGGGGGAGGGTCGTGGAATTAAATGTAAGAGTTCAAGGCTTCTCTTGATCATCTCGACGAAAAGTAATACGCTTCACTGCAATCACACCCTGATTGCTGAGTCCTTAAAGGATCTCATCCTTCGCGCTTTTCAACAAATCATCTTCGGAAATCACGCCCCGAATGGTGTTGAGAGATCGGTGCGCCGTTATGTGACTTTGTGGTCAGCAGTAATAGTAAGTCCAAGGAGGGCTATACTTTGTTGCTCTGTTTCAACCTCGACAAGGTTGAAACAGAAGCTCCAGAGTGGAGCTTCTTTGCTTTGTAAGATTTTCCAACAGAGTATTCCAGGGTTTTTGCAAAAAGGAACGGGGAGAACTTTCCCAAGTGGTAGTTCGTATTCGCAATGCATTCCTAAGAACCTTGGGAAGGCTTGAGCATTGATAGTAGTCTTAAAAGGAACGGTGTCTTCAGTGCGAGCTCTTTTCAGAGATCGATAAGAAGGAATTGTTTTGCTTTGGAACCCATAAAACAATGGGAGATATTCGGCACCTGTGGTTTGCCACCCACCATAAAGTCCAACATGGGAGAGGGTAACGGCACATAACAAAAATGGCTCCTACCCAAATGTTATACCAAGAATGGGTCTAGACTAGCGTCCTTCTCCATTGAAGGTTGGCTCTTACCGACAGAGGAAGAATATAAGTAAAGATGGGAGTGGAAAGAAGGGAGGGGATATTTTTAGAGGAGGCGACTGAATCATCCTGGCGTCTATGAGAAGCAAGGGCCAAAGTGGTGTTTTGCCTCACCCGGCGGGTTCCGAAGTGTCCAAACCTACCCCGGGCTCGGCTCAATTACCAGGATGCCCGCCAGACGTGGTTGGGCGTGCCCGCATGGCTCGGGGTACGTGATGACGCCACTCACCAAACACCTACTGACGCAGCTGGGTGCCCCCTGCGGGGCCCCCCAGTTTCTCACCGCAAATGAAGCGCAAGATCACGCCCCGACCTCGCGTTAGCAGCTTTGACAGCGCTGTATACACTAAATACAAAGCGAGTGTCATGTTCTGCGATGCATAATTGAGCGGACACGTCCAACAACAATAGACCTTTCCAGGAATATGTGGTGCCCCCAGCGTCTGGTTTACGCATTGTGGGTTTACGCATTGTGACGTTCTGACGTACGGCACGTGAAATTATCCAAGAAGCGAAGACGAAGTTGACGTTGTTTTTACAGTTCGTGATTTCAGAACGCAGAGAAGGCGGAAGGAAAGCAAAACAGAGTATGTGATCATCTCATTTTCCGTTCGCTTAATTTTTGCGCGTGTTCCGAGCTCCTAACGATAAGAAAGAATGAATCGTGCCGCTACCAGGATATACGAAGCGTTCGAGCCGGCACGAGCGTACATCGGAACATCCCCCCCACGAACTCTCCTGGGATTTACCGTAAAGGGCTATTCGACGTTTAGGTTCTCTTGTGAAGGAATGAGACCATTCCGGAACATCAGCAGACAACAAAAAAAAAAAGTTTCTTTTGTCATTTTTTTAACGAAAATCGGGAGCGTCGGCGCCATTGAACACATTTATTAACCTAGTATTATGTAATTATGGAGGTTCGCGCTTCTCCTGTAATGGCCCAAACAGCTTCACGAATCACAGCAACACCTCGATAAGAAAGCCTAAGCGTTGAAATTTCCTCTGTCCCTAAAGAAGGCCACCGTAGGCCACAGACTCGACACGACTCCGGCGTCAGCATTCGGCTAGGAGTCGTGTTCAATCAGTGAGAACACGACTCCTAGCCGAACGCTGACACTGCAGTCGTGTCCTATCTCTAGGAGGTATTGATCGCAGCGTCGTCGTGACGTCAACAATAGGAACTCGTGTACAACCAACTTTCTTTTCCGCAATAGATCAATCTGCGTCACCGCCCTATGATGACGTCACTTCCAGTCGTTGCTCTCAAAAGTCCTACAAAGTGAGAGCCTCTATAGAAAGTACCACACGGGTCGGCATTCCACCTGTACACGAAAGCCAAGACAGAAGTTGGCATCAGTCTCATTCAGTTTAGGATCTAAACACACACATCTAACTCCAGGAGCATCTTCGCACCCTCCTAGGTCGACCCACGCACTTTCGCGGGATAAGAGCCGTACTAATCCGGGATCAAGCGGTCGGCCGACGTAACCGAGCCGTGGGTAATCGTCCCCGCTGTCAACGCGGTCGCCGAGACGGAGCCGCGCGGTTTTCACCCCATACTCCGTTCCCCTCAAAGCTGACAGTGCGATGGAAGCCATGTGCACCTTGGACAGCCACTTCCACCCCGTACCCACGTGCAGAGAGCGGTGTCAGGTGACGAAACAGTGGACGGCGATTCGCCCGGCGAGCGCGTAACTTTTCCCGCACTGTCAGCTCAGGGATAAAAGGAGCATAGGTATGGTGGCGGCAATTCCCTCGCCGGAGCACCGTGGGGATTAAAGGGACTTGGGGGATATCACCGCGTCGTTGGGGCCAATGGATCCCCGCTCTGGCCTGGGGGCTCAAAACGCGGCTACTCATCCATCCCCGTCCCGGAGGGCAGAGGGGAAAGTGGAAAGGGGGGGGGGCGTTTTACGTGCTTGCCACGCTTTCCGGAGAAAAGGATAAGGGGGAAGGGGGGGGGGGGGGGGCACGTCTTGCTTTTTCTCCCGGTCGAAAGGTGGCGGCTACCGGAGAATTCGATGAGGAAAGGGTCTAAGCTTGTGGGTCAGTTTGGACTTTGGAGTCACCCTCATGCCCAAGAAGCAAGGGGAAAAGCAATTCGGCGTTACAATGTCATACCTCTAAATCTGTATACGTATACTGTGGTTGCTATACTTCGGTTCAGCTTAAGTCCAGACGTAGCCGACGCCAAGAGGTAATGGAGCCCATCAAGCAGCGTCAAAAACGCCAGTAACTGGGCATTGTTTTTGTTTTTTCTTTTTTTTTAATGATTGGTTCAGCCATAGCTAGAAAACGTATAGAAACATGACCATCATCATGATGGTGCGCTCCGTCAACTTCGAACTCAACTTTGTGTTTGACGAGTCTAGACGAAACGAAGTACGCGGCTCGCGCTGACGTCACTCCAGGGGGCATTGTGGTGGCCCTGCTGCTGAGCGCGTACCTTTTAGAGCACACTCTTCGCTCCAGCGAATTCGTTTTCCCCAGCAAGAATAGGTAGGACTGACCACCAGTACAGTGCGATGACATCCCGTGCAAGCCAGTCACTGCTAGGTCATGTGCGGATAGTGGATTTTGAGTTGGAAGCGGACTTGGAGCGAATAGTGGTTTTGGCCAAATATTTACGAATCGAGTAGTTTCTGCGAGCCTTTCACCACAGTTGCTCCACGCTTAAACGAAAACTCGGCTAAACTCGTGAAGGTTGTTCCCAAGCTTCCGCTTGTTCATTATAAGCTCATCTGAATGTAACTAACTAACTATATATATATAATGTGTCCTCAGAAAATCTCGATGACTCGAGATGGTAAGTAAATTACTGATTTGACATAGAACTGAACCTATACCGATGCCCAGCTATATATAATTGAGTGGATTTACAAATATTGATATAAGCCAATATTATTTCTTCCATCTCAAAGTTGAAAAAAAAAAGGAAAGAATGAATTACGAATGATGATCGCGGGTTGGCAAGGCATCTCTGCCTAATATATACTCTTGAATAACAGTCGCAGTGTACCTTTGAAATATTAACGCAGTGCAGACACCAACATTCACAAAGCTTCCCGTTTTTTTTTTTGTTTTTTTTTTTCAATACATTTGGCGCGCGCGTGCACCATACCGCTTTAAGAGTGTACTTTCTTACGAAGCATGCAACAGACCGATCTCACTAAGCGTTCAGAGCATGCGTGACGCCGCCATAACTTAAGTTCAGGAGGCAGACGGCGGTGCACGAGGGGGCCCGTGACGTCTCGTGCTCTACACGAACGGTGCTCCAGCGATGCTGCCGCACGTGCGGAAGTTCCTTCGACGCATTGCGGTAGCGGTGGCGTAGTCAAACTGGCTGCTGGGATCGGTCTTTCCAAGTGTTGATCGCGGCGGCAGTGGCGGATTAGCCCGTTGAGTGCGCTCCCTACCGCGCACCGATGCAGTGCGGAGGAGCAACACCTCGCTTCCACGGATGTTGCTTCTCCGCAGTGCACCCGTGATCGGTAAGAAGCGCGCTCAACGGGGCTGACCCGCCGTGATAACACTTCGAAAAAATACGAATATCGCAATCCATCTTTCGAAGCGAATGTCGAATGATGATTTATTCGAATCTACTATTCGAAATTTCGAATATTCGCACAACACTATTTTTAGGATATGAACGGCAGAGTCTCTTTTCGATGCCCGGCTTCTAGCACGCGGTCATCGCTTTCCGCCGTGCTTTGGCTGCGTGTGCACGCTCGAAGCCAACGAGACGCAGAAGCGTTGCCAAAGATGTGAAGCTCGTGGTGGAGGTGGAACTTCTAAAACACCTTCCTGCCTTTCTCACTCTGTCAGTAACAGCAATGACCTTACCTCAACTAGCTGCGCGACGGACACTCGACTTGGACCAGAGAAAATAAATCAAAAATACTAGAATGCTTCTATTGGATTTTTTGTACGGTTACTCTATATTTTTTTTTTCTTTTTTGCAAAAACGTGCAGCGCTTTCTGCGGCACCAAAAGGAATGCTGGGAAGTTGCTGTATAGAACCGACCGTAGCAGACGACAGGGGCGACGCAGGTTAAGGGCTGCGGGCGAGCAACTGCGCTACCGTCTCTCTTTCTGGTGTCACGTAGTATATGTATACAGCTGCAGCAAAGATGAACATACAGGAGGTTCCCATAATTCGTTGCGCGCTCCGCGCGTGGCCTTTCGGAGTTTTTGCAAGATGCCCATCGCCGCACCGGTCTGACGCTGACGGAGGGATGCCGTGGTCGATTAATTTCCGCGAAAAATAGGACGTTACTTTTGACGGTATCCACAAACTGCTGCCGACACTTTTCTCGGTAAAGTGAGGGTCGTTTCCCGTTGCGTGCCGTTGCGTACCGCACACTAAACATTAACTCGGTGACCCTTGGGAATTCTGCCGCCGCAGTCAAAAGACGCCCAGACAACAACCAAGCACATATCGTTAAAAAGAGGCAGCGAATACTTCACGACGCTGCCTCACGAAAATCCATCAATTTTCATTTGAAAACCCTGGTGCTAAACGTCGTTACCTCGTGTTCTCCCCAACTCGACATCTAAAAAATTGAATTTATGGTTTTTTTTTTTTCGATTACCGGCATACTGCCGAAAGCAGTGCTTTATTTTCATGGGACCTGAAATATACATATATATAAAACAAACAAAAAAAGTGACACTTAGGCAGTTCTGCTTCTTGCTCTTCCTATATTAGCAGCGACATGTTTCGTTATTTTCAGAATTGTTGGTATTCACCTTTCTTATCTGTAGTTGTTGTGTTTACTTGACGTGACATAAAAATTTAACTAGGTAAATACGCACAGGGCAGTATAATGTAAATAAACTGTTTACAGAAAACCCCGCTCAAGTGAATTTGCTTATTTACTTCTACTCTCATTGTCTTTGATTTGATTGAAAAGATAGTGGGTAGACTTCAATGCTAGATGCTTTTTGGTTTACCCACTATTTCTTTTTTCGATCAGCCAATAAGAGCTTAGCATTCTAACATCATCGCAACCCCTGTGCAAGAAGCAGACAAACTTGCGTTCCGCATAGCCGCGGCCACACTGCTAATAGATCATACAAAAGACAGGTGTGTTTGTTCATTGGTCATACACAAACTGTCTGCGGACATCCTCGAAGCATGCATATGAACGGAGCAAATATACGTCTAAAATGCCTGCGGCGAGTCCGCGGATAAATGTATCATGTCTGCGGAGAACGCCGCGCCATTTGTATGATGTGCGAGCACAGCGTGACTACGGCTTATCACTCCGCAGCCAATGAGATTGCGGCATCAGCTGATAAGAAGGCAGAAGAACCAATCACGATGGAAGAACCGTCAAAGTTATAAGACGCCCCCCCCCCCCCCCCCCCCCCCCCCTCGGCTCGTGTTTCTTAAGGTCTCACTGGCCATGGTGAACAAGCGCAATGCCTTCGTTTCGCGACTGGCTCGATTCATTTATTTATAAATGACAAGCTAATACCGGTGAATATATGGACAGATAAAAAAAAATGGTTAACCTCAAGACGTTTTCCCTTTTCTTTTCTTCGGTAGCGTTCTCAACGCATTTTGGGGTTAACTTCCGCCAAAATAACGTTAATTGCACCTGCCAAATCAATATTCCTCCCTTCTGTTTCTTAATGGCCGACGTTTGCCTCTAATTAATATGCTTCTTTATTATATATATATGTATAGCGATCGAAGTTTAGCGGAACACCTGCGAACTCGATCACGCGAGGGCGACCCGCAGTGCGCGCCCGAGAAACGTTCGCTAAAACAGAAGCGAAACGGGGGCGCCATTTATTCTCATATCTTTCGCTTAAAAAAAAAAAAAAAAAAAAAAAAAAAAAAAAAAAAAAAAAAAGGCGAGAGTTGGGATTAGTGGCTGGGACATAAAGCTGGGACGCAGCGACGACAGCGACACTCGTGTTCGCTCATGCTTTCAGCAGAAACTTCTACGACCAACCGCCTGCAGGATCGTGACATCCGACAGCATGAGACTGCGTTTTTTGTGACGTCATTTGTTGCCACTTCGGAACCATTTTCGATGCATGGGCGGAACAGGACACCAAACGCACCAGTGGGATACGCGTTCTATACCCACTGTACCCACCTACGTTTGGACAAAGCAACAACGCTTGTGCACGCATCCCATCCCAAGACACCCAAAAACATACATGCAGACGAGAGGCGCAAAGTCACGCCGCACTCTCCCTGCACTTGATTAAATGAGCCATCTTGTAAGCACGAACTTTTTTTTTTTTTTTTTGCCGACGTTTTATTGGCGCGTTTCGCGAACTTTTGGTTCCAACCTTGTGCTCGACGAGTCCCGGGACGTCTGACCCGGGACGTCTGAAAGACAATGCCCTCTTTGCCTCCCTCCCTCCCTCCTCCTCTCCTCTCCTCCCTCCCTCCTCCCCCCCCCCCCCCCCCCTTCATTCCTAAGCAACCACTATTTCGCAGCCATTGCACAGTAGACAGTCAGATCTACTCACGAACTAAGCTACCTGTTTATGTGGGTTCAATAGCTCCAGACAGTGGCGTAGCCAGAAAATATTTTCGGGGCGTGTTTTAAAGTGGTGATGCAATCACAATATATATAAACATATATATGCACGATTTATCAAGGCTAACACGAGCTTTTACTTTAAACTAAAATCCCTACACAGGAAAGTGCACAGGATACACCAAGAATTCAATTTGCAAAGGAAACATTTTAGTACGTGTGACCAATAAAAAAGAAAAAGTTACGATGGGCAAAGATTTGAATATAACATGAAAAACAAAAGGTTCCGATATATAAAGCAAATGCGACAGTGCAAGTGAGTAACTTTCGTTGATCTTCCCACCGCAGACGCGTCCGCACAGCAAATAAACGTTCTACAAAAAGCGAGCTTCTAACATTCCTTACAACAATAATAATTTGAAGAATTACAATAGACCCTTTCCGGAATTCAATGCCATCTGGTGACTCAAATGGCAGTTTAACTTTTACTGTACTAATGGCGGCAATGAACCTGTGGTCTGCAGTATTTTATTGGGCACCGTCACTCTCGCAAGTCAACAGTAAACTAGAATGTGCCCTTCACTGTACAATTCTTTTTCAATCTCTTTTAGTGCCGATGGCGAAAAAGATGCCACCAGTCAGAACGAAGCGCCAATCCACATACATGCCTTGATAGAGTTTTATACATGAAGGGGCTTTGAAGCCGAGTGTGTGCTACTAACATATCGACTGGGACCGAGTTAGAAATGAACGCTTACGCAGCCCTTGTGTCAATTCCTGCTTCACGTCGCGCTAACGCCTAGAATGTGTAGGCCTCGGATCATCTGCTTAGGAGCATCTTCAACTTATTTCCTCGTCAATAAACAGGAGGCCGCCATTAGTATAGCGCATATGCCACTTTTCAGATGATGATGATAGTGATCAAAGTGGCCAGACTGAAACCAAAAGGACGAGGAAGTCTCTCCCGAAGGGGCCGGCTGTGATGGATACGATTATGGGGAGCTTGGAGCGGTAGTGGTTGCTGATGTTTCTTTAAAAAAAAAGTTGTCCAGCGTCAACCGGACTCACTTAATGGATGTCATTTTCATAATAGTCACAGGGCACCACCGATCAACACGGAACAGGAACTTACGATCATTTGTCTAGCACAATGATTAAACGACGCGAAAGTCTGTTTATACGCTGAGCTGCGCGGAGAAGTTATCCCGGTTATCCACGGTCGACCCTATGCGTTCTAGTCTCGGAGAATCGAAAAAATGGCCTTGCTTTGTATGTTTAGACAGCCTTGATGTTGGTACGCCTCCACGGGTGACCGGTCCCTTAGCTGCAGATGAGAAATTTAGCCAGTGCAGTACAACCGTTAACCCGAGGTCTTTAACGTGCGCCACGCAGTAGTGATTACACGAACGCGTGCCGGTACGAAACTCATCCAGATCGAAACGGGCGGCGGATCGAACCCAGGAGGTTCTACGGCGGAAGCTTTCGCTCCACGTTCCGAGCTGAGACGCGTTAGCCCACTCGGCCACCGATCCGCCATCGAAGAAACGAGGTGACCCACTAGAGCAAACCCCCCCCCCCCCCCCCTTTTTTTTTTCAAAAAGAAAAAAAAAATTAACTGTTGCAAAATGCGCTTGAGGTGTCACTTTTTTTTTTTCTTTGCTTGAAGTTTTGCAGGAAGTTCTGCATATTAGCTGTATAAAAACTGCTGTTCTGTAGCGTTGTGTTGGGCTGGCCCAGTCCCTGAAGCTCACTGGAAAAAGGCGTGTTATGGGGAATTCCTTCTTCGTAACTTGGAAAAGAGGGCGACGGTTACAGCTTCAGCCAGCCAATCAAAGCGTTTAGAAATGACACATGTGACAACATGATGTCTAAATGTCATGTGCAGACTTGCCACGCACTTAGCTCTTTCTCAGGTGGGTTCACCGGGGCTGTAATTTATGCCCTCTGTCAAGTTAAGCTGTGACTGAATAGGAAACGAGCAAACTGCAAAAGGAGCCCACAATTTCGGGGTGAGATAATCCGCATCTCTGGATGCCGATGTCAGGTTTTTCAAGCTTTTGTCTTTTTGCAATGCCGTGCACCGAGCCTTCCCACTCCCTACGAGCTTGCGGAATTCGGGCACTAATCCGGTTCTGTTTGGGGATAACATTCGAGCGAGCCGGACACACGTCTCCAGTCCGGATCGCGTTATCTTTGGCATTTGAGTCAAAGCGTCTATACTCTAAACCGGTCGAGACTGACTGGATTCCAAGAAAAAATCGTAAGGGTGCAGGCAAGCTGGTGAATAGTAGCCATGTTTAATTAACCTGAGACTGGGGTAGAGAAGAAGCATCAAAACGTAGAGGGGACCGAAGTATGGAAGAAACAGCGAGCGCACGAAAGAGAAAGCAGGGGGGACAAGTAATATATCAAGGGGGTTCTGACACCTGAACACTCCTTCCAGATAGCTTCTGACAAACGGCATTATTTTTTCTTTAATACAACTCGTTTCGCCAGACGAAAACTCGCGATGTCCACTCCGCGGATGTCGCTTCTCCGCATTGCATAGGCGCGCGGTAAGAAGCCAACTCTACGGGACTATCTATCCCGCCCGAACACGAGAAATAACTAAAATATTGTGTAACGCCCGTGTATTATCAAACAAATTTTGGCGCAACGCTGGCGGAAAAGTCTTACATTTTGGTTATGTAGCAGGGTAAGTGTTTTAAAGCTGTTCAGCTTAAAGGGTGCAGCCAGCCCATCACTGAACTTGGAAATCAAAACAATGAAGCCGCGTACAGCGTGTGAAACTCAAGGGCATCCCACGGCGACGACAAACCTAACTCGCCGGTGCGCTTTTTTACGTATTTCAGCAGTGCTGTGAAGTTTTCTCCAACGCGCTGTTCGTCAGACATCCAAGAGCCCGCCCAAGTGAGATCTTGCAAGTTCGGTTCCGGCTCAGCTCGACAGCTTCGATGGGGCACAAAATCCCCAAAGTATGCGTTCTTCAATTTCGCGCAAATATTTACCATTGCATGTAGCAGCGAAAATAAAAACAGTGTTTTGTTCGTCGCGCACGTGCACAAAGTTACGCGCCAAATTCGTAGCGCGCGTAGTCCACTGGACACGTGACAAAAAGTAAACACTCCCAGTGACAAGCAGAGCGGTGCTCCACGCCCACTGTGGGACGAGCCACTTTTCTTCCCTGAAAGCCGTGCCGAAAATCACGAGGAACAAGGGAAAATAGGCACCTGAATCAAGCCTGCGGTTGTCTACACCAGGGATTCGTGTCAGCTGTGGTTCGGAGTCCGGAAGCCGAGGTGTCCGTGCTAACCGGCGAAACACGAGCTTGCCATGCCCGACTTCTCGTAGGACTGCGTTGCAGCCTTCGCGGACCGAGCCGACAGAATGAACTGAACCACGGCTCGGACCCCGGACCCTCCGGAACCTCCACGACATTCATTTTTGTAGCTTTGCTCATTTGCTTGGATGCGTTCTCTTATTTTTATGCGTAAACTGGCGCCCCCTGGCAGCGCGGAGCCACTGCATATAAATACGTGCTATCATCATCATCGTTCCCGAACGGTTAGCGGTGTCAAATAGCACCGACACTGCTGAAAAGCTCACCAACTGCTTCTGTCGCTTGCACCTGCATCCGCTGCATCCTGTGTTTACCACGATCGTTTCCACCTGCCGTGGTCCAGCCTTTGCCGTGGTCCAGCCTTTGCCGTGTAGTCGACCCAAAAAGTCTGCTTTTTGCTTGTTTCTGAACACTGTGTAAGCTCAAACTTCGAGCAACAGTCATGTGGAAGTCTGGGAGGATTCAAATGACCTGTGAGTACCGTCGCTTGCGCGAATCTTTTGAACGTCTTGTAACCTCTACATTCCGAATTCCGTTCGCAGGCCAAAGAATGCTGGACAGAAGACCACCACGTTGCAGGCACCGTCTATGCCACACCGTCGCCACGAACCCCGACACCGACGGACCCAGTCGGGCACGACTCTACGGACAGCCCACAGCGAGCACGCATCCCCATCTTCTACGGGAGGGCGAAGTCACCCCTGGCATCGGGCAGGGAGAGTTCGCCGACCGAAGGCGACGACTCGTAGACTCGGTCCTTCGGCTGTGCTCCGTGTCTCCCACCGCCAGATCGACCCAGAACCACGCGGTGGTCGTGCCGTCGGCGACCAAGTCCTACATGTCGGACAAGATCCCCTATCCGTTCAGGCAAAACTCGGACTTCTTGTACCTCACGGGGTTTCAGGAACCGGACAGCGTTTTGGTTGTCTACACGGACGCGGACCAGCCGGAACCCAAGTCTGTCTTGTTTGTGCCGCAGAGGGACGCGCACTCGCAACTCTGGGACGGTCCGTGCGCGGGACCCGACGGTGCGGTGGATCTGCTCGGCGTCGACGCGGCGTACGGTACGGACGAGCTTGAGGGCTTCTTGCGGAAGCTTTTCGGCGGCAAGGCCTCCAAGATGCTATGGTACGATCGTGCAGCTGCAGGCTCGACCTGGCCCACCGCGCACAGGTACGCCAAACTGTTGTTTTTTCTTCGGGCTATTGTGCCAAGCATTGTTTGCACGTGACGTCGTCGTATCCTGTTGTTCGCCATTCCTACCTGTTCTAATCTAGAAAAAAATAAAATAAATTCCGTGGCTCAAAGTGTATGCTGAAGAATGCCGAAGGTATTCACTAAGCAACAAGGTTCTTAAAAATGGCTGCTGATGCGATGTCAGCAGGACAAGGCTCTCCATATTTTCCTCTTTAGCAGAGCGAACGCTGGAAGGGAGAAAACCACCAATCATAGCGAGCAGAAAGCTTTGGAAGGAGGGGGGCGAGGTTGTACGGGAGGGAAGGGGAGGGGGGTAGGGATTAGGGGAGTGTGCAGTCCCAACAATAAGATCTGAACTGTTGCATAATAGACCGATCTTGCTAAGCATTTCACACATGCATGACGCCGCCATGACTGTGGTCCACAGGAAGCAGGCATTTGCGCATGAGACTGCTTGTACCATCTTGTGTGGCGCTCGCACAGACCTGCAGTGGGTTCGTCGCACATGTAGGAAGACTACAGTTTGCGCGATGCATGGTGGCAGTGGTGGCATAACAGAACTGGCTGGCGAGATCGGTCTATTGTGAGCCTCACTTTAGAAGCCAGGTTCTGTGGTCATGTAGGCAGAGATGACACAAGGATAAACTGGTGTCAGTCAGGTAGGAAATTAAATTGGGAAAGGCAGTTCAATTGACTTGCAGAGCCATTGTCAAACCCCATTAACATACACTGCCTTGCCCAGCTCGATTGATGGCTACTGTCTGAACTCGCATGCCAGCCAACCGGCACTTTAAAATAGGTCTAGCGAAATCGCTTTTAAGAAATGGAGAAAAACCGAGGCAGTTAGCACAACCAGTACAATCAGGTCGGGCCAATTTATTTTTGTAGTCCCACGAAGGAAATTCGAAGGGAGTATGGTTGCGCCATCTACAGGCAAGAAAGACAACTTAAAAGAAATCTAAGGGCTTGTGCAAGTGCTGCATAGTCTGCTCTCTTTCAAATCCAGTTCGCCTATTGCTCGTCAAGTGGGGCTAACTCGAGTGAACCTAGAACCATAGCTGTTCGATGCTTTTTTACAATATTCCTTTTGCAAAAACCCCCGAAGGCCATGCTTTAATTCCCATACTTTGCGCATGCCCCCACAACATCTACCACGTGACACCACAGAGGACGAAAGAGAGAGAGGGGTAGCACAGTTGCTAGCCTGTGTTTCCTTTGCCGTCTGCTACAACCGGTTCTGTACAGACCATTCCCAGCATTCCTCTTGGTGCTGTGCATGCTGCCGCGTGTTTAGCAACGGGTCTGTTTCGTCCGGTGCCAACGGGGCAAGCTCAGATTCTACAAATGGTCTCGCATCTTCTTATACAAACTGCAGTCGTAAGGGAAGTGCCTCGTTGCCGCAGGGTGCTTGGCCAGCTGAGCGAAGAACACAAGGGAAACTTGGCGATAGAATCGCCGCGGCTGCCAATCCAGCGCCTGCGCCTCATCAAGTCGGAGGCAGAGCAGAACCTGATGCGGCAGAGCTGCCGAGTGGCGGGGGAGGCCATGGCGGAAGTGGTGCGCGCGTCTCACGGGGGCGTCTCGGAGGCCCAGCTGCATGCCAAGATGGAGTTTGAGTGCCGGATACGCGGAGCAGAGCGGCTAGCCTATCCTCCGGTTGTGGCCGGTGGAAACCGGGCCAACGTCATCCACTACGTCGCCAACGACCAGCGGGTCTTCGACGGAGAGCTGGTGCTCATGGATGCAGGTAGGTTTCACCAACGTTGTTAGATCCATCATTTGACAAATTCCGCGGAAGAGCGTCGTTCCAAAGCGGTCCTTCTCGGTAGCCCACACGCAAAGTGGAAACAAATATTGATTTGTACTGTCGAGACCGGTAAGAACGAAGTCGGTTATAACGAAATAGCGGATATAGCAAAATGATTTCCGATCCCCATTGACTTTGTGACAGCCGGTCTCGACAGTATAAAAAAATAAAGACTCAGTGTTTGTACGCCATGCAAAGTACCGTAAAATACCAAGGGAGTGCCCACTCACTTTTACTGAAAACTGGGTTAATCTAGACAAGGGCTCTTGTTCGGTCAAATCAGGCACTTAACATATAATTTGCAGAATTCCCAAGTTTGGGAAATGCTAATAGTGGGCGCTTGAATGAAGTGGGCGCTTCCACTGTATTTTACGGTAGTTCTTATCGATTTGGTTGTTCGAGGAAGAGGCGATGCTTTTGGCATTTGAAACATGTTCATCTTGATAAAATAACATTTATCTAATCTAAGATGCACCTACATCTTAATTCAGCACATGAAGGGGGAAATTAATAATGTTTCACGAGGAGCCGGACTTTGCTTACTACGGTTCTTGGGGCTAAAACGAGTATAGGAAAGAGTTGCCTTTTTTTCATCACTAAAGGTTTGTTTTAATGGCTGCCTGATATAAATTTTCCCTGCTTAATCATTCTTTGCTTCAAATACAAAATAAATGTCCATAGGAAGCAAACACCAACAGACAAACGGTAAACAAGAAAAATTTTCAGTATTGTTTGGGGGAAGCGTCTAATTTAAATCATCATAGCCAAAACGGTACAACCTAAATCGCAATTTAAATCGTGATTTAATCATCTCGACTATTACTGTCCACCCTGCCCACATGCCAGCAGGTACGGGTGGGGAGCAGTCCTAGCGCCACCGCTCCTACGGGCGACGGAGAAGGACCGTTTCCAAAAAAAACTCTTTTAGTGCAAACTTCGTGGTCACCGTAGGAACCGCAGCCTTTCACCGTAGACCACGAATATCAAACACATGGACAATGACTCCCTGGGGTGCAGCCCACAAGCATCCTGCAGCTGCGAGCCCCCGTTCCCATGCCTCGAGCGATACATGCGCCATAAATTGTTGTTTTATATTGTCGATTCATTTCCGCTCAAAAAGCAGCTCTGCTCATTTTTCTTTTTTTAGTATCGCTTTGTTTAAATATTTGCTTTTTAGCTTGGCTGCGCAAATTCTTGCACAGCAGGGAGCAATGGCTAAAGGCAAAGCTATGAGCTTGGGCTTCTAGCTTTCATACAATACCTTTAAAATGAAAGTATTATCTTGTAATGCTGCTATAAAAATTTTCAGGAAAGCAAAAAATTGCTGCATGAAGAGAGATCTTTTTTATGCCTGTTTAACCGAGGGAATTGTGCGACGGGGCGGTGTGCCTGCTCTTGTTCTATAGAAAACTGCCAGTATACTGTGGTATGGTGGTGTCTTAAATCTTTTTATAACATCAGGCGTGAGTCCAAAGTAGTTGTATATGCAAATAAAAACGAAAGAGGGCAAAACAATGAGTTTACAAAAAGCAGAAGGCTTGTCTAAAAAAAATTTTCTTGGGTGTTGCTGGGATAGTCGGCTGCTTTGCAACATGAAACAGCAATGCTCCCCGTTTGTTAATTTTTTTTGTTCCAAAACAGCAAAATATTTTCCCTTGCCTCCATTGGCCCTTGTCCTTTCGGGGGTGGGCTATCTGACCTCCGCACTCAAATGAAGAGACCGCTGCCATAGACAATGTGTGTTCAGAGTTCCACCTGTTCCATTGCTTCCGTCTGTATGGCCAGGGATAATGGCATAGCCAGCACCGCCGAGCACATGTGCCACGAAAAGGCGAGAGGCATTTTAGGAAGCCCGACAACAGAGTTTGGTCTAGCAACATCGGGTTGCATTGGAGTCGCTAGACAACCTACGCGTAGAGTATCAGCACTCCATTCCTCCGGTCGTCTTGCGGGCGCCGCCATTTTGGCGTTTACAGATTGAGGGACTACACTATTCGGAGAAGCGCTCCACACACTATAGCAGCGCTGGTCTGTGGGTGACGTAGCGGCGCTCCGTATCCTCCCCGTCCAGGGTGCGAGCTACACGGCTATGCGAGCGACCTGACGCGCACGTGGCCGGTCAACGGGAGCTTCGGGTCGGGTCAGCGGGAGCTGTACGAGTTGCTCTGGGACGTTCAGCAGCAGCTGCTGAGGGAGCTCCCCGTGTCCCTGGACTCTCTGTTCCACACCATGTGCAACCTGCTCGGGCTAAGGCTGAGGGAGGCGGGGGTCCTCGCTCCGGCCACGCCGGACTCCGAACTCGCCAGGGTAAGGTTTAGTTACGTGTGGGAGATTTCGCAGGGTGGTCTTGCTGACAAAGCAAGCTTTTGGGGGGCGTGATCCAAAAAGCACCTGCTCTTTGGTGTCGTCTTTTACTGATCCTTTGTTCCAAAAATGCTGCAGTAGCTTTCAGTTCGCACAAGCAAAAAGAAATTCAATGTGTGCTGGTTTCATTTTCGGTCCCACTTCTTGTCACCTCAAGAACTATAGTAAAACACATTTTGACTTTATGCAGGGCATTGTCAAGTTTCTCTTTTTATGTGATGAACTAAGGTACTTAAAATATGCACATTTAAGAAAAGTCATATGTTGTTTCAATGAAACATACATGTTTCAAACGCAAAAGGCATTGCATTTTTTTCCTTTGACAAGCAAGCTGTGCGATAGTTCCTTTGTTCAGCGTATCAACTCCAGTTTGCCTGATTTTAAACATGTTTCAAAGAGGATCAATAGCTTTAACCATGTTCCTGGGTGGGACTGTCGCTGCCAAACCTCTGTCGAAGTAATTCTACATGTCATTGTGGACGGTTGCAGGAAGCTCACAAGCTGTGCCCCCACCACGTTGGCCATTACTTGGGCATGGATGTACACGACACCCCTCTGCTTCCACGAAGCATGCGGCTGCCTCCAGGATGCGTGGTCACTGTCGAGCCAGGTCGGTGACCCCACCCCCTCTCTCTCTCAAGGGATATTAGTTGCAGATCACTGTGTCTTATTGGCACTTTCAACAAACAAGTTAAAGTAATCCAAATCTGAATTCAGTCAGATTCATTCCTTGTCAAACCTTTCAGAAGAATCATGATGTTTAAACCTTGAGACTGGAAAGGGAACTTGGGAGATATATTAGAAGGAACATAAGAAAGGTGATAGACAAGCATCTGAAACTCAACTAACAAAATTTATTTCATATGATTTTATACCCTTCTCCCAAGGTTGTCCACAACATACAAAAAGAAAACACACACTTTATTTTCAAGGTGACTCAATTCTAAGTCAGTTTGTTCCAAGCGCATAAAGGCATGAACCCAAACAAGGCCCAGGAAGGAACCCTCTCCGAAACAGTTCAAACAAACCTAAGTCCTTTGACAGACAAAGGAATAGAAGAAACAATGTCAGTTAAGAATGCAGTGCTTTCTGCATACAAACAGTGCCAAATAAAAAAAAAAAAAAAAAAAAAAAATTCGATGATTCAAAATTTTAGTTTCCCTTCTCTTTTTTTTTAAAATATATCTAAGTTTACTTCCCAGTCTTGAGGTTTAAACATCATGATTAATATGCACCAGCTCACCTGCACGTTGACCATTTCTTTCACTTTCAGAAAAAAGATGTATACATCTAAAAATTATGGCAGTATTTCACATCGGTGTGAAAATTGCCACGGTAAAACTAGTTATGTAAGGGGGCCAAGTCAGACAAAGTGAAAACAAAATGTGGTACAGGTGACATTCTAGATACAAACAGTATCAAAACCTTCATTGGTAAGTCCATTGAGCCTCATTGTGGTAAGGAAATTCAGTGAAGTTAAACAGGTCTGCCGAACGTAAGGTTGCCATTTTTGCTTATCACCAAAGTGTATTGTGCAGTCAGAGGGACTAAACCAGAGTGAGCAACTCTACCTTTACAACCAGAGTACTTCAGGTAGAACTTGGTTTCCTCTACACAGTCGCCATTCATTACTCACAGGAATCTACATCCCTGAAACGGACACGAAGGTCGCCCCCAGGTTTCGCGGGGTGGGCATGCGCATCGAAGACGACGTCCTCCTGCTGCAGTCCGGGCCGCAGGTGCTAACCCTAGCCTGCCCCAGAGAACCCGACACTCTAGAAGAACTGTCTGCGGGACAGCGAGCACCATCAACCAGCTGAAGTTGCATCGACCGAAGTTGCACGGTTCGGCGAACCAAATTGTTCGGCGGTTCGTGAGCGGTACACAAACACGTCTGCCCAAGTCAGAACAACTTTGTTCATTGTGTTCCCACAAAAAACTGTTCTCCGATGGTACGATGCGTTGGCACGAGATGAGGTCATCCGAGTCCCGGCCGAGAGTGTCGGCCCTTTCCCGTAGATGCCCAGTAGGACTCGTAGTACTGGACCGTTTCCTGCGAGATGCGTGGCCGGACGAGCTGCAGTGCGGCCTCCAGGTGCAGTGCCGTGATGTGCCTGGCCTCAATGTCTTCCTCCAGCGCGATCAGCGCAGCCTCCTGACACACGGCCACCACCTGTTCGTTGGGAAACGTGCAACGTTTACGTATGTGCGCGCGCCACTTCAGTTCCAACGCGACTCGCTTTCGCCGCGACCGAAGCGTGTTCCAAAGCGTCGTCTGGAAGTCAAGCTACCCAGCTAGTATACCTTTTCGTTTGCACAAACGAAGACGCGTTCGTCGTCTGTTTGGCAAGTTTCGTTTCTGAACTCTGTGCATGTTGCCAGGTAGAACCGTTTGCTTGTTTCCTTGCTGCCTGCTTCTAGTCATGACCGGACCCCCGGGATAACTAGCGGTGGTGCCAGTTATTAGTCGGCGCTGCGGTTTAACCGTTAAAAGAATGAGAACCGCGGGGAGGTCCCTCGGTTTTTTTCACCTCCAGCACCAGCTCCCTACCTTCGATAATGCTCGAGCGTGTGCGTGCGCCCAAAGCGAGAAAAAATGCAGCTGGGAGCCGCGCATCCGAAGCAGACGCCCTGCCGTGCTCACTCTGCCTCTGCCTATGGTAGTTAGCAGTTGAAAGTCCAGGCTTTTTGTAGTGCCTTGAAATGACGGCCCCTTGCCATTTTTTACGGAACGAGAGTCACGGGGCTTGTGCAGACGTGGGATGCCACACGGCGTTTTATCGAAAAGAGCACGACAGTTTTTGGCCCTACTGGTGTATAAAGTGGCAATTCGTTTTAGTAAGGTGCTAATAGTGTGTTTTAACTTTACTTTTTCTACAACGTTACTCCTTTCTAGTAAAGTGACACTCGTGTTTTACAGTGCACTTAAAATATCTGCATACCTGCCGAGTTCAGAAGTCCGGGAGATTTTCTGAGCCTGGAGGTTTTTTTTTAAAGAAATGTTGACAATTAATTTACATGAAGACAAATTTATTACATTTGTATAGCACTGCTCATGCTAGTGAGATATAGCTGGGTCCCGCTATCGTTGCTGTCGTGGGGAGGAGACCTCGTTTAAGTGCAGGGAGGGGGGTTAATTTGAGTTTTTCGGAAGATTTTCCTGTCAATCGTACAACCGGACGAAATGGTCAAAATTCCGGAGTCTCCCCGGTAATACAGGAGACTTGGCAGGTATGTATCGGCATCAGTGCAACAGGTATGAGTACAGTGAACGTTACCATTTAGCATACCCTGTACAGTGCAATCCATTTATAACACTACCACATATAACAATGTATTGCTTATAACGATCTGTTTCTAGTCCAGATACAACAATAATCGGTTATAAATTGTTTGTTTGTTTTCATTATTGTTATAAGTGGATTGCACAGTAGTATTTTCACATTAACAAAACTAATTTAAAAAGTTGACCTGCATGAATTGCTTACAAGACTACAAGAAGAACCTGGTCTTCCATTTTACAGCCCAATTTTAGTGCTTCTAATTGCAAGACCTGCTGCTGCTTGGCTGTATAGTGCACTGTGAAGAAGAGTGTGTTCAAAGCCATTCTCGGTGGTAAAATCCCGCTTGATTCTACTCGGTCCAGTTGCCAGTGCCTTACATGTACAGCATTTCTTTGAATCCCATTTTAAACAAAATGTACCAAAAAAAAAAAAAGGATGTGGTGTACAAAGTTAAATCTCACTAGGCTCAGATACCACTGTACATTGAGAAGAGGTGTGCAATTTGAATATTTCTGAATATGAATATCTTACATTTAATGTGAATTGAGCATGGATACTTTGATAAATCACAGATGGAATTCTTTTTGGGAAAACACCTATGGAACTCAACACTTTTATTGCATAAGAAACATTTCTCATCATATTAAAAAAAGTAAAGGTGCGGTAAGGTGACAGGAGTTGGGAGAAGCATAATCTGACATGGGAAGCAAAGGAGTGACCTCCTTATTTATTTGAAGATAACATTGTTTTCTTTTCTGGCCCTGTCCTTTAAAATGTAGGGGTCACACCATAAAACTAATCATAGAAGGTTGACCCAAAATAATGAGGAAACTGTTCAGACCCTCTGACCCTACCAAGATGCTCCGACACGTTAGCCGTTTCTCCTGGCATGCCGGTGCAAAAAAGTGAAGCTCGACACCAGAGCGCTGGTGATGCTGCGAAGCTTGGTGCGAGAAACGGAGGGAATATTCTAAAAACTGCAACGGTAAAAGCGTGCCGTGAACCGAATCCATTGGTAAATGGTAACTTGCAAATTGATCAAAGTTTCTAAGATTTTCACACCTCTAATTACAAGCTCGAAGCACAGCCACAATGTTGGCAGAGCAGCTCCACCAGAGAAACGCCAACTTCCAAGTTTGCATCATGATATCACCAATAAAGCTATGAACTGTTTGATTTGCATTACTATTCCTGCATGCTCTTCTACATTGTCATTTCAGACATTTGGCACTTTAGCCCAGATATACATGCTTATTGCTTTGTATGGACACTTAAGGGGGGAGGCTGGTCTTTAACTTTTCGTTTTTTATTTTTCATTTATCAAGCTGAAATTCAGTATACTGATGTATTTCTCAGTGGTGATTTCAAATATGCAATTAATTTTCAGATAGCTTAACTAGATCCTGAGTTATTAACAAATTTGTAATTTTAATTAGGTCCTTCTTACGAGCCGTTACCATAAGATTGTTCAGAATATATTGCAATTTTTTATAGAATTACATTCACCGAGACATGTTTTGTGTGGTGATGCTATTTTAAGCCTAATCTAATGATATTATATTGGTAGAAAACATTTAAAATGAAGTTGCACAAAATGGGAGGTTACATCTTTTTTAGATTAATTAATTAAAATTATTTTACGAGATATGAAGCAAGAAAAATAGCATCACCGCACAAAACATGTCTTGGTTAATGCAATTCTATAAAAATTTCTGATAGATTCTGAAGAATTTTATGCTAACGACCCGTAAAGAGAACCTAATTAAAATGGCAAATTTATTAATAACTCATGATTTCGTAAAGCTATCTGAAAACTAATTGCACATTTGAAATCACTACTGATAAATACATTAGTATCCTGAATTTCAGCACAATAAATGAAAGATAAAAAACACAAAGTTAAAGACCAGCCTCTCCCCTTAAACTCATGAGAAGCCAAAGTATAGGGAGTATTCACTGGCAATCATAGCTGAGCTTGCTGCTGCTTTCTTACCACTGGGGAAGAGAGAGAAGGGAAGGATGCTTTTTTACGAATTTTGAGTGGCAAGTTAATCTTCTATAATCTTCTAGAGGGAGAATAGCTGCATTTGGGGAAGCCTGGGACCTACGAAGGAGAGTCCCGGTGATAAGAGAATTTCTCCTTCCCCTTTTCTCTTGCGGTTGCCTGAGAGCTGACTGGAAACTCTTCCTGGGTATGCGCTGTGAACAGTTACCTCAAATATGGCGTCCAGTGAATACCCCCTATTACGGTGGAAAGCTGGAGGTGAAACAGCTGAAAACCTTCCTACCATTCTCATCCAGTCCGTGACTATGTGGAGTACAAGTTCGTCTGCTTTTTTGCGCGAAGGTTGCGGTGACATCAGGATGTTGAGCTCTGATTAAAAGGATGGTGGGTAGGCGTCAAGGCAGCTAGCATTGAGGTCTACCCACTGTTTTACAATCGTAGCCAGTCAGAGCTTGGCATTCTGACGTCACCGCAATCACTGCGCAGGAAGCAGACGAACCTTGCGCTCCGCATAGACGTCACACTGAAAGTAAAGGAACACGAGACAGATTATACTTCACCTCTGCGCCCGAGTATCCTTCAGTCTTGCGAGCCAGGTCATCCAAAGATACACTGTCGCCAAGCGGCCGCTTGGACAAGTTGATACGCAGGATCTCTCTTCGCGTGTCCAAGTCTGGCAGCGGCACATAGACAATGCTGTCCAGTCGTCCGGGCCGCATCAAGGCCTGTACGAAAATCGAAGCTGCTCAAACAGGAAAGACGCTTTATGCAGTGCAGAGACAGTCGAGGAAATTTGTAAGGTCGGGGCAACAGCACTCCGAAGAACCCTTGAGTCGCTTAAAACCCAGTTTGATGACCAACACTTTACACTGCGAAAGCTTTTAAACTCTTTGGTGTCAACAATCTGCCTTGAATGGCAGCGGAGGTCCTGGTCTCGGCACTGGCACACCAAAGCAATACAGGAGACTACAGACCTTGAAAAATGCACATACTAAGCAGTTTCTGGCCTATAGTTGGGCGTGAATGAGTGCCTTCGATCTAATAAGATAGTGCTTAGGCTGGAGAAAAACACTTTACTTGGGGGTTCCTGGAACCCTATTTGAGAATCTATGCTTTACATGGGTTCTCAAACAGGCTGCCCAGGAACCTGGGCATTCCCAGAGTACCGTCGGGGGTCGCCCCAGCTCCAAATTTACGTTGGCCGTCCCTTCCCCTAATTAAAGTAATTTTCCAGTTTAAGCACTACTTTAAAAGGATCTGAGTCATCCGTTGATGCAAAAAAATGTGCAAAACACTCCGTGGTATGCGCAGTATCGTTGACAAAGTGTAGGCTTCAGCACTGCATTGTACGCTTCTGCACCTCTCCCGGAGTGAGCGAAGATAGTGTTTGTAGATGGTTCTTATGCTAACGTGAGTGAAGAAGGCGGTTCGTCTGCTATGAAGCGTCACTTGCAGAGAAAAATAAAATGAGAAAATGACGTATGTCGTCCGCTAGCAGACTGGGAATAAAGTACATTGTCTAGTATGAACCGAGTGCTGCGGTGAAGTGAGATGATTGGAAGGAAGCTGAAATTGTGATTGTCTCTTATTTCACGTTGAAAGCCACTGACAGGTGATGCTTTGTTTTCAAATATCAAGTGGTTCTGTAGCCGTACACAAGCCGATATCGACCGGTGGATGAAGGAGTACCAAGGACAAGCACAAGAGGGCCAGCGAGACCTCTTGTTATTGGTACGTTGGCGAGACTTTCTCACCAAAATATTGCTCGATTGTGAACTCGCAAACGAGTCGAAATAGCCTCATTGGTTGATTATGTGCAAGCTGCGGCACCACGTCCAGTCAGCGGTCGCTGATGCTCTTGCTCCTGTCTTCACCAAATTCAAACCGCAGGAGGGGCTTCCTCTGCTAGCAATCGAGCATTTGAGATTGAAGAGTTCGAAAAATGGAAGAATGGCAACTTGAGACGTGGAGTGGCAATGCATAGACCCTCACCTGGTCAATCATGTCTGGGCGGTTTGTGGCAGCCACCAGAACGACGTCCTGAAGTGCTTCGATGCCGTCCATCTCGGCCAGTAGCTGGGCGATGACGCGATCGCCCACGTTGCTGCTTCCGCTTGTGCTGCGGTAATCGCGGCATATTGCGTAAAGGTAAAGAAAGAAGGTAGGTACCACACGGAATCGAAAGTAGCAAAGCGACATGGTTACCTTCCCCTGTGTGCTGCCAAGGCGTCGATTTCGTCGAAGAAGATTATGCAGGGCGCAGCTGTCCTGGCTTTGCGGAAGAGTTCACGCACGGCTCGTTCCGAATCTCCAACCCACTTGCTGAACAACTCGGGTCCCTGAAGTGGTATTGCGTTAGGCTTAGAAGAGCCAAGCTATGGCAATGGCACTTTTTTAACAAAGTGAAGAGCCGTGGATACACGGTAAACAAAATATATTCTGATAGTCTCGAATGAAAAGTATTGGTGAAAAATTAATGACACTAATATGCAGGGTTTTTCGTGTTCGGCCTTGCAGATTTGTTTTAAAAAAGCCATGAAAGCCACGCTAATGAAGTCTGCGGGTGAGTTATACAGCCGGGGGACATAATATAGGGGTCTAGTCGTCACATTAAGTAGAATAACATACTAAAATTTATTAATTAACTTTTTAATTAGTGCACATAGGGTTCTAATTAAAAACTTGATGAGCGTCATCGAAAACCACTAAATCAGTAATTTTTAGAATGAGTGAGTACGTGGGAAGCACGGTAGTGCACTAATGTTTCCACAAGCACAAGGCTGGCGGCAAGAAAACGCAGTTAAGAGACAGAAAAAATGTGCAGGCACATTATCGCACTGATAGCCTTGCTCCGCTGCATAAGTACTAACTTTCACCGCTCCACTGGGCCTTTCACGTGCTTAAAGTCTTTCGGCTGATTTAGTGGTGTTCTATGATGCTCAGCAAGTTTCTAATTGGAACCAAATGCTTATTTTCACTAATTAAAAGTCAATGAACACATTTTAGTTACCCAACTTATTGCAACGGTTAGCCCCTTAGTGTAGACCGCATATAATGTATGTCTCGGGAGTCGCGAAAATCCGCACTATAAGCGGTACCGCACTATAACCAAAACATCAATTTTTCAGGCCAAAATACATGCCGAGACAACTTACCTTTGTAAAAGAATTTATTTTATGTTAGATGAAAAAATAAGCTTAGTTTGAGGAAAGACTTTATTTCAATAGACTAGTACAGTTACGTCTCAAGTGTGTCACACATTTTAAAAGAAATTAGCGGCTTTTGCCTGGCGCAGCCTTTTAACGGCGTCGCGGGTTGCGGACGGACGTCGCGAGCGTTCAGGATTGCTAACCCTAATCACTTTTCTCCGGAGATGAAAACGCGTGAAAATTCGCATCCTTCATACGGTACGCGCCAGTAATACCTTGAACTTGAGCACACGCATGAAATGCGCCAAATAAGAAATCCGGGCGATGTTCGAGGACACAAATGCTTAGAAATCACCACTGTAGTCGAAGTAAACAAACACGACGACACGGGCGTTTCCGCCGTCTTGAGAGCACCGCCACGACATCGCCGCACGAGTAGGTGGATCTTCCGGTATTGATGTCGCTGGCCTGTAATAAGGCGGAGCCTCCGGGGCAATAAAGGGGGCGCGCGTTAACCCATCCGCCGCGCTGCGCTTTACGCCGCTTCGCGGCGACAGTCTGAGGCGGCTCATTACAAAAAATGTGAACCCACATGTGTGTGTGTATTGGCCCACACGTAAACGCCGCTTCGCGGCGCCCAACTATTCGCTAAAGTATCATTCGGTGAACCGCCCCCTCAGGAGGCTCCGCCTTATTACAGGCCAGCGACATCAACACCGATCTTCCCTTCTAGTACGTGCTGGGTTATAGCGACACACAACGAAAATTCAGAGTCAAGGATAGCGCTTTTACGCAGAACGATGAGATGCATGCCGTCTACGACGACGATCACAACCGACGCCCGCGACCGGCATGCAACGCGCGCGAACACTTCTCCTCGACCTGGGATTGGTCTGTCGTTGCGGTTGTTTGTTTATTTGTTTCCAAAGCAGCGGAGGGACGCACGCACGTGAACGACACGTGCGTGCATCCCTCCGTCGCTATGGCAACTGAAGCCTCTCTCTTCGCTTCTCCCCGCGTTTTCCAGCAACCTCCTTGCCCCGCGAGTGCAGTTTGCGGCTCGCGCCGTTAGCGCCGTTATCTAGTGTCGCACAGGGAAGCGAACTCGCTGCTCCGGTCGTCGGCGCGGTCGGCGGGCTGTGCCAAAAACCGCACTATAACCGGTATTTCCCTTCGCGCGCCTGCATTTTAAGCGGTATGCAATTACATGGAGTTCTATGGGAGGTGAACCGGTGGTTTAAAAAAACCGCGTTATACCCGGTCCTGCACTATAAGCGGTTACGTTGTAAGTGGTCTATACGTAGTATGCCCCCTGGCCGTATAACGATCACCTGCACAAACCACATTAGTGTGGCCTTTGCAGACCTTTTTATACAAATATGTAAAGCCTAAAAAAAAAAAAATCCTGTATAAGCCACTCTAATTTATATGCCAGTTAATCTTTAATACCCTTCAGCTTAATAAAGCAAAGGTATACGTGGCTTGCACATGAAGTCATCGCACCGCGCTGGTGGTCGTTCCCGCTTGTTCTTCCCGAGATAACCAAAGGCAGGGGTACGAAATGTAGGCTGCAAGATGCTTGCACTCAATTGCAAATTCACCATGATGGCGGCATATCGTCAAAGCAAGCCATGTATACACGTTTGCAAGTCCGGTCTCAGGGTGCCGCCATCTTGCCCAGTGGGGTGCGCTTGGGAGCGGCCATAATCCGATTATGACGCCTTAGCATGGCTTCGTAATTGGATTAGGACGTGTCCAAGCGCACCCCAGCGAGCAAGATGGCAGCGCTCGGAAGCCAGACTTGCAAACGTGTATAGCAATAATACTTTTAACAGTAAATAACCGTGAACACACACACTAAATCAAATACTTCATGCTAGACATAGAGAACACCGATGAAACTTGAAGACACTGTTATATATGCCACCCTAACCAATTTCTATGCAAAGTCCACAAGAAAGTGTATTCTCAATTGTTGTATTTTGCTTTTACGAAATATGTTAGACAGTTTACAAAATAATACTAAGGTTGGCACCGCAGCGACCCTTATACGTCACTGGCCTGGAAACTCCACCAGTGTCCCCTCAAGTGACCGCTTTCTGCAACAGGTGTCGCTGGCTGTCAGAGGGGGGAAGAACCTTTAAAAAAATCCAAACAAGCCGTAAGGCTGAAATTTGTCAATCTGCCTCCAAGACTGCTTATGGCGATGTTTCTGATCACGCATATTGCCAACAGGGACCGCGACAATGCTGAAGCGCCCAAAGGAAGAGCATCCCTGCCTTGATGGCGATGAAGTTGAGTCCGCTCTCAGTGGCCAGTGCCTTGGCCACCATGGTCTTGGAGCAGCCTGGGGGTCCGTAGAGGAGTAGTCCGTGCGGAGGAGTGGCCCCCAGCCTCTCAAAGGCTTCCCTGTGCTTCCAGGGCCACTCCACCGCCTGCCGCAGCTTCAGCTTCACCTCCTCCATGCCTCCAATGTCGCTCCAGCGAACCTGCAAAAAAGACAAAATTATTATTTTTTTGTTTTAAGGCAAGAAGACCTTTTTCTGGAAGGTCCAAAGGCACGAAAAACAAAACAAAGTAGCCCGACAGGGTACCAACGGCCTGCGTCGGGGGTGAGGTCCAGCAGCACGTAATGCAACGCAAGACCTAAGAAACAAAATCTGTACACACATTAACAACAGCAATATATCACTAGCACAATGGCAATAAAAACAACAACATCGATGTGGGAACACCATCCACCTAGAACTCTTCAAATGTATTTGCTAAATTTTGTAAAATCTGCTTCAGTTAAAATTGCACAACTGCAGCAAGCTCCTTATTTCCAGCTCATGGTGGTACCGCTGCTCCTACAGAACCTCACTGGACCATACAACAGAAAATTTTTGCTACACCGAAAGATCACTACAAAGACCGGTCCATACATACAACGCGGCGCGAAATCAATAGTAAGAAGAGTGTTCACTTGAACGTAACTCAATGCTGATGGAATGCTGTATCACTAATATAGCGCAAACTCAGTTTTGCATCAGCAAGGTCATATCTATTTTCAGCACTGACTTGTATACTTGTATTTACCTCAAGAACAGCAGTAAAAAAAGTATGCCCCTCACAGAAGATTACTAATTTCCCCTTTCATATGTTGAATTTAAGAAACAGACCCCCCCCCCGCCCCCCCTAGATATTTTTGGTTTTATTTTTTGCCAGGTGATCCATTATGGTGTCAGAAAACTACCCAATCAATATTTTGCTGCAGCATCACTTTAATTTTTAATAAAGTAAAAAAATCCAATTGCTCGAAACTAAAACCGAAACTGGACTAGGGAGTAGGAAGAAATATAGAGGAGGAGAGAGTTGCCAAAAGTCATGTGGCTGTGGAACTTTTTTTTTTTTTTCAATCAACAAATTTGAAGATTTTTTTTAGAAGCCACAAAAAATGGCTATCGTTATTTTTTTATGTTTTTAATATTGAATGTGTGCCTTCGATGCCACACCGTGCCGCGGAGATACTATATAAACCAAATTGCCCTGGAAAAAAAGAAAAAAGGGGTAGGAAAGGCGGAGAGTGAGCGAAGAGGCAGAGATAAAGCAAGCCACGGCACTAGCAAGCATTGAGCAGTGAAAGAAAACTCCTCTCGGCTCTCTGCCACAGACAGCCTGCAAAGAGAACTGCTGCGCGGTGTGCGTTCGTCATGTCTGTTTATTTTCTGTTTCTCAGCCGCTGGCAGGGAGGGGGGTCCCCTCCCCCCACCTCAGTGCCAGCGGCGCTCTGTAGCTTCACTCTCCTTGTTTGAAAGAATGGCTGCAGTGGAAGATGCGACAACGTGGTGGTGTGCAGGCCTGCTGAGTACAACGGTCTGCAGCCATGTGTGCAGGCAAAATCACATCATCATCCTGTGGCATCATTTGTCCAAAGCCTGAGTGTACTTCTTTGTGTTGTAGAGTCATGTATAATATTTGTTAATTTCTCTTGTCATGTATAATATTTGTTAATTTCTCTTTTTTCTTTTTTCTTTTTCTTTCTTCTTCGCTTTTTTTACCTATTTTCACATACTTTCTTTGCTTCGTTTCCTTTTGCGCACCTCGCTGAAGGCGTTATGCTGTTTGTGGGCACGTATCAAATAAATAAATAAATAAATAATCGAGTGGTAGGCAGTTAGTCAGAGCAATGGGCGGTCAGTCGGAGTGGTGGGCGGCAAAGCCACTGCCGCCCACCATGGGGAAAACCCTGATCCTACATTAGATTTGTTATTTATCGAGATATACACCTTTCAAAATGCAAAATTACCTATTGATTTTTTTTTTTAAACATCCAAATGTTGTAAGAAAAAATGTTCAAAACATTCCTTTTTTTTTTCATGTGACAAGTATACTAGTGTGAAAGTAGTGCTGTGCTGCATGTGTGAAGAGGCCTTTAGACTACAGTCAGTTACAAGTTCAGAAAAGATTTTGAGGGAAAGGAAGGCTGAAGAGAAGAAAGCAGCTGGAATGCTGGAGAGAGGAGGAGGTTTCCTTCTCTCCTCTCCAGCGTTTTGTTTGCTTCCTCCTCCCCAGCCCACCTCCACCTTGAATACTTTTCTTAACCTGTAACTGACTATATGAAACTTTACTATGTCGTAGAACTTGTCTTTTCAGTCAATTTACAAACAAACACCTCGGCAACACGAGTCGTTACGGAGTCATTCCTTGTTTCAATTAAAAATGCCTTCTTCAGTTCGCACAAAGAAAAGCAGTCAATTCTATGAATGTCCACACAAAACTTACTACACAAACAAGTCGCTTCTTGAAGAGTTTGTTTCCAAAATTTCAATCTTATACGATGGTGCAACTTTTTAGAAGTTGCACCATCATTTTGTTTACAGGTATGAACCTTAACTGTGCAACTACCCGGCCTGTGACCTTCGTTGAACTGCCTCTGAAAGTTGTATAGACTTAAAACCGTTGTGTTGACTGCAAACTGGTATATAGACCAAACACAAAGATTACAACGAACACCACATGCCAACCTTGGGTATCTCGAGGGAGACCTCGCGCATGGCACTGGGCTTGGTACGCTTGAGGGCAGCCGCCACGTCTGCCATGTTGAGCTCGACTTCATGACTCAAGACGGCGTCCGTCGCAGTGGGGTCTTTCAGATGTCTATCCAGAGAGTGTAGCGCAGCTGCATCAAACCACAAAACAAAAGAACTGAAAAACGGTGCAAAGTGGTGAAGCTTGACCCAGGAAGGGCCTACAGTTCCACGTGCCCCCTCGTCTTTTCTGCTCTCGGACCCATTTATTTGCGATGATCTGTAACTTTTCGGTGGGTGCTTGCTCGGTGTGTTATGGCAGATGTGTAAAAGAAGGATTAAGAAACAATGGAGTGCCCGTCTGTTTAACATGTAACATAATCTGGAGACATCAGGATATAGTACTTAGAATATTCTATACTGAAGCGGCGAGTGTGCAAGCGTTAGTTATCTGCTGTCCT
Organism: Ixodes scapularis; assembly: GCF_016920785.2. Classification (NCBI taxonomy): domain Eukaryota; kingdom Metazoa; phylum Arthropoda; class Arachnida; order Ixodida; family Ixodidae; genus Ixodes; species Ixodes scapularis. Next base: position 681,237 of record NW_024609848.1, on the reverse strand, counting down.
CATCATGATGTTTGGTTGAGGTTATTCATAGCACTCCCACTGCAAATCAAACAAATCAAATTTGATTCAATTTAGCTTTTCATAGAAGGTATGGAGTTCAAAAGCGCTGTGCTAGATGACTGTCAAAACACTCACCCTCGGCGCACATGGCTGCCAAGTCGGCTCCCGTGAGGCCGTGAGCCGCATCCGCCGTCTCTACAATGTCCTCATCGCTCAGTGAGTGCCTCACGTTGCCAAGGATCTTGCGGAGGATCTACGTGAATCAATTAATCTGGCTCACATTCCAGGAAGAGCATAAACAGGAGTACATCACACGGCGAATTTATGACAATGCTGCAAACATTCGGAGAAACGAAATACTCCGTGCTTTTGAGATACACGATGGATTAAAAAACACCCCGTCTTAGAACGTGTATAGATGCCTCATCAGTGTCCCTTTAGGGTGTCTCATTTGCGCCACTGCGTAAAATTATCCCGAATACCAAACTTTTCCTCTCTGTTGCAAGAACAGCTCAGTCAGCTAAACTCAGTCATCAAGCCCTGAAACTTTTAGAACAGAGGTTCTCAAACTCATAGATCCCGAGGAGCACCCAGGTGTCTCTCTAGACCAGGGGTGGCCATGCTGACCCGGCCTAAGAGCCATGAACAAAACCACGAAACTTCCAAGAGCCGAGGGGGAGGGGGGGGGGGCAAAAGTTTTTGTCCAGAGGAATAAACGAAACTCGAACTGCTTTCAATCTATCTGAGTCAAAAGCAGTACAACTGTACGTAAGGTAGCACAAGACTACCAGACTGCAACCTGTCTTTCGATTTAAAACTCGTTCTCTTTCTCTTTTTGGGGGAGTACTCCTCTGACCGGGAGGGAGGCGAATGTAAGGAAGGGAGCTGCGAGCCGCACTTTAACACGCGAAGAGCCGCAGCTTGGCCACCCCTGCTCTAGACTGATAGCCAAGAAATCCTTGTCAGACCCGACACCGACACAATAAAAGCAGTGCGAAAGACAGACCTTGTAAACAAAAGCTCGAGGTACACCTAAGTATTTCTTATGAGTTGTGAATGCGAAAGCATGCAAGCCGCTCGTCCGTTCCCTTTGTCGTCTGCTACGTACTAGTGCGCGCGCGCTTCGGGTTGGAAGCTCCGTCGACGCGCGCCAGCCAATGGAACGGAAGGCGCGCGGAAACTATCTTTTTGCGCTTCCAACTGATGACATCAGCTCGTTCCACGAGAAGATAAATGCTTTCGCATTAATAATGCATATTAGAGGGAGCAATCAGTACTGACATGCGGTCGTGTATCGCTACCGCTACCGTGCGATGCACGTGAAGACCCCAGGCAGGCGCGTATCCAGGGGGGGGAGGCCCCAAATCTCCCATTTGGCTGGGGCCTTCTCTCTCCCCTCTGCCTCATAGAGCATTTTGTCATGGGTAAGCCTTCCCTTTCCCCCCCTCCCCCCCTCCCCAAAACAAAATCCTGGCTACATGCCTGACCCCAGGCGAGCAGTCGTACCACACTAACTAAACTTATCACCTACACCAGACACCAGACACCAGACACCCACTGGGGTTGAACACGGCAGTTCTCGAGAGTACCCTCAGGGGTTCCACGACACCCCAAATTTCCTCAGCCCTCCCTGCCTTCTAAGTAAAGTGCTATTCCAGTTTAAGCATTTCTGTAGAAGGCCTGAGGCATCTAGTCATGCCTAGCTACCTGCCAAACACTCCCTGAATTGCTTCATTGCTTCAATGCCCAGAATGGCTCTGAATCAAGAGGTGTACCTTGAGACAGAAAAGTCTCAGAGAAAAGCCTTAAGTGAGAAACATTAAATTAGGTTTATTTTTATTTATTTATTTATTTATTCATTCTGCCAGCCGTGAGGCCAAGGCAGGAGTGGTACATATTTTCAAAAACATACCAAGGACACACAAAGAATTCAATAATTCAGTCACATCCCTTGGTGACATGGGAAGAAAGAAACATTTCAATTTCCTTCACAAAAGTTGACACACTTTGAGAGTTGACTATACATTCAGGCAGCTTATTCCAGAAATCAATACATCGAACAAAAAAGGAGTACTTAAAATGATCCGTAGAGTATTGATAGGATTGGATATTTAAGCTATGTTTTATTCTGTGGTACACCGGAGGAGACATCACGACGTATTTTTGGGTATCTAACATCGAATGACCATGAAATATCTGAAAAAAAAGTTTCATTCTATTCGTTTCTAATCTGGTCTTTATGCTAGGCAGGCCTGCTTGCTCCTTGAGTTTTGTGACCGACTCAGTCGACCGGTAGCAATTAAAGATAAATCTAGCAGCCTTATCTTGAATTCTTTCCAATTTATAAATATTTTGATTTGTGAATGGCTCCCAAACCGGACTAGCGTATTCCAGAGTTGGCAAAATTAGACACTTAAAGGCAATTAATTTGACATCGGAACTAGCGAACTCTAACTTTGTTTTAAGCATCCATAGTTTTTGAAAGGCTTTCTTACATACATAGTCAATATGGGAGTTCCAGCTTAAGTCACTTCTTAAGTGCACTCCAAGGTATTTATATTCGTTAACTTTAACAAGCGGAAGACCATTAATACTGTAGTTAAACTGTAAGTGTTGTTTTTTGCGCGTTACATTCATGTAGACCGTCTCACTTATATTCAGTTCCATCTGCCAGTCAGCGCACCATTTCATTATCTTACGCAAGTGCTTGTCCAAATTTAGTTGGTCTTCATTGGAACTGATATTGGAGTAAATCACAGTGTCATCCGCAAAGTGCTTTAAAGTTACCGCGGAGTCAAAGTCCTTTCCCATGTCGCTGATAAATAATATAAAAAGAAGCGGTCCAAGTACCGAACCCTGCGGGACGCCGGATATTACTTGTAATGATTCTGTTCTCTCCTTTTTAAAATACACATACTGTTCCCGTCCTGATAAATATGAGTTCAACCAATCGACTATCTGATCATTCTTAAGAACGTGACTAAGCTTGTACAACAATTTCGGGTGCGATACGCGGTCAAAAGCTTTAGCGAAATCTAAAAATATAATATCTGTCTGCCCCCCTTTATCTGCGGTTATGCTCAAATCATGAAAAATTTCGATTAGCTGCGTAGTTGTAGAACACCCCCGTCTGAATCCATACTGATTAGAGCCCAGAAGTTTGTTACTCTCAATAAAAGTGATCAAATGTTTCGATAAGATATGTTCTAAAGTTTTACAGCACGTGCTCGTTAGGGAAATCGGTCGATAATTACTCAAGATAGTTTTATCACCCTTCTTATGGACCGGAATTATCTTGCCACATTTCCAATCTCGGGGAATTGTTCCTTTGTCAAGTGTTAGTTTAAAAATTATTACCAGGTAATGGGAGCACCATTCTGCATATCTTTTTAGAAATATATTAGGTATTTCGTCAGGCCCGGATGATTTTTTAGCATCAAGGTTTAATAACAAATTGAACAGACCTTGCTGGTTCACTGTCACGTCAGTTATAGCAGGAATGCCACAAGGCACGTAGAAATTGGGAAGGATGCCATCGTCTCTTGTGAAAACTGACTGAAAGTAATGGTTGAATGATGAAGCAACTTGCCACTTGTCTGTTATAATAGAACCGTTCTTGACAATACCTGGAACAGTTTCCTTAACCGGAGATAAATGTCGCCAAAACTTTTCTGGGGAATTTTTTAGAAAGTTTGTGAGTGAATTTTCCATATAAAAACATTTAGCATTGCGAACCTCCGATTTAAAAGTATCCGAAAGGCCCTGTACTTCCTCTCGCTTTTGAGGTGTCTCGCATTTTTTTAGATTCCGCCTTTTTCTTTTTAGCCTATGCTTCATGCGAATAATATTTTTTGTTATCCACGGGTTTTGCTTGGAGATTTTTTTGACTCTGAGGGGAATAAAATTGTTGATGGCAGTGTGAACCATAGTTTTAAATCTTGCCCAGATCTCGTCTACAGATGTCGCGTTTAATGCGGAGAATTGCCTAAAGCTATCATAATGTAGATTAAAAAAGTCACATATACTTTCATCATCTGCCTTAGAGAAATCCAGAAAGGAAACAGTTTCAGGCGGTACTTTTTCACGCTTTCCTAAGGGACACGTCACGAGGACCATGTCGTGGTCGGAGATACCGTCCAAAACTTCGCACGAGTATCGCGACTGCGACAATCGTTTACTTAAAAAGACCAAGTCAAGCAAAGAACTAACAGAACCTTGCGTTCTAGTACTTTGTTGGACAATTTGTGTCAAATCATGAGAAAATACTAAATTGATCAAAGCTTGCGACGTGGAAACTTCCCCATGTGTTGCACACATGTTCAACCAATCAATGTTGGGCAGATTAAAATCCCCAACCAGAACAATTCTGCTACTTTTACTTCGGACATGTTCACATAGATAATCATTTATACTCGTAAAATAGGTTTCGTTCGTCAGAGGAGGACGGTAAACAGCTCCGATCATGATTGGACACTTATTTATTACGATCTTGCAAAACAATGATTCAATACTATCTAAATTAGGCATCACCTCACTCTCTAGCTCCTCCTTGATAACAACTGCAACACCACCTCCACGAGACTCCCGATCTTTACGAAAGCAAACATAATTCGGTGGTACAAAATCCGTATCTTCAACTTGAGTGCTCAACCACGTTTCTGTTATTATAACCGCGTCAGGTTCATGTTCCAAAAGTATGGCTTCCAACTCGGCTCTCTTGTTTAATACGCTTCGCGCGTTTAGATTAATTACGGTGAGTAAATCAGGAACACGACTGATTTTCAGGGCCCTCTCTGTGACTCAGTTCCCCTTCAAGAATATCGCTGCTCCCATATGGACGGCGAGAACCGGATGTCAAATCCCAGTAAAACAAGCTACCGTCTACGGCTATCTTGCCATAAACTAACCGGACTTTAGCGCCTCGGTTTCTTTCATCTCTTGCGGAGTCCCAAAGGCATTTTCTTAAACTTTGAACTTGCCTAGAAAAATCCTCACTTACAGAAATATTTGTGCCCTTAAGCCTATTACAGTTGCATAAAATTTCCATTTTTTCTCGGTAGTTGTAAAAACGTACTATTGTAGGCCGTGGGCTTCGCCGCTTTTTACCAAGACGGTGAATGCGTTCGATACTTTCGGGATTTACGTTAACTCTTTGAAAAACATTAGCCTGGACGGTCTGCGTTAGTTCCAAAGCCGTTTCGTTTTCTGCTTCGTTTAATCCAAATATGATGAGGTTGTTGCGTCTGGAGCGGTTTTCGAGGTCATCTACCTTACGCACTAGTAGTTGGACAGTTTTTGTCAGGTCTCGGACCACTGCTTCCAGTTCAGTTGCCTTGTGAATTGCCGATTCCAACCTTATCATTCTAACATCTAGGCTTTTAAAATTTTCGGTATTTTCATTCACTGATTTCTGTAGAGATCGCTGATCTCGTTTTATATCGTTTAACGTTCTCGTCTGATCCTTTTGGCCATCAAGTATCATCGACACCTTTTCCTCCAGCGTGTAGGTTGGCCCAGGATTGAGCTCAACATCACCGCATAGAAGAAGAAGTTGCCTTATCACGTCTAGACACTCTGCTACCACAGAAAGCACTTTGTGGGGGCACGGCACGACAACTAGGCACAAGCAGTTGCTCCGCATGCTACTGGTCCTATTGCTTACCTGTAAACAGGCGAAGACGAGCGGGTTAGACATGCTGCCGCAAAGCGTACCGTGCCCACCACTAGCACAGTGAAGTCCGTTCCAGTCTTTTAAGACACCCAGGGGCGTGGCAGTTCTTGAAGATGATTGGTGCAGCCTTGTAACGTGGTCGAAAGACGTGTCATCGGCGATCGATGTCTCGCCGTGGCGGATGTAGCATGACGATGACGGGGCAAAAGACACTATGCCCGTGTCGGACGCGGAAAAAATGATCGGCAAAGGAATCACCGAAGGCTCGTGGCTTTTCCCCGCGCCAAAAAGCAGGACCTGTAAACAGGCGAAGACGAGCGGGTTAGACATGCTGCCGCAAAGCGTACCGTGCCCACCACTAGCACAGTGAAGTCCGTTCCAGTCTTTTAAGACACCCAGGGGCGTGGCAGTTCTTGAAGATGATTGGTGCAGCCTTGTAACGTGGTCGAAAGACGTGTCATCGGCGATCGATGTCTCGCCGTGGCGGATGTAGCATGACGATGACGGGGCAAAAGACACTATGCCCGTGTCGGACGCGGAAAAAATGATCGGCGAAGGAATCACCGAAGGCTCGTGGCTTTTCCCCGCGCCAAAAAGCAGGACCTGTAAACAGGCGAAGACGAGCGGGTTAGACATGCTGCTGCAAAGCGTAACGTGCCCACCACTAGCACAGTGAAGTCCGTTCCAGTCTTTTAAGACACCCAGGGGCGTGGCAGTTCTTGAAGATGATTGGTGCAGCCTTGTAACGTGGTCGAAAGACGTGTCATCGGCGATCGATGTCTCGCCGTGGCGGATGTAGCATGACGATGACGGGGCAAAAGACACTATGCCCGTGTCGGACGCGGAAAAAATGATCGGCGAAGGAATCACCGAAGGCTCGTGGCTTTTCCCCGCGCCAAAAAGCAGGACCTGTAAACAGGCGAAGACGAGCGGGTTAGACATGCTGCCGCAAAGCGTACCGTGCCCACCACTTATTAACGTGGCCTACTCTTGCACCCAGCTCACCTGAAGTCGTCCCGACGCCGTGGGCACTCCAATCTCGAGTTCCCTGTCGAGGCGGCCAGGCTGGCGCAGCGACGGATCCACGTTGTTGGGTCGGTTAGTGGCGCCCAGAACTAGCACCCACTTCTCTTGCATTGACTGGTTTAGGGAAAACAAAACCAGACACTTTAGATGAATACGTGTAGCTCGAAAAAGTAGGTAATGGTGGTTCCTTTGCAGCGTCCTGTGAAATGAACTGCGGCGATAGTTGAGGCGCCACACACTTTGCTGCACACGGTAAACCCTATCGTGTTTCAACATAGAAGACTTCTGACCCACTAAACTTAGCAAAACAAAGGGAAGGGAGGAGGTGGAAATGACACTGCGATGTCACTGCGCAACGTCATTACTGCAATTCTCTGCTAATTTTGTGGACAAAAATTTTGCGCTGGATTAGGGGCCACGTTAGCTCCTGACACGCAAATACACCTCAGGGTATGCTGCAAAACCTCACCAATAGCGCACGTTGCTGTAATAGAAGAAAGCAACACCAGAATCCATCATATGCATTTTTGCAAATACGGCTCAAAGAGACTTGAGGTTATCTCCATAAAGAAAAATGGGTGGTGCTCACCGGCAAATTGTCCAGCAATGCCACCAAGGTCGACACCGCCCTAGCTTCCTGGCTGGATGTGCCGGCTTCACGCTTGGGACACAGGGCGTCGATCTCGTCCACAAAGAGGACGCTTGGTGCCCTGACAGAACAACAGTGCAATGCTCACATGTCTGCATCTACTGCTCGCAACTTGTGGCCCTAGTGCAACATTTATTTAGCCCAAGTGTAACTTCTAGCCCTAGTGCAACTTCTGATCCGAGTACAACTTTTAGTCCAAATGTAACTTTTAGCCTAAGAGCAACTTCTGGCTTTAGTGCAACTTCTGGCCTTAGTGCAACTTCTGGCCCTGGTGTAACTTCTGGCCCGAGTGCAACCCAGAGAGGAGTAGCTTACCTCTCGACTGCGTCCTTGAAGACGTTTCTCAGAGCAGCTTCCGTTTCCCCATAGTACCTGTGCCGAAAAATGCCGTGCGAGATGTCACAAACTTCGCCACGCATTATGCTTAAAGGGGCCCTGCAATCATATTTAAGCGTCTACCTTTTTTTGCGGTTTCCACGTCTCTTGGGGTTCAGGCAAGCCAGCGGGCACGGAGAGAGTAACTAAATATCAGTGCGTCATATTTTAACCGGACGACACGAAAACCTCCTCCACCGACGGGGGCGACCCGTGGTACCGAAAACGCGCGAAATGTGACGTCTTTGGTCCTGGGCTTACTACTGGTCAGAGCGGCTAAAAGCTTCTTTTTAGTCGAAATACAAAACATAAGTGGCGCGAACCGTTTCAATTATTTATAAAAGTAGTTTTTGTTCAGTATTTTAGATCAGAAAAGAAACAAATGCAGTTTATAAAGTACGGAAACAAGAAATGACCCGTCAACATACCCGCCACCAAGCGGTGGATAAGGCGGCGCATACTAGAAAAGAGTAGTGGGATCAGGCGCCGACACGGAAAGGTCCCGGATGGACGCGGCGGCGCTGCAGTCGTTTACGGACTGGAGGATCTGACCGGCTCCGAGCGTTCCGAAGGCCTTCCGCGAGTAGCTTTGTCTTGCATTTTGGCTATTTCGCGGTACGGCAGTGCGAAGGGACTCCCATCCTGAACTTATCTTTACCCCCTGTTTGCTGTCGTTTAAGGCCAATGAAGTGTCATGCCGAATTAGTGTTTAATCGCGCAGCAAACGCAATGAGAGCCGCTCTGGCTGCCCGCTGCATACAGCCTATCCAGAACACGCTTTAGTGGCGCCCTCTCGCGCCGTCGACACGGCAGCGCGGCAGCTGTGAGCGCTCGTTGAACTCACTATCCCTCCTCTAGTTCACGGTCACTCAAGCAACCAAGGACGTCATGAGGGAGGATATTTTTTGCTTGTTTTTGTAATTTTAATTTGCCTATAACTTTTAAAATAAAGCGAAATTCGAGAAAAGAAAAGTTACATTAAGTTACTACGGTCAGTGCGCTCAGGTTTGGTGCAAATTAAAAATTAGTAAAAAAGTGCTTGCAGGGCCCCTTTAAGCTGTCATCACCCACTTGCAAAAATGCAAGCTTGCTGTGTCAGTGTTTCGGCAGCAGAAAGGCAGTGTAGTTGGAAATGTCATCTTATGTCACTACCGTAGAGAGTCTATTAGTCAGCAGAGCACAGGTCAGTAACGTGCACTGTGTATTCGTGATTGCTCAAACTCATACCGCTACAACGTCCCGGAAGTTAGCTCCTGATATTAAGATCTACAGTGTAGTGTGAGCTTTCACTGCACAAGCTGCCAAACTTGTGCAGTGAAAACTGAGGAAGCTTGGCACCTTTCACTGAAGAAGGTTTGTAATCTCCCCAACTGGTGTGTTTCTACCCCAAACTAAAAGGAAAATAAAAAGGAACTCTTGTTTTAAAGGGCAATGTTGATCTGTTTAAAACCCCTCAATCAAACTCTCGCTTCACATTTCTTACAAGTACCAACAACCATCACTGTGTGAACACAAAAGTCGCATGCCACGAGTGAGCGTTCTGCCGCCATTTGCTTCCAAAGGCTTCTGTGCCATCATTTGGATCAAAGGGCTGCACAAGGCACATACATTCTGCAGTGGCGCATTTGTCGCTACTTGTAAGACAAGCACAGACACATCAAGGGAATTTAGATCAGCCCCCTTAGTGCTGCCACCTTTGAGGCAATTTTGACAATAGTCAATGTTAGCAGACATGCTATTAAGAAGGGGGTCTTGTACAACAAGACACAAAGTGAAGGGAAAAATTTGCAGTGTATTCTTACTTGCTGAAGACCTGCGGCCCATCAAGCACCACAAGACTTGCTCCCGATTCGGCTGCAACCGCCCGTGCAAGCAAGGTCTTTCCCGTGCCAGGCGGCCCAAACAGTAGTGCTCCCCTGGGAGGCTTCAGGCCTGTTAAGAAAAACAGTGTGCTAGCAACACTGGTACATCATGACTGAGTTAAAAAAAGACAAGACAGAGAGAAAGAAATTGACGGGAAGGAAAAATCATACTTTTGTTTTCTAGGCTAGGTAGCACAAGCTACCGCCCATCATAAAAAGCACAATCGTTAGCATCCATCCATGCATCCATAGGCTTGAGAATCGAATTGCACGTTACGACAGATGCAGACTGTTGACACGCTAAATCGGATACTTTCACAAAAAGGGTTTACACTAGCATATATTACACAAGCGACCTTTCCTTCTTCTGCTGTAGCTTGGGCTTCGTTCACACATAAAGAGAAACAAACTATAGCTATATATTTGTTCTCTAAAACTGGCAGCTTCTGGGGGAACGTCCACGTTACACGGCACCGCATTGCTGCCAAAATTCAAACATAAGCAAACTCACCGAAACGTGAGAAGGTGGCAGGGTGCCTGGCAGGCACCTCGACCAGCTCTCGCAGCTGCTGGATCTCCCTGTCCAGCCCTCCGATCTGGTCGTACCCCGCCCTATGGGACACCTCCGGCCCCACGCTGCCCTCCTCCATGACGGTGACTTCCGTGCCGATCGTGATGCGGTGAAAAACCGCCGACGAAATGCGAGACCCCGCCCTCCCTTCAGGTGCCTTTGGAGTATTGAATGCAGCCGGGCCTTGCCTGCTCGGGGTTAGTGGCATCCTCTGTGGCGGTGTTGAATGAACCTGGGAAATAAATTAAATAAACCAAATGGGCCCTTTTCAAAACCCCATCAAGCAACATTGGTGCTCGCTGTTTCTCGGGCATGAGAGGAATCATACGTTTGCTTAGGCTAGGTGGCAAAAGCTAATGCCCGTTCCAAAGGGTACAGCCAGTCATCCATCCATTCATTCATCCATCCATCCGGGCACAGAGCGTGTGATTGGAACCAAGTACTCATCGAACGCTAATGCAGCAATCGTTTCTGATACAAGCTGAGCCGAGTTCACGCCGTATGCTGTTGCAGCTCTCGTGTCCCAAACTATGCCCAAACTATGGCAAACTCGGATAACGGCTGCAGCAGCTACCTTATTCACTATTAAGCTGAGACTGCAGTGTGAGCTACTTGCCTGGCGGACCAATCAGCCGCCTCCTTTTCGTCACCTGACCTGGCTCTCTGCATGCGGGTATGGGCGGGAGAGTGACGACGTGGCGAAAGAGAGACGTACGACTGGTCCAACGAGGACGTAGCTTCCACCGCAGTCTCAGCTCAGAGTTGAACGGAGTACAGATAGCCCACATTTTTTAAAATGGTCTATTCATATCTCGAGCACAAAAATAAAATGGACATCACATACGATCACGACTGATTTTGTAATGTTTAAAAGAGTGCCTCCTTACATTTGGTGCGACAGACAGAACTAGCTGCAACGTGTCTTTACCGTCAACACGGCTGGTTGGCCAAAGAAGGTCGCCACCGGACAAAACAATGCTTCCCCCATGTGCTTCGTAATATGCAGCATTAAAACCCACCTGAGCCCTAAAATATGCTAGGATTCAAGACGCCTCACTTGAGCGGACGACGGCCTTGGAGTTTTTGAAGCACTGGGGCTACTGTGTCCTTCGCTAACGGTGAGGTGCTGTAGCTTCTCTTCGAGATCATCACCATCAACCGACGACGAGCAAAGCAGGTCACCCGACGAAAGTCCTCCTTCGCCTTTTGCGGACAGCACGGTAAACCGCAGGTCGTGACCGTAGACACGGCACTGCAGTTTCGATCCGGTCCTCACGAAGACACCCACTGGGTAAGAATAGAGACACAAGCAGTTGGTGTCTCATTCTTCTGTGCCAACAACACTGTGTAAAAGGTAAAGCAGTTGCTTGCGTCCCTGTAACACCCACCAATTAAAATGCAGTCGGCCATCTTACATACATAAAATTGAAAGAATAAAACACAGAGGACAAGCACAGGACAACCACAAGGCCAGGCCATCTTAGAACTTTTCATCTCGAGGACTCCCCCCCCCCTTTTCTGGACTGAGTGCCAATGAATGTGTCCTGGTCTTGGCATTGATGCAGTGTAGCAGTGCCTATGCAGAGTGCAAGTTCATCTGCTTCTTTTGCAGGGGTAGTGGTGACGTCAGAATGCTGAGCTCTGATTGGCCCTGATTGAAGGATAGAATGTAGACCTTAAGGCAAGCTGCCTTGATGTCTACCCACTATCCTTCAATCAAAGCCAACAGGAGCTCGGCGTTCTGCCGTCGCCACAACCCCTGCAAATGAAGCAGACAAACTTGTGCTCCGCATAGAACTTGTAAACAATACTCCACATACTACAGTGTGTTTGGCTCATAGTTATGCGTAACTGGGTGGGTTCAGATCTCCCTGCATCAATGATCCAGTTCAGACAAGACGTCCTGCCAGTTATTTAATCTCTCCATGTAGCAGGGTTATGAGGGCATTCAGACTAATTTGCCGGTATGTTTCGTTCAACAAATAACTCGTTAAGACGAAACTTTTTGTTCAGCGAATAACTCATTAAGACGAAACTAAAAGGTCAGCTATTATGGCAAACTGACATAATAAATAAAAAAGCTAACACAAATGGTTCTAAATCGTTTTAATGTTAATCCAGACTCCTCCTATGTAACATACTAAATTAGCTGTCAACATTTTTGCTACGCTAAAACTTGATCTAACATTTGAAGTAAAAAAAAAAACGCTTGCTTTCAAGTGACAATCTAGCAGACTGCATAGAGATAGTAGTTGAGCCGAAAAAGCACACGGTGGTGCTGCTTACAATTTTGTTGAAGAATGCATCTCTGCAGCTCGAGTACGGAAACTTGCTGCAACTTCTCATCCGGCATCAATGTTACGGAGCTTGCTCCAACGATGCAGTCAGAGTGCTTTGCCACAGTCACTTTTCTCGGCACGCTCGGTTTGGGCTGCCTGTGGATGGAGACTCCGGTGAGGCCAATATTCCGAGAAGGCCATGCCACAAGCAAGTGCCTTTCTCCGTCTTCACAGAGCTCCACCACATCTTTTATGCCGATGTCGCACATCCTCATGCATGAGGGATTTAGGTAGAGGAGCTGGGATTTCGTCGAATTGGACAAGCCAGCCGTATCGTCTGCTGCAAAGGAAAATAAAAAAATGAGTGACTTTTTCAGCATAACTTGGCAAAAGGTGAAAGCTACAGCCCCCAGGAGTCAATCAGCGATGAAGGAAAGCATGGAATTTAATACTTGCACGGTACCCTTATTTAAAAAATCTTGGTATAGTGCAAATTACAAAACATTTCAATTATAAACTTTTGCGTATCAGATGTCTATAAGCCAATATCAACTTGTTGCTATATCCATCACCAATATAAAACAAAGGGTACCTGCACATTCCAGCCGTTGTGTTGACATTCGGACACCTTGATCAAGAGCATGCAATGGCTTCTAGATGTTGCAGTTTTCGCTACCGGATGTATTAAATAGTGTGCAGAGATGTGGAATAGATTTTATAAGTTTCAACCAAAAAGATATTAGATCTCTCTTTCTCTTGTGTTTAACTTTGTTTTTTTGAATAGAATCATCTTCAGATAGGGGAATATTTTTTATGGTTTATACCAGTGGTTCTCAATCATTGATGTTTCGCAGACCCCTTGTGGACCGGCGGAGATGATGGAGGACCCCTTCGTGGTGAGGAAAGGGAAAGGTATAGGTTAATTATGATAATGATTTAATAAATGGATATAACTAAGGGTTAATGTTAAGTAGACTTCTCTCATAGGCACACAAACCAGAAAACGCACCCGAAAATTAGAATGTTTCTTCTCAATTCGAAAAAAGACTATTTTTATTGCCGGGCTTGACTAATGAGTCAGGGCTTCGCGGACCCCCACTTGAGAACCACTGGTTTATAATATGGTTTGTCTAAGCCGGTTTTTTTATGGTTGTATGTTGATGTTGTAAAATTCATTACCATGTATACTATCTTTCTCTGATGCTAGTAGGGAGAAGAACTATGTCAAGTTAACTGCCGGTTTTTTTTCTCTCCTTCCCCTTTTCTACTGGAGAGAAACAATAAAGTTGAAAGTTGAAAAGCCCTCCATAGGAGGAGAGCACTTCAAAGGGTGCATTGTCCCATGTGGCTCCCTTCGACGCTCCGACTGGCTCGGGGGAGCAAATCTTTCGACATTTCAGCAATCACAGTTCACGTACACGTGCTAGATCACAGTCCAGCCAGCGCACGCTCGCAGCTGCAGCCAATCAGAAAAAACTCGCACAAAACACATATCACAACAGGTTCGTTCGATTTACTTGCACCTCCTGCACTGGTGCAGAAAACTGTAGGGCAGTGTACTTCTAGTATGTGTATGCGGAGTGAAAGTTTGTCTGCTTCTTTTGCAGGTGTAGTGGTGACGTCAGAACTCCGAGCTCCGATTGGCTATGATTGAAGAATAGTGGGTAGACCTCAAAAGAGCTTGCTTTGAGGTATATCTACTATCCTTCAATCAGAGCTCGGTGTTCTGATGCCACCAAACCCCTGCAGAAGAAGCAGACGAACTTGCTCTCCGCATTGACATACGACTGGAAGTACACTGTCCTACACGTTTCTGCACCGGTGCAGGAGGTGCATGTAAATCGAACGAGCCTAGCAATGAACGCGCCCTGAGAGGCTTTTAAACCCATTCGAGACTTTTTACATGTCTTCCTCCAGCAAAAGGGGATAAAAATGTCCCCGCTTTGTTGTAAAAACAGACATGTCCTGCATAACATTGATTCACGTATCATGACTTTAATGAGTTAAGAACTAAAAAATTAAATAGGGTGACCCAAGTCACCAGTCTCGATCTAAAATGGACCATGAAAATCGACGCTTGCAAGTAGCAATCTAAACTTCTTGTCGAAGGTGTATTTCACAGCTAGGTCGACCGGTTTTTTCTTGTAAAATTACAAAGCGTAGCTCTCTTTCTGTAAAAATAAAGCCAAGAAACTTGCCGGGGTCTATGGCGGGCGGCGACGCAGACAACCAAGTCGAGTAGTGGGGTGTGTTTGGCATTCGCACTGATAGCTGGTGCTACCTCCTTATCGCCACAGCTTGCGACCACCGTGGTTTATTAAAATGAACATAATCTTTTTGAAATGTACCTTTGGTTAAAAAATAAATGTGGACAATAAAAGCAAAACTTAAAGTTAAAAAAACGCATCTGCATAACGAGGGCACTTTTGTTGCCAACAGATTTCGTCTGCGTGTCGTCTGCTTTCTTTCGCTGGTTGGCCACACCCAACGTTACTAGATTACCTCAGTTGTGGAACTCCTGCAGAAGGGGGTACCCCCCTTCACTCACTTCAGTCTGCCTCCCGTCGTTTGAAGCGCCATCTAGATTTTCGTTTCATAACAGTGTGGTCTATAGACGCTTTGCAGCAGCTGTGCATGGGCGCCGCCATAAGCGACCTTCAGTTTTTGTTTCCTCTTATTCCGTTCGCTTCACGTCATCATTGCCACAGCAGAACAGGTTATTGCGACTTTAGGTGCTACTGCGTCCTTTTCCTCATCATAGACCTCTTTGGAGGCTCATAAACGCCCGCTTCGGTGGCTCGGCATCTCGATAAAACAGGAGAAGGTCAGCTATGGCGGCTCAATCTGGCGCGTGTGCAAAGCGTCTATAGAGCAGACCTTGAATCCATCTAGACGCTGTGCTTCGGAATGTATGTATTTCATTGAATACACCGCAGTAACCATAGCAGCCGCCTGGCGCGTCGAGCAATGGGAGGCGAGTCATGGTGAGTGAGGGGGGTACTGCTCGTGCAAGCAGCGTCTATGAGCAGTTCCGTAACTGAGCAAATCTAATAATGTTGGCTACACCTTCCAACGCTGCTCCCGACGCCATCTATCAATACGAACGCCAAACACACCCCTACTCGACTTGGTCGTCTGCGTCGCCGCTTGCCGCAGACCCTGGCAAGTTTCTTGGCCCTATTTTTTTTTTTTTTTTTTTTTTTTTTTACAGAAGAGTTACGCTTTGTAATTTTAACAGAAAAACCGACCTGTGAAATACACCTTTGACGAAAAGTTCAGATTGCTACGTGCAGGCGTCGATTTTTAAAGTACATTTTAGATCGAGCCTGGTGACTTGGGTCACCCTATAGATTTCAGCCTCTTGCCGGTTAAGAAAAGCATGACAAGCTCCTCCCAGAAAGCCCTCCACTCTTTCCACTTTTGCAGAGAGAACGCTGGAGAGGATGAAGCCAGCAATCATGGCAAGCAGAGCTTTGTGGCAGGGCTTTTCCCGCGTTTATCAACCTGTAACAGACTATAGTACTGTAACTGCCAACAAATCAATGTGCGAGGAAACTTGCAGATTGTTAAAGTAAATCTGCAAGCCCCGTCAAAATACAAAAGTCGGAAGCATATACTAGATACAACTTCTCTTTCGTCACGTATATCTAAAGAGTCGCCCCTCACCGGGTAGTGCTTGCAGTGTGCCGTGTAGAACGCAGTCTCTTATAAAATCGTGCTTTGGATCATCATCACCGCTCAACTTTGAGCAACAGTGTTCGTGAAGTGTAACGTCTTTCGTAGCCAGGATGACGCCACATGACGTGCACTGCTGCCAGTCTGCCTTGGAAGACTTCCCTTTGGGAGGCATACCGTTCTATTCAAGTGTAACCATGAGACGCAGAAGAACGTATCGTTGGATAAAGCAGCGTCGCCGGAGTTAAAGAACTCAATAAGGCCACACACAACCACATGCAGCGGGAGGGTCGATCAACGCACGTGTTTTTGTTGTGATCAAGACGGGTCGCTTGTCATGAATGGAGGGACGCACGCCAGGGACGCCAGGCATATACGGCTCTGACGCCAGGAGCGGAGCGTGCGACAGGTGGCGCTACCATTCTTCTCTTTTCATTGTCTGTATCTCTCAAGTTTTGAACAGCGCCACTGGCGAGAACCATCAGATATGTTTAGGTCGTTTAGGTCGCGTTTCCACTGCGAGTAGCGTTGCGTACTTTCAGACTCTGTTAGTGCACGTGAACCATTAGCAGGCGCCGAGAGAAGCTGATAGACGCTAGTTTACGCCCGTGAAAGGTGCATGATCGGACGCTAAAACGCCGCGTCACGTCAGCATTAAATGGTCGCGTCTGGCCGAGAGGTAGCGCCAGTAGCGCTGGCTGCATACCCTCTGAATCCTCCAAATAAAAATTAATAAAAATAATTTGGACAATAAATCATTTTGCTGCTAATCGTAATTCTAATTTGCAAGTTTTTTTTTGTTTTTTTTTGTTTTTTTTTTTTTACAGCAAAGCTGTTTTGCTTTAGGATCTGGAAAAAAAATGCGTCCGCGGATTGACAGAAAACTCCCCATTGGTCGTGGCAAGTATGAATGAATAAAAATAAAAAGAGGGGCAACCAGCGTGAGTCAGCCTTCCTTGGCATTACTATAGGTCCTAAGCCCTTGTTATCATCTCTAGGCATTGTCCTCGAGGTTGCCGGAGAGACCATCCTCTAGGCATCGTCCTCGAGGTCCTCGTAGACGTCGTCCTCAAGGTCGTCCTAGGCGTCATCCTCTAGGATCGTCCTAGAAGTCGTCTTTGAGGTCATCCTAGACATCGTCCTCTAGGCATCATCCTAGATGTCGTAAAAGTAATAGCTTCATTGGTCCTCCTTCACGTGAAGTGGAAGGGCTCTAAAATTTTTGCTACGTAATGGACCTTTTCCGCATACCGACAGCACCAGGCGGTGGATGCACGAACTAAAAATCGAGGAAGTGACCAACCTGCGCTACCAATCGATAATGGGAGCTGCGCTACCAGCTTCTTCGCTCTCCGAGTTGTGGCGCGTGCCCGACGCGACTTCAAAAAGGGGCCCCCATCCGTGGCATCCACCCAAACGTCGTGTTTTTCTTTCCATCCAATTTCTTTTTTTCTTGTGTAACAGAATTATATATATGCTGCAATTACCTGTTCTACTCGCTGATCCACAGCCTCCTTCCGAATTTCCTCGATTTTTCGTGCCGACTTCCGCCGCTTGGCATCGGGCGCTCGCGCGTGCGCAGAACGCTTCTTGGAAAAGGTCCATTCTTTTCTAAAAGTGCATCATTTTTTTATTTCATAGTTTTCAGATTTTTATTGTGCACAGCTCTTAGCACTGGTGATACTGGGATGATTTACATTAATAATGCCGCATAAAAAATGATTTCTAGTCTTTGTGAAGCAAATTTATGAAGTGGACAACAAATGCAGAAAGCAAGTTCATCTGCTTCTTTTGCAAGGGCTGGGGTGACGCCAGAACGCCGAGCCTTGATTGAAGGATAGTGGGCAGACCTCAAGGCAGCTTGCTTTGAGGACTACCCACTATTCTTTAATCGGAGCCAATCAGAGCTCGGCATCCTGACATCAAACCTCTGCACAAGCAGCAGACAAACTTGTACTCCACATAAGCTTAGCCCAGCGGCAAGTCCGCTTTGCGCATGGCTCAAGAGACTGCTCCGACGCTGTAAAAGGACTAATTTCGTACAGCGGCATTCGCTTTGCGCGTGGCAAAGCGAATGCCGCTGTACGAAATTAGTCTTTTTACAGCGATAGCTGTTAGTGCCTTTTCAGTGAAAAACAGCAATGTTCGAATGCAAAATCCCAGGTGAATACCACCCAGAATACAAGACCTGCACCTCTCCCCCCCAAAACATCATCACTAGTGGATCTACGCGGCGCTGCCTAGATCCTCATAGATCCTCACAGAACCACGTCAAATGTGGCACAAAAGTGCAGAGCTCAAATTGCCAACCAGGCATAGGCTGTTCCGACTGCATCTTTGATTTCGAAACCTGCACACTAAAGTATCTGGAGCCCCTACACCTCACGCTTGCGGTCGTCAGCTACTGGCTGCAACAGGCGTGTTCGCTGACCAGCTCCATCCGTTGCTGCTGAACAAGGTTTTCCTGCAATTGCTTCCACGAGCGAGCCAGTCCTCGAAGTATGTCTAAAGAAAACCGCAATCAGCGGACGACCCGAACCCTGCAAGCATCGAGGAAGTCCTGCTTGGCGTGTCTGACGAGCAGATTACGAGAGTCATCGTAAACGATTGAGACCTGCAAGAACTTTTAGAAGTTTTAGAGCCGCCCCGCATCCCTTGCGACACCAACCTTATGTATTGCCAGCTGCAGACGTGTTTGCTGTTTGGGAGGATGGTCAACAGGGTGCTGCTTCGGTTGCACAGACGCACAGTTCCATCATTCCATCATTCGTTCAATGGCCCTTTCCTATACAACTTTACTGAGGAGCCGGACACACGACCCAACCCAGACTTGTTCATAGCAGAATACCTCGGACGGAGATCTCCTCCTGAAGTTACGTTTTCGGGATTTTACAAATAAAAGTTCTGCAGTGTACCTTCCGACTATGCAGAGTGCAAGTTCATCTGCTTCTTTTGCAACGGTTGTGTCATGATCAGAACGCTGAGCTCTGATTGAAGGATAGTGAGTAGAGCTCAAGGCAGCATGCTTTGAGGTCTATCCAAAGCGTGCTGAAACGGCGGAATAGACCCTTTAGAAATTTCCAAATGATGCATAAATTTTGGGAGACCGTCATTAGTAGCTGTCATGCAGCATGAGTATGCATTGGGCACGAGCACTTCGTCAGCATTCAGAGTGTACTTGGATCGAAACGCATTCCACACGAATACTGCGTCAGTGCTGGGCGCGAACTCAGAACCAATCACAGGCTTCATGCCGGAAGCGATGAGACCAACTATGCATCATTTCACAATTTCAGGAAGGGTTTATAGGACACTAAACACCAGCCGGAGACACGTTCCGGACACAGAAGCTGAACCGCTGTTTTAAGCAGAGAATTGCGTCATCGAGGAAGAAGAACAATGCTCGCAACCAATTAATTCCGACAAAGAAGAGTTGGAGTCGTTAGTACCTTTGACGAATAGGCTTGCAGACCTGCAATGCAGAGACGTAGCCCATTTCCATGTCGTGTATCCTGTGCAGGTTTTTTTTTATGTCATGTTCACCGCAATTTAGCACAAAGATCCAAACACAATATTTGCACTTTCTGGCATTTTAGTCGCACTGGTTAGCGCCGAACGCCAAACGTGCACCACAGTTGGTTCTGCATGTGCTTGCATTCGACCAAATTGATATTTTCAGTGGTGGACAATTTGCAGCGTTAACCAAATGAGGGGGGGGGGGCAGGGGGAATGGAGCAATTTTGCATTTGAGTTCACTAGTCTTGCTTGTGTACACAAAATGGATGCTGCCAGTATCCAAAGCACACTTCTTAAGATGGCTTCGAGGGAAATTCTTTCACTTGGCGCGTGTATATACTAGATAATGCTTCAACATTAAAAAATCGTGCACCTATTATTGGGAGTTTCGTGCTTGTCTTTTAATTTTAGGAACCCATTTAGCTTGATTTATATTTTCAACTCTCTTAGTAAAAGGTTCAGACTTGAATTTGCATCTGTAATATGTAATTCACTATCAAAATAAGCCGTAAATGTCGAGCTTGTTCAGAAAAGAACAAAAAAATATATAGTTTATGACAGGTACTTATAATGGCATACTTATTATGACAATGAATATCTGCTAGAAAAATATTCTCTTTCACTTTTGTCCAAGAGAAGAGAGGCTTGTGACACAAGCTTTTCTAGGTAAAGTTGCAAATAGCGCTATCAACTTGGCTCACGTCCTCTGTAAAGTTAATTTTCATGTCAATTTTTGCTCTACCAGGCATTTAAGTGAATGTTTGAACCACTTGTCCGATTTAAATGACATTTACAGCCTACAGGGCTTGTTTCTGTTGGCGTTGAGAAAATTTCTGCCAAATTTTGTTAACCTGGGTGAAGTACAAAAAAAATAGCAAATCTTTTTGAAATAAATTACTTATAAATGTGTTGTTTTTATGAGTTATATTGATTTAGGAAAGTTGACAGCAGATAGCTATGGAGCTATATTTCTACATTATAGTACCACCTTTCATGACATAAAAGCCACATACACACAAATACAGTCGAATCTCGTTAATTCGAACTCAAGGGGGACCGAAAATTTGTTTGAATTACCGGGAGTTTCCTCCCATAGGGACGCTTAGGATGGGACCTGCATGTTAGTTTGAATTATCCGCAAGTTTGAATGAAGAGAGTTTGAATTAATGAGAGTCGACTGTACTGTTTTTTTAGATGTCTATCCTTTGTCCAAAATTTTAGTTCTTGAGCATGAAAAATTACAAAAATAAAAAAATACAAGCTCATAGTTATCTTCCCCTTCAAATTTCACCCCAGAAAAACTCATAAAAGTGAATCCAAGTTATGTGCTAACAAAACAACAGTTTTCCTCAAGTAAAATTTATGCCAAAAGGGGGAATAAATTAATTAATTAACCGAGAATAATTCATAAAAAATTAACTATGCAGTGTAAACTTATGAAGCTTTCTGGGAGTACTCTCTAGATGTTGGTGGATGTAAATGACATTTTTCACAACCAACGTTTTTAGCAGAAATCGTTTTTTCTGGGTAGTGTCCGCCCTTAATCTTTTGATAGTCACTCACCCTGCGAGATTTCATCCCTTTCTTGGATCCAGTCGCTCTATAGAGAGTATTTACTAGACGCCATTATTGTGGGTGCTGTTTAGAGCGCATGCTCAGAACGAGCTCACATCAATAGGCTGCTAAGACCGGTACTCTTGATGGTGCGGAATGCACGTTGCAAAAGAACTGTGGAAGCTCGCTATCAGCACGCGCTCAGCATTCGCGCACACAGCTATGGCCGCCAGTGAATACTCCCTATAACAGTATCACCGCTCCGGATCTCGACATCTGTGCATCAAACTCCCAAGTTCCACCGCCTGTTGACTAATTCAACCTTTACTAATTTATATTTTTGTATGTTGTACAAGTATTTATATCAGTGGGTGTTCAGCAGGATCCTGCATATTTTTGTTTCTTATGGCGTTTTTGTGGAAGTGCACCAATCTAAAGACCGTAGTGGTTGTTTTCGAGAACTTTAAAGAAAGAGTATAATTATTATTATTATTATTATTATACTGGTTTAGTCGATGCCTTATAACGAATCCTTTCACTGGCCTTAAAACCAGGGTGTCGAACCGGAACCGAATCGAACCGAAAACCGGAACCGAACCGGTATTTTTTCCGGAACTGAACCCGAACCCGAACCTTTATATTGTTATCGCGATGAACCGGAACTGAACCGGAAAAAAAACAACGGTTACCGGCTCATGTCAAAACGGTTCGGCCACGCGCTGTTGACAAGGAATGTGCTATCAATGCCATTTGTTTTTTAAGTGCCGTCAACTGACACACAACTCGCTTACATATTTTTCTTCTCCACTCACTCTTGGGAATATAAACGCTGAATCCATTAATCTTGACAAACGCTACATCCTTTAGACGTCCAGGTAATATAGTGTGCGGTGTAGTAAGTTTTGTGCGAGTGGCGGCCGCTGACGAAAGCCAGCACCACGATGCATCCGGTTTCGTATAGGCACTTAGAAGCTAACATATTCGTGAAACAGCGAACTCTTCTATTTTAATATTTATCCTATTACGTCCTTCTGGCCTTGCGTTCGGTGAAGTGTTTTTCATATTCCGTATCTTGTATAATGAAAACTTCTTTAAGGGTCTAATTTGAGTTACCGAAGGCTAGTTCAAATAAAGAAAGCTGTATCTTCTCTCCACTGTTCCTTCAATTGCTTACACGCCAAGGTGGCGGGATAGTTAGCGAGTTCTACTTGTAGTGGGTTTGTAAGGAGGTCGCAGATTTTACAGCTACTGCGTCGGGCCCAACTAGATGAAGTCCGAATGCGTAAACGTCGGTGAGGTAACCTTTGAGTGCACATAAAGAAACCATTCCTGGTAGAAATCCCTGAGCCTTACACTACGATGTATCCCGTTTCGTATGTGCTGATTTCAGATGTTTTATTTGTAACTTATTTTGATGTTGCAATTTGTCATTTATAATTTCCGAACCGGTTCGCAAACCGGTTCGCGGATCGAATTCATCGAACCGGAACTGAACCGGAACAAAATAAATTTACCTGAACCTGAACCGTAACCGAACCCGTATTTTTTTCGGTTCGACACACTGTTTAAAACCTACAAGCTGAAACTGCATGGATTTAGCTGCCTACAGAAAAGGCCTCAAGAATAACTATGAATTACGAATACACTTTTGAGGATGCCTCATACCTTCGAAAGAAACTGCTGAAATGAAAGACAAACCTCAAATCTTTGTAGGAATAATTTATTTTGCGAGCAACAATGCTAGTAGAAAAAGCTGAAAATTGGATTGGACGACAAACGATTTCATGACTATCAGTTGTGGCAATCAATACAAATAAGTATTACTAGTATTTAATAAAGTAGACACCGTGTTAAAAAATATGAACCCTCGGCAACAGTAAAGTAGAAAAACATATATAGATATATATAAGCTCTGCAATCACAAATGCTCGTCGGGCAAAACGCCCAACCTTTGACACGAGCGAGAATGGTTTCTAACTAGCATTTGGCCGCTAGCCAATCGACAGTTGTAAAAGACGTGTCCAAACCATTTAACAAAAAAATATCTTCTTAGTGTCGCCTGCCTGTGAGTAGTCCTGTAGCTTCGGGAGTCAGCAGGCGAACAAACGCTGGTTTCAGGTCAAAAAAAAAAGGGGGTGGAGAAAAGAATTAGCAATTTCTAGATTGACACATTCATTTTCCCACTCTTCAAAGCATTCAAAAAGGCACTGCCCCACTCATTTTGTACAGCGATAACCGTTATAGGGGCCTCTGAGGAGCATTTGTGGCATTGGTGTTGTGCCAGGCAGAATGACAGACAAAGCCCACACACTTGGCTCTTGTCAGGCGGCACTGTCTTCTATATCTACAGTTGGTGGGGAATGCTGCTACACGCATTCCTCACCGTAGAACTCCATTTGTACGTGGTATCAGGTGCAAAGCAACCTACCGCTAGTAATGATACCTGTAAGAACTTGAGATTGGGCGAGTTGGTTGTTCATGTTTGTCTCGTATGTCGTCTTTTTCTATTTGCAAATCGTCTAAAATCTGAAGAAGTACAGTGAAACCCGTTTAGAACGAACCCACGTACAGCGAGATATTGTCGATATCGAACTCACGGAACATTCAAATAAAAATGCACGGAAAAAGTACTTATATTATAACGAACAACATATTGGCTATATCGAACTTTTTCCCCCCAGGAAGGCCTCCAAAAACGCACAAACAATTGTCTTCTAGCGTGCCCTTCCCCCAAGAAAGAAGTAGGAAAGAAAGAAAATTCCAAAAGCTCAAGTTGCAAACAAAATTGAGCGAGGAGAAGCAATTCAGTATGGGACGAAGTTAAAAAATACTCTAAACGCATACCCAGAAAAAAAAAAAAAAACTTTTAAATTTAAGACGTTTTCCCACGAAGAGAAGCGAATCAGGAGGGGAGATAAGCTATAAGAACAAACCCTGCACGCACGCACAAAAGAAAGAAAAAAAACTTTTTTAGTCCGAGTTACAAGTCGAAAGTGAAGAGATGAGAAAGAAAGAGAAGCTCTCGCCTTACAACGAACGCATGTGGAAGTTCGTTGTAAATGTTTTTTGCTACATCGAACTACTTGCTATATCGAACTGATCGTAGCGTTTCCTGCTGTTCGTTATAAACGGGTTTGACTGTAGAAGCCGAAGTAAAACACGCAATACAAAGTTGTTAGTGAGCGCTGTGTGAGAGGAGTGTTCTTTGGGTGTGTGAATGCTTGAGTGACAGTTTTTCGAGTGCGCTAAACGTCGACAAATAATGATACCTGTCTCAATTTACTCTTAGGCAGGGACAATAACGCACGTGTGCACTGCGTTTCCTCTCCTACATGCTTCAGTGACCACAATGTGTGCGATTGAGTAAATAAAGAATGGATGTGCATAAAAGTGGGTGTTATACTATCTGTAATAAATAAGGAAGGTACTCAGATGATCGAATGGTGTTTTAGCAAACGCCGACGTTTCACTGAATGACACTTTAGCAAATAGTCGGCCGCTGCGAAACGGCATTTACAGGTGGGCCAAAATAACATTTTTGTAATGAGCCACTGCAGACTGCTGCCACGAAGCGCTGTAAGTGCAGCGCAGGGGGGTAGGTTAACACGCGCCCCCATTATTAAAAAAACGTAGCTGTTCACTAAAACGTTATTCGGTCATGTGATATGGAACCGCGCAATAAACAGCTATCGCTGTCGCTTCTTTCCTTGCTGTGGTGAAAAGCTGTGGACTGTATCATCAATCGTCGAGACACAAAAAGCATTTTCCGATGCAAATCAAAAAATGCTTTTTGAAACGCTTGAATTTGAAATGCTTGAAATGCTTTTGAAATGCTTGAAAAAAAAAGTTACAAAGTGGTGAATTGATCAAGATCAAATCACCTTGGTCGATGAGGCCGCGGTCAAAGTTCTTGTAGACTTGCAACAGCTCAATGTGAAGGTAGACTCTCATGACGACGCAGAAAAGACCTGCAAGCCAAAGTAAGAGCTCTAGCACCACACTGCTAGCTGCAATGCCATCCACATGCCAGCATTTTACTTCAGATTTTTCCTCAGCAGCCGCCATGAGCAAAACTTGCACATGACAAACATATGACCTAAAGTACCAGTACTTTATTTTTAAAAGCATGTGAAGATATATATCGTAATTGTGTGAAGAGTTGTTTTCACCTTGAAGAGCCCGGGAACTTACGTACACACTATTATTATTTCGAAATTCACCAATACCAAAGTTTGTCAGGTTAGTACATCTGTCCAGGGTGCTCACCAGAATCACCAATTCTAATTTCTGGGCTTTCCCACAGTGCCTTCTTGCACAGATCCCAGATGAACCCATAGAAACTGGGACAGCTATACTCTGTTTCACATGAAGTCCGAGAGCAGACAATGCTTACAATCCAGTGCAGCTACTCAAGCAGTGCCAAAAGTGCATTGCCATGGTCGTCTTTGTATTTGTGCGGCTGCTATCACCAGCAAACGCAACGAATACCTCATGACTCCAAACTTTTTTTTCCCGGAGTGCGATTTTTTTTAGCAGCCAATGATGACCAAGCGCAAGAGAAGTCGAGCGCTGCGACTATGCACTTTTTGGCGCAGCTTAATCGGCTCTGTTAGATTGTAGCATCTGCCACGCTCGGACATGAATGGTGCGAAATGCACTATTAGCCCCGAGAGCGAGCACAAGCGTCGCTGCCGTCGCCGCGCCCTGATTGGGTGAGGTGTACCGTGACGTCAGGGCGAGTACCCCGCTCCGCGATCTCGCATCGGCTCGCCTCCCAGCACCGGTTTCCTGGTTTGGCGTTGTGTGCCGCAAACTCTTCGAGGAGCTGCACTTCGTTTACCTGATGTGCAAGACGTTGAGTTAGGCCGATATTGGCGTGCTTCCGTACATTTTATAAGCCTGCTTGTCCCTTTTACCTTTAAAATTGCGTTACAAATCCCGAAACTATCGGCGGAGGCAATTCCGCCGATGAACCTCCCCGTCCGTCCACACGACGCAAGGCAATCTTGCGAGAGGTCGGTGAAGCGATGGCGCAAGCGTTTCAGACGCTGAAATTCTGTTCCTTGCAGGTTCATGATTTAATACGTATTACATCCCGCTTTCAAGGCATTTGAAGTGGCATTTATATCATGGGCCTTTGGGTGGTCGGCAAATTAGCTCGCGACCCTGACTCTGCGGTGCCACTCTGCATGCGCTGGTTCGCAGATGTTTTTTTTAAGTGCTCGTGGAACAGGGTTGTTTTACATAAAGGTAGCTTCTTCGTGAATTAATTATATAGTTTATACACGTATGCAGGCATATTTCTTAGAAGCTGCACAATTACTGGAAATTAGCTTGTATGGTAGCAGCAAAAACGTCCGAATTGCCCCCCGTTGTCTGTATGATATGTATTGAACTGCCAAACTATGCACGGCAATAGTGCCGTAATATGGAATGTTTATACTTTTTCCTGACATTCTTAATTACAGCCTATTCCAAAAATACACCGTTTAGTCTGAATTGTCATTTCCAATTAAAACAGACACTGCTGCAGGTCCCCAAAAGCTTCCTCAGCCTCCAAACACCCAACAGCTGGACTCTCTGACAACAGAGGAAAGCAGGAGTAAAAGCAAGCATTCGAACGTCTGTCCAATGGTAGATGCAGCACTAGCAGCAGAAAATTTAGAAGCTGTGAAGGGCGACAGTCTGCGTGAGAAAAGCTTCTGGTATTTTAGCTTCAGGACAATTCGATATAAGTAAAATCTCAATTTTAGGGCTTAAGGGGCTAATAACGAGCTAGACACCTTCGCTTACGTTTGTTATACATTACTTGAGGGTTGATATAAACAAGTCCACAGATACCACCCGTGTAGTCCATTGAAGTACTATCCGAATCCAGCAAAGGTCAAATGCAAGCACTGTATATAATAAATGTTCCTTGTTTTTGTTTTTTTTTTACTTTGCCCCTGCACTTGGGCTGTCTTACTTGTGATTTTTTCTTGATGGCCCAGACTGTATTTAACATGTTGCTCGAGCAGCATGCAGCTTTTCTGCTTCGGCGATCTTGTTTAAAAACAGAGATACAAAAAAAATAATATGCATATCCTGCCAATTCATTCAGATCATCAGCAGCATTTATTGTGCAAAATGTAAATCTATAGTGATGCTCCTGCAATTATGGCCATATTTCTTTATTTTCATATACCAGCTGTGATTCATGCGTTGCCTGCCCTGTCAACCATGCTTAAAATGTTGGTTGAAGTTTCGCCTGTAGCTACAGGCCATACCTCAATAAAGGCTCATACAAAAATTTACACTTCCTACGAAAAACACGCAAAAAAAAATTAAATAGAAACGAGCGCGCCGTCAGCTAGCGTCGTCACAGCCTCCACAGGGCGAGCGGGCCGAGTCGGGGAAAAATTCTCTCCTCGCCGTGACGTCACCCCGGTTTGCCGTAAGGGGGCGCCACGCGAACTTCTCGGGGCTAATAGAACAACCAAGAATAACAATGGCAAGCTGAACTCCTAGCTGAGCCCTCTATCATATGTATACGACCCTAGATGGACTGACACATTGCCCCTGGCAGCACAAAAAGAGTCGGGTGTAAGTCTTTCACGTGGACGTGTCACGAGAAACAGTGCAGCAAGAAATGCTTTCCCAGACATTTTTCAAACTGTTCCTTTTCCTTGCACCGCCAACTCTGTATTGGCAAGGATGCGGTCACGTGGGCCAAGCTGGATCCATCCTTCATAAGGGAAAGCGACCTTGCAGGCACAAAGTTTCGGGCGGAGTATGTTTCTCGCTTTGCTTTTGCGAAATATACGAGGTGTGATCAAAAAGTTCCGGGACTGATTTTGTAGCGTAAAAAGAAAGGGCAGCACAGTGATGCGCGTGCAGCTGTCGAAGGAAGGCACCTTCGTGTCTCTGTATACCAAAAGGCGTCACTCTGTGAACATATGAAGCTGCATTATACGAGTTTTTGTAACCACGTGCTCGGGCACAAGGGCAATTTTACAATATACTGCAAACCAGAGCGAGAGCGAACATACATGCTGCGTCAAACTCGGCAAATATAAAACACAGACCTTTGAAATGATACCGTAGGGTTGAATCAAAAAGCAGTGAATTTAGCAAAGTGTTTGAAGGGGCACTCGGGCATCAGGAACGGCAGAACATTGCTGGAAGACGAAGAGCGGTAGAGCGACCTCATCTGACTTCTTCACTTCAGTGATATTCTGCATTCTTGAGGCAGGAGTGCCACTTAATACACATCGCACAACTTACTGTTTTTTTCACATAAGACTTCTAAATCCTTTCAAAGATCTCTGCTTTATAGTTGCCGAGTTTGACATAAAATTCCTGTTCGGTCTCGCATTTGTTTGCAGTCAACCAGGGATCGCCATTATGCTCGTGCATGTAATCAAACACACTCGTGTAACACACTTCCAAATGTTCACAGAGCATAATGACACAGTAAGGTCCCTTCCTTCGACTGCTGCGCGCATCACGGTGCTGACCTCTCTTTTTACGCTACAAAATCAGTCCCGGAACTTTTTGATCACACCTCATACATCCTACAGCTGGTATGCCAGAGCTGCCGCCGCCGCACGCGCATCGTCGGTCTCCGCATGCGCGAGGAGAAGTTTCGTCACACGGCGCACAGCTGGCACACCGGAGCCGCCGCCGCCGCGTGCTCCACTGCCACCGCGTGCGCCCCGCCGGTCTGCGCAATCCAGAGGAGTGACATCATAGCCACGGCAGACGCACTGGCAATGCCGCGTGCCCAGCTGTGAGCCTCCGTTGCGCAGTAGCCAAGTCTGACGCTGTACCGGAGCCGCTTGATAGCGCTTCTCATTTTGTGCGCATAAGCTCACGCTACGTATATCCTGGCATAGCCGAGCTAAGCCATCGCAATCTTTTTTTTCCCCAAAAGATGGCGATTTATCGTAATCAAATGCGCAACCGAGGAAGAGCAAACTTTGCGCAGTACGCCTCCTTGAAAGCCTTCTAAGTCTCATAGTTCGGGTGCATCTACGGTCAATTTCGTTGATGACGCTACCACAAGTGAGTTGGAGGAAGATGATGTCGAACCACCATATTTTAGTTCTGACAGCAATGATTTGTCATATCAGCCCGGAACATAAACGACTGTGCATCGGTAAGGCTTGTTTTGGTTTTCATGTTCTTTGCTGGTCTCGGATGCAAGTCTGGTCGAGTTGTGCTTGTTGTCAATGCATGTGGTGATTAGAATAAACAATCTAGTTCCAGCTTCTGTTTGGTTATACTTTTCCCTCATGATATGTCAGTTTATCGTAAACAAACATGCAACCGAGGAGATGGCGCTTGGAGGAAGTAGAGCTTGGCTATGCAAACATGGTGTCTATAAAAAATGGTTGTGGGGGATTCCCATCCGAGTTGAAAGGTCTCGGATGGGAGAAAAAGGCAAAAAGAGGTGATGGTCGGTGGCTATGGGATCAAAATGCATTATGTTTTGAACGGAAAGACCAGCGCGTCATAGACGTGATGAGCACTGCACATACTGAACAACTGCATCACGAGCCTCCCGAAGTAATAAAGAAGCGGCACAACTGCAGAATGTGTTACGAGGAGTGCGAAATTGAGCACAGCTAGGACAAATGTCTTCTGCAACTCGTGCTACATTTACCTGTGTTTTACCCCACCTAAAAACTGCTTCACTGAAAGGCGTGCAGCATGCCACAATGGTTGAGACTACATGGTAGAACTTCAGCATTTATCTGGAGCACTGCAATTCGCAGCCAGTCTTGTTTTCTAATTTGGCACATTTTGTATATTTTGAAACTTTTTAGCTGTCATTTTTTACCGAGATATCTGTGTATATCTTTCTCACGCTTGTTGTGGTGACCGCAATATTTCGGTTTCAGTAATTAGATTATGCATAATTTATTCCTGCATTTATTTCAAAATAGGTTCACCTTTTTATGAGCAGACCTGTGTATACTTACCCACAGAACCCAAAGAAACCAATCATTAGGACTCATGAAAGCAGCCGGCAAATAACAAAACAGAGATAACGTTTGGAATAAAAAAAAACACAGATCTCATTTCTGCATTTCGACGTTATCGGTGCCTCTTCATTCGTCAGGCCTCTTCCATGAATTGCAATGATTGGATCTTCTTGAGCGCTGCAGAAAAATACACGGGCAGGCATTGTTCATAAAAAGGTCGACCTACTTTCGAATAAATATGGTAGACTCCCGTTTCATACTTGTATAATTAAAAAGAGCATTTATTGTGCTACATTTTTATATACTCCAACAAATTTTAAAAGCAAATGTTTAAAAAAAAAAAAAAAAAGGGTACTGGGACTCTTAATGTATGGGCAGTTTTCCCGTGGTAAGTTAAATGTTACGAGTCACAGCCTTTTTAAAAGTAAAAGACTGTTTCCAAAGGTTACCTGCTCCCCAGTGAACCAGTGGAGAATCTCGAGTATGCATTTGATGGTCCAGCGGAAACCGCGCAGTCATCTGCAATTAAAATGAAACACATGCTTGAAGCTCATCCTTGAAGAACAACTACCATACTTTCTGAACTATAGTTTGCACCCGGTGCATAGTCCACACAAAAAAATTTAAGATCAAAATAAAAGATTTTGCTTAGATAGTTTGCACGCTGTGCACAGTCCGCACTTAGTGCATACCATAGTACCCGCACTTAGTGCCTAGTCCGAACAAAAAAATTATAATACACAGCACACCTTGACAAATGCCTGCTGTATTGGCTCACAAAGAAGCTTGTATCATACATAAATCAATATTAATATACTGTGTTATTAATAAAAACCTTCACATCTTATCAGAGTGAACGATCTAGACAAATCCTTGCATAGTCTGCACCGGTAGATAGTCCGCATCAGGTAAAATTTCAACGTTTACAGATGTATAGTCCAAGGACTATAGTTCGGAAAATACGGCATTGTACAATCTGTGCCACATTTTTCAGAATATAATCCGGAACCAGTGTATAATCTGCAGGGGCAAATTTAGGCTCAAAAATAAGATTTTCCTTAGATAGCTCACGTTCGGTGGATAGTTTGCCCATAAAATTCTCATACACGGCACACCTTAAAGGGGCACTGACACATCAAAATCGTCTTTTTTTTTATTACCCGTAACAATTGAAAACGATGCCGGGATCATTACTCTCAAAATTCGAAACTTGGGAATTCAGTATTTCTGAATTAAAAAAAGTGAAAGCCGTTTACAAATCCCTGTAAAGCCGAATTAGAGCGCAGCTCTTGAGGAGGAGGGAAGGGTAGTGGGGGAGGGGTTCACGTGACCTTGAGGAGTCACGTGACCTGGGGGTCACATGACGATGACAATGCCGATGATGTCATCAGTGACGATGACGATGCGGATGACGATGACGTCATTAGTGACGTCACTGATGACGTCACCAGTGATGATGACGATGACGATGCGGATGTTGGTGACGTCATCAGTGACGTCACTGATGATGTCATCAGTGATGATGATGATGCGGATGCCGGTGACATCAGTGAAGTCACTGATGACGTCATCAGTGATGATGACGATGACGATGCGGATGCCGTCATCAGTGAAAATGACGTCATCGGGGGGGGGGGGGGTCACGTGACCTCGGGGAGGGGGGGTCACGTGCCCCCCCCCCCCCCCCCCCCTCTCCCGAGGTCCTGTGACCCCAGGAAGGGGCTCGCACGGTGCATTATCGGACATTTCCCATACTGCACCGTGCGGTTACGCCGACGCAGACGCCGCTCAAGCCGGAAACGGGCGCCTAAGAGCTGCACTCTAAAGCAATTTCCAGATGCCGAATTTGAAGTTCCCGTGCGATCCGCGCCAGTGCAGTGAGTCATATTTTGCGGTCTCCTGCGACTCGACTTTTTTTTCAGACCTCCGCTCCCCGCTATGAAGCAAAGCACCGTTGCCACAGCGACCCGAAGCGAGGAGGAGGTGAGCAGGCGGGATAGAAGCCGGCGCAAGAAAAAAACAGTTTGTTCCCCGACTCGCCAGTAATCCTCTGCTTGAGCGCCGCCAAGTTTTCCGAGGGAGGATACAAATCCAGGAAGCGACATCACACCGAAATCTGATTTTTGGTATTTCAAAAATTGGTATTTTGCTATTGCATTAAAAAACATGTTTTACATTGCCATTATTGAATGTTATAGAAATGTCGCCTACATTGCTTCTAAATTTCCTGATTTTTGACGTCACCGATCTAAAGAAGTAAGGAGGTGAGCGCAGGAGATATAAACGCCAAAAATAAAAAGGCGCGCTCGCGCGCAAAAAAATTTTTTTTTCGCGATGCGTTTTTTTTTTATGTGTCTACAGTCAAACCTGTTTATAACGAACACAAGGAAACGCTACGATCAGTTCGATATAGCAAGTGGTTCGATATAGCAAAAAAACATTATGAACTTCCACAATGAGTTCCTTGTAAGGCGAAAGCCTCTCTTTCTTTCTCATCTCTTCACTTCCGCCTTGTAACAACGCGCTATTTTTGTTTTTGGCATGCGTGCAGATCTTTTTTTCTTAAATTTTTCTGCCCTTCTGAATGGCTTCCCTTCGTGGGCAAACGCTTTGGGATGAAAATTTTTTTTTGCGCGTGCGTGCAGAATGTTTTTTTTTTTAGCTTTCTCCCTTTCTGCATCGCTTCTCTTCGCCCAATTTTGTTCGCAACTTGAGCTTTCGGAATTTTCTTTCTTTCCTACTTCTTTTTTGGGGGAAGGGACAGGCTAGAAGATGCTTTTTCGCGCGTTTTTGGAAGCCTTCCCGGGGGGAAAATGTTCGATATAGCCGATATGTTGTTCGATATAAAACATACTTTTTATGTGCAGTTTTATTTAAATTTTTCGTGAGTTCGATATAGACAATAATTCGCTGTACATGGGTTCGTTATAAACGGGTTTTACGTATGACTACAACTTGCATCGTTTTAAGACAACTAAAAAGGATACGACCTTTGGAGTGTCAGTGCCCCTTTAAGAAATGCCTGCTGTATTAGCGCACAAAGAAGCTTGTATCCGACAGAAATCATTGTTAACATAAACCGTCATTCAACAGACCCACGACGTCTTGTCGTAACGAACGACCTTGAAAAACATACTGTATAGTCCGCACCTATAGATAGTCAGCACCACACAAAATTTGGCTTTTTGAACATGTATAGCCGGTGGGCTATAGTTTAGAAAACATGGTAATGGGTCAAAGTCGAAAAGTTGTTGCCCCACTTATTTGAAACCAATTTTTATAAATCTTGCGACAAAACGAAGTATCAGTGGTGCCACCTACTAGAAATCAACAGAACAATCCCCTCTCCGTTGCTTCTACGATGAACAAATAAGAAAGTCGCTTTACATTTATTTTCTCCTTTGTTTGACTGCCTTCCGCGAACCTCGGCAATTATGGCTGGTGGCGGCGTTCCTACACGTTCGAACCGGAACCTCGGAAGTGTTGTGATCTAGGGCGAAAGCTTCCAGAGATGAAGAGTGATCAGTTTGCGAGCACTTGTGAGATGAATTCTCGCCGTAGCACAATGCTTCGTATGGGCGCCAAAGACGGAACACAACCACAAGCAACGTTTCCCCCTTGACTACATCACTGCATGGTTGCCAGTATTACGAACATTGATTTTAAATGTCAAGAAACAGTTTTCCGTCCTCCAGCAACATTAAACCAGCCTGCAACGAAGCAAAATGATGGCACCCGAGCTTTTGTACACAGCATATGAAACTCGTAAGGTCACACTTTCGAATCGCAATGATTGCCTATTGAGTTCGCTCTGCACAAAGTGCCAAGATTGTGGCGCCCACGGGAGAATCGGGGAACGGACTACCAACAACTTTAGACGTAGATCGTTCGGTGGCTCTAGCACTAGGGATGTCGCGAACCACCCCAGGTTCGATTTCGAAAGGTTTCGATATTTGCAAAGCGAACTGAGGTTCGATTTCGAAAAATTTCGATATTTTCGTACCGACCCAGGTTCGAATTCGAAACATTCGCAACTTTCGATCTCAGTGGAGTTTCGAATTCGAAAAGTTCGCAGCTTTCACGGTTTCTAAAATTTCGGATTCGAATATTTCAATATTTTTTTACTTCAGGTTCGATAAATTCGAAGATTTCGAAATTCTTTGGATATAAAATTCAAAAACTTCGAACGCTTCGGATTTTTGTAGACATGACGTTCGAACAATTCGAAGATTTCGAATTTCTTTCTGCATAAAGTTCGAAAAGTTCGCAGGATTCGATTCTCTTTTAACGCTAAATTCGAAAAAAACAAAAAAAAAACGAAGATTTTAAATTCTTTTTTAGTTCAAGTTTTCAAAGTTCTAAGTCCGGTTTTCAAGTTCCTCAACATTTTGTTTCAAATAACGTTTTCACGACTCAATGGTTTTCACAAAATCAAGTTTAGAAAAGTTAGGGTGTGATATCTAGATTCTGCGAAGTTGGTCAGGCAATTAAATGAGACGACGAGTGTCCCGGATGGTGCTGGAATATTTGGCAGTGCAGAGTGACGTGTGACCATAGATCAGTAATTGTGACCGCCAGCCTGGGGGGGGGGGGGGGATCTTTAACCTGCATCACGCAGTAGTGATCACACGAACAGACTGTTTTACGAGACTCATCCAGTTCGAAACGGCCAGGGGCGAGTAGTTGGTTGAGGCTCAGAAAAACCTTGTAGCGACCTGGCAAACTACCTCGCCACCCCCTGCACGCTGGTAGTAATCCGATCGGACGCCGCCCGAATGACGCTGGCATATAGTAAGTTAAGTTTGTAATTGTTCTGGAGGTTTATTTTCAGGAACGGAGCAATCGCCTCGCAAAAAGCCGACGCAACTCGAGGTCGAGGAGCGTTTTACCATACAAGTGGCTTCGGAATAGGAAAAACGGGGGAAAGAGGGTAGCAAGGGGGGGGGGGGGGGGGGCTTCGGTTTCCTTCCCCCCTTCCAGATATTTCGGACTGTTAAAGAAAACAATACGGGGAAAGAGGGCGTGGTCGAGCTAATTTTAATCTGAAATTATTTATGCATATGTATAGCTACTGTCGCTCTTTACTGCATAGAAGATTGCGTAGATGGTCATTGTTAGAAACTCGTTGTCAGAAGGCACTACTCGTCACATGCTTAGTGGTTCGGAAGTTCAAAGCTATGTCTTTTCAACCTAAATACCTGTGCCAATAGTAAAAAAAAAAAAAAAAATATAAGTGCGGGGATAAAAAGCTGAAAAAAAAAAAAAAAAAACTATCAAGAATTCACCGGAAGTGTTGTATTCTTGCATATTCAGAGGTTCAGAACTTCGAAACAAGTTTCTTTTACCAAAATGTGTACGGGCTAAAAGAAATACTTCACAGGAACGTGAAGCGAAAAAAAAAATGTTTTCTTTTAATGACGTGCTGAACTTGAACACTATTAGAAATCTTCTCCCATGAGTTAATTACGTGAAAAAAACAATAAATACATTATTTTGTATTCTGCAGATGGCAATGATATGTACTGTCCGTGGTGTTAATTTAAATGCGATACCTCAAACAACTTAGACGAAAATAAATATCAAGTTTAGGGCATAATTGCATGTAGATACATGTTTGAACATTTCTTCAAAACTCACGTTGAATAACAATAATCACATCTTAAGACGGCACTTACCTAGGCTATACATAGATCATTCTTAAAGAAGTATAATATCTCTACCATAAATAGCTTCGGCTACAGCGCGCTTCAAATCTGGCACAAACGATAATCGTCAAAAACCCGTCGTTCTTCCTCGCCCCTTCGGGAATTTATTTCTTTAAAACTAAGCATGCCAGAACATTGAAACGAACGGCATTGTCTTTCGTAAGGAACGCAGCACCGCGTGTAAAAGTTCGAGAAGAAAAAAAAAATTACGAACGTACCTCACTACTTGAATTTAAATGAAACAGTCCGCCGGTCTTTCGAAGTTCGACGAACGTCGAACTTTTACCCTAAAAGTTTGAAGTTCGTCGAACTTCTGATTTTTCAGGATTCGAAAGTTCGAAACTTTTCGAATTCCCTTGATAAATAAGTTCGAAAGTTCGAAATTCATCGAATTTTTTGGTCAGTCAAGTTCGAAAGTTCGACAAGCATCGAACTTTGCAGCGCAATAAGTTTGAAAGTTCGAAAAAAGATAGAATTTTTTTAGTGTAATAAGTTCGACGGTTCGAAAAGCGTCGAACTTCTTAGCTTAGCAAGTTCGAAAATTCGACTTCCGTCGAATTTTACGATGTAGACAATTAGAAAAATCGAAATCTTTCGAATCGTTCGAACCGCTTGATTCGATCATCGAAACTTCGATTCGAAAAAAGTTTGCGGCATCCCTATCTAGCACACGCGAGCAAAACTGGTTCTCTGTTCTCCGTCCCAGAACCGACAAAGACTGAAGGCCGGTTTGCACACTCACAACTTCCCACGACCGAGCGCGCCAAAACCTTTCGTGGCCTCTCGCGAGGGAACACCTGGCGCCATCTATTGGGCCGTTGCAAACTCTCGCAATTTCCGTACATTTCCTATATATTGTTTTTTTTAGGGGGGGGGGGGGGGGGAGGGGGGGCTTGAAAAATTTTTGACAATGTTATAAAGGACCATTTTTCATTGATAGTATGTAAATTTTATCTTGCAAATACTGCAGCACCTTCACTGCAGTGAAATGCAGTTCCAGGGTCACCGATAGATAGTGTCAGCGTGTTCTCTCGTCGTAAGAGATTGCAAGAATTCGGTTGTAAGCAAAACGCAAGTGAGTGAACAGGCCTTTAAACCGAGGATTCACGCAGGAGGAATTTAGCACTCTACGAGAGCAAGGAGAAAGGTAAAAGTCTCAAGGCCACAAGAGGCTGACCTAGTGACTTAACACTGACCAAGGTTGCACATGATGTATGCAAAGGAACACTTACCTCGATGGGTAGAAACAACGGCGCCACCATGCTGAGAGCTACGTAGGTGAAGGCGAGCCAGGGGCGCTCTTTCCTAACCTGCAACGCAAGCGTGACACGTGGAAAGGTTTTGCGTCATCTTTTAAAGAGGTGCAGATTGAAATGAATTAGGTTACCAGAAAAAAATATTAAAATGAAAGGGGCTACGCTTTGTTCCGCTTGAAGTGCAAACGAAGCAGAAACTTCAAATGTGAATCTGTTCTTTAACGGTCATTTTGAATGGCTTCAATACAGTTTTCCATTTGTTAAAATAAACATAAAAACATGCACTCAAAAGTACCCTTGCTAACATAAAGCCCGTGCTCGTGGGATTTTAAGGCTAGCCATTAAAGCCATAGGTGGCATATTTACTCATTATTTAGATGATTAATGAGTTTAGAGTGCCATACGTTTCTATTTTTTTTTCATGATTAATGTTATAAGGGTGATGATTTTACACCACATACTCAGTATTATCATAAAGATTGTTTTGAAGTGTTTAAAAAAAAATGGAACGCTCTGTGGTACTAATGACTTTGTACTTTTTAAAACATTATTTGAAACTAATTTTTTTATAAAAAGTTCTTGTTCACTTTTTTGTTATAATACTGGGTATGCGTCGTAAGATTATCACCCTCTTCACATTAATACTGGAGGGGAAAAATAAGGATCATGTGGCAACGTGTACTCGTTCATTATCTAATTAAATAATAAACCTAGGACTACAACAGCTTGCGTTAGAATCCCCAAGAAGAGAAGAAATATATTATCAAAGTTAGTTCTTAAGATATATTTCTAGATTTTTTACAATAAATTAAAAACCGTTTTGTGCCTATTCAAGATGGCAGCCACGGGAAGAGACACTTATAAACGGCACCTGCGCTGCGTGAATGCATGCGCGCGGCAGCTATGATCAAAGCGTGGGGCTCGTGTACGGAGCTCTGACTTCGTTCGCTCTTAAGAGGGAACGTAGTAGAAGAAAATCTTTCCTAATCTCAGTCCAGAAGCCAACCATGCAAAGCAGCCAGCAAAAGATCCTCACCGCCAAAGATCCGACGGTCCACAGCACCAGGCCGTACAAGAGAATGACGCCAACAAAAACAAACTTGCTGGGCGAACTGTGGACGCCAGTGTTGAGAATCAAAATGGCAAAGATGGCCTGCCAAGCAACACAGAGAAACAGATTAGCCTCGGCGAATATGCTCAACGACATACTCTCCGATCGGTAGCCAGTAGTTTGTTTTAAGACCCACTCCCGCCTGCGCGGTTCCGTGGTATGACAAAAACACCGCCCGGGAATTCGATAAATCTAGAGTAAAAAAATGTAGTTTGCACAACTCACAATAGCCACGAATTCCAGCTTCAGAAGCATGAGGAACTTGCAAAATTTCTTGTACATGACTGAAAAAAAAAAAAAAAAAAGACAACAAAAAAACATTAAACGTGTGAAAGCTTGTATTAGGAGTTTGGATTGCAGAGAATGCAATCAGATGTCTGTCCCAAGCTACTACAGGGGCATTCAAAGTGTCATTATCTGGGTGCCACAAAAACATGCATAAATAAACCAATGGAACCAGAGCGTTCAAACTTTTTGACAAAACTGTGTGTAGGCGCTGCATTTATCCTACACAAATTTCACGAGTGTGGGTTTCAAGAAAAAAAATTTAAGCCTAAAACAAAAATTGTGTTTTTACCATGTTGTCACTCACGCTCGATCTACTGGTTCTGACTTTCAGTATTTATTCCAAAGTTTCACATTCTTGCTTTGTGTTGTGCCGTCTGCAAGTAGCAGCGTCGACCAGACGGCTTTGGCCATTTTCCTCCAGTGTGCATAGAAAAAGAAACTAATATTTAGGATGAAATTTTTTTTCCCAAAACCCACACTCTTGAAATTCGAGTACAAAATGCACCACCTAAAAGACACCATCGTAAAAAGGTTTACCGCATTCAGTCCACTGACTTATTTCTGCATTTTTTTTACGCCCGCACGGCACTCAAATAAGCCCTGTAGGTACGGGCAAGAGGTCAGCAGAGTATGGGGAAGCTCGCTCAACTGATCATTCCCTCCGAGACGCCGACGAGCACGAATTCGGTCCAAGTCGGATGCAGGACCGATCTGGCGGCGAGGACGGCCGATACGCTGGTCAAAGCCAACGCCAGCATTGCCCGGCTCTGAAAAATGAGGGCCATCGAGTTCAGAATGCGTCAATGTGCTATGCAGAGCACAAGTTTGTCTGCTTGTTTTGCAGGGGTTGTGGTGAAGTCAGAATGCCGAGCTCTGATTGGCCCCGATCAAAGGACGGTGGGTAGACCTCAAAGCAAGCTGCCTTGAAGTCTACCCAGTTATCCTTCAATTGGAGCCAATCGGAGCTTGGTGTTCTGACGTCACCACAAACCCTGCGAAAGAAGCAGACAAACTTGCGTTCCGCATAAAGTAGCCACAGTGGATCTAAAAGCTGGTTCGCGCACTTGCGTTAGCTTATGACAGAGTTGTTGCGATCTCTTAAGACAAGAGGACACGCTAGCGTCATTTTTGAGGTGGGCCCAGAACTGCGTTTCACTAGACGTGGCCTCCGAGAGTCGTGGCGCACAAAGCTGACACAAAGGAAAAAAAAATTGCTCACAGCTGTTCTTGCCTTGCTCTAGGTACCAGGCCAGAAATTATAGCCATCGGGGTTGCCAGGCTCTGGCTTGGCTAGTTTCCCAGAGAGTAAAACTGCGCGAAATTCAATAACCCAAGATGGCGGAGGAAGGATACTGTTTCCTGGTTGCTAAACTCCCAGCTGCGGTTGCTTGACTATCGGCTTGTTCAAAGGAATGCCAAACTCTCCTAGTACAGCACATCTGGACATTACGCAGTCACTCACTGTCAAACCCAACCGTGGGAAGCAACCCTGAGAGGCAAACTCGGCTCTTTGACTCTGCTTAACCAATACCAACCAGGAGACAAGACATGCGTTTCTCCACCCCCAAACATCGTCGCCAGTAAATCCACACGGCGACACCTACTTTGCGTCGGCGTCGTCGGCAGCACGTCTTGCAGCGTCTCACAGAGAGCGTGACACAGCGGCGCCAAAAACAGACACGTCCGCCGCTCTGCGGCAAATCTCGCTGCCAATGGCCGCTTGGGGCAAGTTGGGGATCAACCAACAATGACATCGTGCACGAACATTGTCTTCCTAGCACTCCCAAAGACCCGAGTTTTTCTTTTCTTCCCCCGAGAGAGAGCTCACCAGTACGAGGCGGTCCTCGCGTCCAAAGCCGCATACGAAGTATTCTATGGTGGCGTACATGGAGGCCAGGCCCATGCAGGCCAGGTGCAGCACAATCTCGTACTCGTGCTCAAGCAGAACGCCAGACACGGCAAACCAGGCACCAAACACTGGGAGAGCAGCAGTAAATGGAGAGGGCAAAGAAATGTTAAACACAGAAACAAAAATCTTACTTTTAAGGGGATTTTGCACTCGTTTTTGGTCTGCTTCCATATATGTGCAAAAACCGACCTCCAGGAACATGGTAACATGCAAAGAAACTTAAAGCTTCTGTCACACTGCTCAACACATCATACAAAAGACGCTGTGTTCGCGGCAGACACTGTGACAGAATTCTGTGCGGACAAGTCTCTGGCGTGTTCGGAGTGTGTTCGACACATGTCTGCCTCGAACACGTCTGCAGACCGTTTCTGGATGACAAATGCAACAGGACCATCGTACAGGAAACACGTCTCGGACAGTTTCTGCAGGCTATCTTTCATACAATATATTGGCAATGTGATTGTGGCCTTAGAATATGTGTATTCAGTACTGGGTAAAGAAGAGAGTAACCAGTAGATTCCATACTTCGAGTAAAGAGAAAAAGAGCACTGCATGATATGTGCCTCAAGTAAACTATACACCAGGTAGATATGCATATGCAGATAGCACGAATGCAGTGTAGGTTTTCCCCCCTTTTAACCTAGAAAAAGCATTTTCCACCCCAACACTTGACGGCGTTTCAATTTTAAAAAAAAAAAGAAAAGTTGGAAATCGCTCGTTTGTGTGGAGTTTGCTGCACTCAGTACATTTCTAAAGTAGGGTAAAGGTGCTTTTTCGAGATGTGCACAAAGCGAAATATGAGGAATTTTTCTATGCGCAAGGTAAAGTACATGCAGAAGGGTCGAAAGACGGGCTAATTGTTATCGACTCAATATGTAAAAAAAAAAAAAGCATGCAAGACAAGTGCAAAAAACATACAACAGGAATGACAGACAAGCGTAAATTACATGTACTTTTGAGATCTACAAAGTAGAGTGGAAGTTATCAACCAGTGTTGCAGGCGTTACCAAAGGAAAAGTAACGAAATATGTTACTCGCAAATAAAAGGGACGCGTTTCCACCTTATGTTATCTCAAAATAAAAAGAATGCATCACCATTACAGATAAAAAGTAATGCATGTTACTCGTTTTAGTTACAAATAAGCATGTTTTACCATCCTTTTTCGGCACAAATTACAGGTATGCAT
This sequence comes from Ixodes scapularis, assembly GCF_016920785.2. Lineage (NCBI taxonomy): Eukaryota > Metazoa > Arthropoda > Arachnida > Ixodida > Ixodidae > Ixodes > Ixodes scapularis. Next base: position 639,637 of record NW_024609848.1, on the reverse strand, counting down.
AAGAGCCATATTTCAAAAAACAGTATCTTCACGCGGAAAGCGAACATAATTATTTCATCCTTTTTATGGTTTCACTTAAACACTCGCAAGAAAAAACGCAGAAAACAGAAAAGCTAGAAAATTCACATAACTTGGCAGCACCTATAAACACACAAAAAAAACTAGAAGTGTAATTTGTTTTTAAGTTTTCGGAAACTTAACTTTGTCACCCGAAATAAGTAATGCAAGTGTACGTCACCCATCACTGTTTTGAAAATGTCGTAACGAGTATGTCACGTGGCCAAAAAAAAGTAGTGCATTACCGGTAATGCCGTTACTTGTAACAAATTACTGGTAACGCGTTACAGGTAACATTGTTGCTTGTAATGCATTACCGGTAACATAGTGACTTATAATCCGTCAACGGTAACATTGTTACTTGTAACGCATTACCGGTACCATTGTGACTTATAATCCGTCAACGGTAACATTGTTACTTGTAACGCGTTAACGCCATTACTTGCGACACATTACCTCCAACACTATTCTCAGCCCATTCCGGTTTCTCTCAAAGGGTTGGTCTCTCTTCCAACATGGTGCCAGGAGCACGTCTCCAACCGGCGTGCCTACCACATTCTCACTTCGGTCCCTCGACTTCCACATCATCATCCTCATCACCACCACCGTGTGACAACAATGATGACAGCAGCGGACACGGGCGCGGCAGAACCCTTTCCATTGTGGTTTGCTCTCGGCTCCACGGTCCGCGAGAGCTTTTGCAACCAGGAATCGGGACGCCGCGAGGTCGGCGACACTGGCGTCGGCCCGTCGTTTTCCGAGGGACATCTACGGCCAACTGCCAGGACCAAGATGCAGCAATTTCCCACCACTTGGTTTGTTGTAGTTTCAGGACCACTCTAGACGCACGGGCAGTAAGGACACCGGACTTACCGGTCGGAGCCGCGTTCTAGGCGCTACGCTTACGGTGCACCCTCCCACAGGGAGAACCCTTGCGCAGACCTTGGCAACTCTAAAGTGACGGTCACGTTGCCATCATGTCATACAAAAGACGGTCTGCAGAGGCCGTCTGAAGTGTGTTCTTTCCTCGTAGAACAGTCCTGTCACGTCGGTCATACAAAAACTGTCTTTAGATATGCCTGAAGCAAGCATACATACTTTCGAACATGCTTCTGGCGTGTCCGTACATAATCTTGACATCGCGTCTGCAGAGGACAGCGCATCTTTTGCGCGACGTTTGAGCAGCGTGAATGCGGCTCGAGCGTGACCCGTCTGACGGCACAATGGCCGAGGAGCTTCTCTCGCCGCCGGTTCGGAGGAACCGCAGCCACTGACCCACGACGGAGAGCACGACGACATCAAAGGCGAACGGCTGGAACGGGTAGTCGGACGGATGGTCGAAGTCGGTGCCGTTGACCGGCAACGAGAGTGTGATGTCTGCAGAGGCGACAAGCAGCGGGATGCCGACGCCGACTTGGACCAGGACGTTGAGGACGGAAAAGAACAGCAGCCATAGCTCGTGCCACGTGTACTTCACGATGATCAGCGACTGCGGACGGATGAGGCGTGGAAACAATGAGATCAACGGTGTGCGCGCACGAAAACGGTATGCTGCGAAAATTTATGCAGTAAGGGGTCGGTCTGTTTTTAACCGTTTGTTGATGAGAGTTGTCTCCAGACAACAAACCAGAGTAATTTTTTTGTGTTCAATAGGTTTGGTTTCATCAAACTTTTTCAATCTGGTAGTCTGGCAACAATATTTGAGATCAAAACCGCGGTGCTATATAGAGAAAACATAAGTAGTTGACAAGAAAAAACAAAGTTTGGAGTGCAAATACGGGGCGACCGAGAACGACGTTTTACCAAAATTTTGTGCGAAAATGGATAAGTGTTTTTCTCTTGCCACTGCTACTTTACGATAGGCGGCAGTTTTACTTGGGGCTATCATAATGCGCGTGAAGTATTAATAAAATTTTATGGTGATTCATAGGCTATGCAAAGAAGCCACATTCACACTTTTACCTGGTGTTGCCCACAGGCAATGAAGCTATAACTTGCAAGGTTACCTTAAAATATTTCTTTTTTTTATTTTAGCTCCATTCTTCTACTTGATCTTGTTTAACATTCATATCTTAAAAAATAAATGTTTTAAGCTATTTTAGTATACCTTGTCAATAAAAGCTTAAGATACGGCGACGCTGGTTCTACACTGTGGAATAGGGGTCTCTTCTAGATATCGAGGAATGCCTGTCCCTCTAGACTGATAACCGAGGAACCCTTACCCATCTCAGCGTTGAAGCAGAGCAGTGCAGAAGCATCTTTTGGAAACAATGATGCAGATACTACGGAGTGTTTCTGCACACGGTTATGCATCAGTGAATGAAGCGGATCTTCTATGAAACTCCTTGAGCTGGGAAATACCTTAGCTGGGGGCGGGGGCGGCCGAGGGAATTCGGGGGTTTAGAGAACTGCAAGGATACTTTACGGAACTTCCTATACTTCATTTCACGCCAAGTCCTACCGCAGCCAATGCTACGGGCCGACGGAGCCAAACGAGTGGCATTAAAAGCGGTCTGTTGCGGTGCTCGTCGTCTTAGCACGTCGGCTATCGCTGGCTAAGCCAACCACGCGGAGCGAGCATGCATTAATCCGGCACTCTTCTCTTTGTGTGATGGGTGTAGTTAGCGATAGCAGACACACAAAGATGACGAGCGCTATGACGAACCACGGCTCTGTAGGATCCTTGCGTCGGCTGCGCTCTGACTTAGTCTGAAGCAGAGTACAGGAACCCAGCTGGAGAACATGCACTGTGAAGGGTCAATTTACCCAACGCGGTAAGACTGTTAATTCTGGAGTGTTACAAACATCATGCAAAAGTGATTACCTATGCAGAACTGCATATGGGTATGACATCTACCTTTTTGTGACTGCGCTTTTGCAGACAGACATCTATCTATAAAGTATTGCTTCGAGCAGCCCACCCCATAGCCAAAACGAAGCCACAATGTTACCAGCACCAATCAGTGTGGCGTATCATGCACTGCAGAGCTGTATGTTGGCAGCCAGATAAAGTGTACCATCTCATCAGTGTGGGAGCGGTAAGATGGCAGACTGGGGGCTTTGCCCCATGATTGACAAACAATTCTATTCCCGAGATGAGAAAAAGAGCTCTATGCATCCAGGTAAGAATCAGTCCAGCCCAAGCTGGATTATCAAACTAGTCAAGGCTGGATATCCCACTGGATATGAAACTGAATCCAGCTGGATCCAGAACCAGTTCCATAATGCAGATCCAGCCAGACCGACTTTCAACTGAGATATATTACTGAAAATTTTTCAGATATGTTCACGAGTTTACAAATTCTAAGGACAGCCCTCATTCAATAAATATGCTGACTGCTCCGCAGGTCAGCAATGCGGACAGCAGGATTGGGGCACCTCAAGTCCGCAGACCGTAGCATACTTTGCAAGCACATTCACTGAATTCAAGGTGCTGAAATGCAGGACTATTTGGCTCGAAAGAATATGTTCATGCATGGTTCATACTGCAACGACTTACTTAGGAAGAAAATTTAGCGAGTTGGAAGCTTTTTATTCGTTTATTAAATAATTCTGTTTCACAACTTACTAAGCGATATTATTGCTTCCGCTATTACCGAACACACAGGGACGCGAAGCTACATCGGGTTGCTAATGTACACGTCGAGTAATACAGTAAAACCTCGTTATAACAAAATGGGATATAACAAACTAATGGATATAACAAAGCAATCGTAATTCCCCTTGCTTGCTAATAGTGAAGAAATGGACATTGGCTATAACAAACTAATGGTTATAACGAAATAATTACGACCACTCCCTCAACTTTGCTATAACGAGGTTTTACTGTATGCCACAATCTCACATGACATGCCACTTCTCAAGTCATCAGTGCCTATGGTTTAAGTGACCAGACATCCAAATTTAGGCGAGACAGGTCCCGCTTTCCGGCTGTGGGTTTGCTGTCCCACCAGTCTGCTTGTAGGACGGTGCTTTGTCCCGCTTCGGCTCCCCCAAACCACGAATAGATAAAAGATGTGGTTAAACAAAAGGATCACAACAGTAAGAATTTGTGTATGACATGTGGACAGTACTATGGACCTAGTATCTAGAAAAATTAATATGTGCGTACGCCAAACAGTATGCATTCCAACTAAATGTATCAGATGTGCATGCCAAACAGTATGCGAATTGCAGGGAAAAAAATATGTGCACGGTGTATAGAAAATAATAAAAAGGTGGGATTTGTTACCCAAATTTAGTCTTCAAGTCTCACTACACAATACCACCCCGCACCGCACCGCACCGCACCCCGCACGCAAGCCCCCTCCCCCGTCCAGCTTTGGGGCCTGAGGAATATGGTAAGTTTACCTATGGTAGTTCCAGACGTAATTGTGATTAACTCTTTTATACCCAACTGACGACCCTCCTGTTTATCGCGGAAGGATTCGGAATCATAGCAAACTCCTTAAAAAAAAAAAAAAAAAAAATATATATATACAGGGTGTCACAAAAGAAAATTTACACAGTCTTTTTTACCGCAAAAGTGAACTAGGCATCGTCGGACGCTCATTCTCCGCCCAAAGGTAGAGCTAGAGGTCACAACCAGATGCGGAACTTTCAGCCCGATCCGATGAGTTAATCAAAAGTTATGAGTGATTTTCTGAAAATTTCAATGGGAAAATGGCCGCCGACGGAGTTTTCAAACACATGGGGCTCTATGGCACCAGAAACCGAAAACGGGCAAAAATGGGCTCCATTTTCCCATTGAAATTTTCAGAAAATCACTTATAACTTTTGATTAAGTAATCGGATCAGGCTGAAACTTTTGCATCTGGTTGTGACCTCTAGCTCTACCTTTGGGCGGAGAATGAGCGTTCGGCGATGGCTAGTTTATTTTTGCGGTAAAAAAGACCGTGTAAATTTTCTTTTGTGACACCCTGTATATATATATATATATGAATTGTTTTGAACGTCCACATTCTGCTAGGTTTGAAGCGACCGGAAATGCATGCGACACTACTTTGGCCGAGGCTCTTCGCGTCACGTGGCGGCGGCGCGTTTTCAGCAAAAGCGAACAAAATTATGGGATTGCGTCGCAATGGCTTGCATGATGCTTCTCCCTGTGTAGACAGACACAAGAATTTAACCCTCTAAAGTAGATGGGCGGCGGAATGACTGGGAAGGAAAGCTTGCCAACTGGGTGTAACTCGACTTCACAACAAACTTTCACTTTAGAAAAGTTGTTTTGATTTTATTTTTTAGCGGGCGCTCGCGCGCGGCTTTGTAATCTTGATGCGACTTATTTTTCTCTCCTTGAGCTAGACAGTAAGCTGACAACATTATGATAACTTGCCATGAACCGCACAAACACATTTTGACAGCGAGATAAGATCAGAGCTCGACCGCCCTAAGTTTCTTCAAATATGGAGTAACAGCAGACATACCCCTCGGTATCTTCTGGTGTAGCCACCGGGAGTGTCATAAGCGGGCAGAAAATCAATGCGAGGCATCGCGCGTTTGCGCTGCAAACATTGCTGTTAGGAACGAAGCATATCCATTTGATACAACTGTCCGGGGTTGGTTCCTCACTCCGCTTGTTTGATCGCGATTCCCGGCAAACACAAAAACAAAAATAAAAACACATACATATGCTGCACAATGTTGCCGCTGGAATTGTGTGCTGCAGCTCAACTTGGCGGCTCGCTTCAGAGAGGCGAGAGAGGCAGAGGCTCTGTGGAGAGGCAGACAAAATAGCAAAATGATGACGAACAATTTTTTTTTTTTCGATTGTTAACAGGCATGACGAGTGTAAGACATGTACGAGATACACTATTTCGTTTTATATTATATTAGTACGCGGCTATTGAGTTATTACGGTTTTTACAATAAACGCTAGAGGCTCAGCTGGCGCTAGTGTCTACAAGTAGCGCTAGGGAGGCTGTAGTGAGATGAGCGTTTCGCCGCAGTAAGGTTGCAACGCCTATTGGCTGAGAGAAAAAAGCAAAAACAAGCAAAACAACACAAACCAGAAGTGACGAAAATTTTTGTTTTGTTTGTTTTTGCTTCTTCCAATTTTACTTTTTGTTTTTACTTTTCGTTTCTCCAAGTGTTTGTTGGGCGCTTTTCGGAGCGGTCGCGTTGGTTCCATATGAGTGGTTCCAGCGGTCTTTCTTGTATTATACATTGTCGTGTTATGTGCCGCGGTATTGCCGAGTGGAGTTGGTCGTGATATTCAATGCTTGGGAACGAGCGTCGGCAGTGAAGTTCACAGCGCATTCATGCAAGCCAGCAACAGGCCCCGTCTCGCCACATGGAGCCCCGTGGGACGCTTGTTCGGAAAGTAAAAGGTGAGTGGAATTTACCTACTGGTGGCGTTCGATCGTCGATTCGACACCGCTGTGGTGGAATTTGATAGCGCTTGGCTACCTCACGTAGCGTCGGGGACAAAGAAGAAGATAATGGAGATAATCAACGGGAGTGGCATGTGGCGGTAAAGATGTCGCTGGTCTGCCGCTGGCGTGGCCTAAAAAGAGGGGAGGAGCCTGGGAGAGGGGAGGGGGAGGGGCTATTACGGAGCGCCAATGGCGAGGTGCGCGGAGGGGCGCGCGCCGGGAAGCGTATAAGCAAACCATATCCCGTACAGCACCTGACCACGCCCCCTTGTCACGTGACATGACGTCACTTCCGCTAAAGCAATTTGTCATGTCACGTGACCTGACGTCACTTCCGCTCCAAACCGAAACCAGTTGTTTTATTGGTTAGCGAATTGTCACGTGACATGACGTCACTCGCGCCGCTGTGGCAAGGTAAACATGGCGCCCGCCGTCGCCTGAAGCACGAAGCCTACACGGTCGATCATCGGTGCAGTCGCGGCTGAAGCCAGAAACGCTTGAGACGGGAAGCCTACGCGATCGACGCAGTCGCGGCTGAGACGCTGTGAACGCGGTGACGCGAGGGACTCAACACTTGGTGACGCAACTACGCGACGCCCGCAGTATGCGACGTCTCGCATCGTGCTTCTGCACAGGAGTGCGTAAAAGGCGCAAGTACTTCTCTTAGCGTCCTCAACTCGTCGCTTGATAAGAGCGAAGCAAGATTACTACCAACGCCTACCGCTGGTTTCCGAAGTCAAGTCTTCGGTTTCCAACGTCGGGCCTCGATGTCGCCGCTATTCTTGCCGCGCAGGTTCGTCGCCGACGCGGCGGATATGAACCATGTCATGCATGAACGCTTGCCTTTTTCGATACGAAAATATGCTCTGTTGTCACGAACGCTTACGCCGACCCACAAGCTGAATTTGAAGTATTGCCAGCATTTTTATTTCGCCTGTACGTTGTCATCGCATCACCGTTACTCGCGGCGACGCAGATCTTCGTGCTTGCCTTCTAGCGGTGCCGCGGCTCTGCCGACCCAAAATAAAAAGGCTGCTCTACGCTCGAACCGCAAATTGGGGAAATGGTAAAGAAATTAGCTTAGTACCGTCAGAAACACTCGTATGACGATAGGCATGCTCAGTGGAACTATGAAGAGAAAAAACAAGAGTGCATACTTTGAACTCGAAAAGTTTTTATTTCACCACATTAAATATATCGCTGCAATGCAGTGCTGGTTTCAAAGAATGCTATTTCCACAGTCCCTTGCAAAATGGCAAGTTCACACTGCAAAAGCAACAGTTTACATATAGATTAAAAGAAGTTCGCGAATGGAAATAATAGTTTCTCTCGAGACCTAGGGTAAAGCAAATGGGCATGTCGCCTCAAACGTATAAGGCACATGAAAGCTGTAATTTTGGAAGCTACTATAGCTTATTCATGTAAAAGCAGCTTCACACACTTGCAACAGCTTATGACCAGTGGCTGACCAGTCAGTCACAAGAGGCTTAAAATCGGTTTGAAGTCATTCCCTTCGTAAGCAGTTGCAGGTGAGTGAAACAGCCTTAACTTGTGACACCTTTCGCTGTAAACACCAATTGTAAACAATGAATAAACCTCTTCTGTTCTTACTTAATTTGCACCATGTCGGAATTCTACATCACACTTGTGTGCATGTGAAATTGTGTGTGCATGTGACAAAATGTGAAATTGAGCCAGAAACTGACACGGCTGCAAAATAATCAGTTTTAAGAACTCGTGTCGGATTCAAAATTGCACCCAAAAATCCTGGACATGGAGCAGACGTTTGATTGTACCTGTTCGGATGAGCAGCTGTGCTTTTCCTTTCATTAATCCAGACAGTTCAAATGGATGTAACCTCTGCTTTTGTACATAACATGTGGATATGAGCATAAACAACAGGGGAGGCACCCAGCATTAACATCAGAAGAATATAAACAGGTTAGAGAGCAGCTGGACTTAATTCTACTTGTTGGCTGAAGAGTTCGTGGACGACATGAAGCGTGGAGTCTTCTGCCGCGCATGTGAACCCTCTGTGTACGCCCCTCTTTCAATCTCTTTTTTTTTTTGTCGTCTTTGCTTTTGAAGAGACTTGGGGCTAAGGATGTTGGCAACTGGTCACCGGTTCACACTCGACAAGTGCTTACGGCGAGTCTGTGCCCAACTACATTGCTGTGCTGCGTCGTGTCGCTCAGTACTTCGAGTAGACATAATTTTCATACAAGTTTTGTGATTGGTTAGTTTGTACGGTGAGTGAGGAAGCCATTTAGCGACACCTCGCCACACCAGATCTCGCTTTCGCTAGGGCTCAACAACTTGCGATTGCTGCGGAGTGTGCCACAAACGGAAAACCCCACATTTCGGGGCTCCAGAGACAGCAGAGGTTCGCCACATGGACAAACACCACCTACACAAGGCATGAAACGGTTCATCAATGCCAAGCCACAGCCCTGGCTCAGGGAAGATATCTCCGAGTACAGCTAGAAAATGTTGCGCACGATGCAAGTAGCTATAATTTTGAACACGCCATTTCTGTGGTGGAAAGGGACACATCATACATGCATGCCGTCAGTAGTTGGCCAAATCCAAGCACCACGCTCCGGTAGCGGAATCCAGTCATCATCTGGGATCATTGAACCAAGGTAGAAATCGTCGAAGTTCAAGTAAATGAAATCTTCATCTGCATAGATGGTGAGGCTTGGTCAACAATTGTTCTAAAGAGATAGTGCCGGCTTGGAACGGCAGCATAGACTTAAACCTAAACTGTTCTCCGGACATATTCGCAATGTAAGTTGGTGGTTCTGGGAAGTGTCCATTTTTCCACGCGGTTCAAGGGAAAGGAGCGTAAGCCACCATTGCTGACCGTGAAAAGACGTGGAGCAAGCCTGCTTGAAAGAAACCGGTTTGAAGTATTCGATAAGCTACGTGATGCGTGAGCAACAGACCTTTCCGGAAACATGTGGTGCCCCCAGCGTCTACTTTATGCACTGCGACGTCCAGATGTATGGCACGAGGAATTGTCCAAGAAGACGAAGACGTGGCAGAGGGAGAGCAAAACAGAGGGTGTGATGACCACTTTTTTTACCACTCACTCAATTTTTAGCATGTTCTGAGCTCCTAATGATAAGAAAGAGTGAATCACGCTACTACTACGATATACAAAGCATTCAAGCCGGCACGAGCGTACATCCGAAGAGCCCCACAATTCCCCCCTTTGCAATGTCTTTTGCGGAAAGGTCTATTGCGCATTCAGAAAAGGAGAGAGAGAGAGGGGGGGGTGTCCAAGAGGATGACAAATTGAAACACTCTTTGTCGAGGCTTGAGAAAGGACGGTTTTGCTCTTGTCTACCGCCTAACACAACACAGAGCACCACTATTTAAGGTGTCCTTCAATTAGCCGAGCCACTCCCACAGACTCAAGGACTGCCAAAAGAATTTCCAAGGGTCTCGAGTAAGGACTTGGCGGACCCACATACATTCATACTAAATCTAAACTTCAAACCCAAGTACCACAAGCGTCGACTTGTTCCTTTGGCCCATGAGCCAAAGGTGTAGTGCACCGTCACGCAACTCGTGCAACAAGGAATTTTGCCCCCGGTGCGGAAATCTGCATGGGCTACTCCAGTTGTACCCGTGGGGAAGTCACACGGCGTGATATGGCTATGTGCATGTTATAAATGCATCATTAATCCAGTCTTGAAACAGAAGTCGTACCCACTGCCAGCAGCACAGCAAATGTTGACTTAACTTGTAGCATAGCCCTTTATTACGCTTTTGGTCACAAAACTTCTCCGTAACGCTATAGAAGGGCTTGGTATGCGACCACGTGTGGCACTGGAGTTGACCGGGAGCCTGAAAGCTGTCAATCTAGCTAGCACCACTGGGAACTGGGCATCCAGGACGTGCTATTGTAGTTCCGAACCCACTCTGAATGAGCCACCTTTAGATCACAGTGATGCATCAACGAACTGATAGCACAGTCCTTTTAACCAAAATTCATCAATGAAACGCATTTAACCCCAGTATGCGTTCAATTAACGACGAGGAAGTTTCTGGACCCCTGAGGATGGACGACTCCGCTCATCACGGATGAATTATAAAGCTTTCTCCTGGTGAAAACTGAAGTTAGTAGTTGGAATGCCTCGAATCCTACTTCAAGGCTAAGAACATCACAAGCTCCGCAAAGTAGCAAGCCGTCTTCCTGGCGTTCTGCATGAATAAACCTACGACACCGTACGAGCCCTGCCCACGCACAAAACGCTTCGGAGGTTGAGCTTGAGATCATCAAGCGCCTCAATGAGCACCACGACCCCAAGCCGGCGAAAGTGCTCAGTCGGTTCAAATTCCATCAACGGAACGAATCAAACTACGATAGGCTCTGTCTCCGAGGATGTGGCCGCACTGCAAAAAATCACTGCCAACTGCAACTTCGGTGCAGTGACGGCCACACCGACCACACCCTCTCTGGCAACGGCCACCACAGCCATGCTTGTGTCAAATGCCAGTTCACCACAAAAGACTCGACAGGTCCCGCAAGCCCCAGCGAGAGAATTCTCCGCTGTGCTATCGCTCGAAGTGATGATGACTGACCGATTAATTTGTGGCATCAAGGATCCCCACCTTCAACGTTTGCTAGTGGAACGGAACATCACCTTAGACTGCGCCAGCACTCTCGAATTGAAAACAGATTCGGCCGCCAGCCAGCAACTCCAGATGCGGAAACAAGGTAAAGTGCCCAGTTCCACTGCAACCACAAGTAAGGGGCGAAATCATCAAAGAAATCCTGTATCCTTTGCGCAGGTATGCGTTCACCTGATAAATGCAAGCTCGCTAAAGATGCATGCTAATTTTTCCACAAGGGACACTTGGAAGAGCGCGTTTCAAGCAAAGAGTTCAACGAAAAGTCAAAGGAATGCTCGTCAAGTTGTACCCATCGGTTGACAGTAAAGGCGAGACGCATGGAGACCTCTGCAATGAGCAGCGTTGGTGAAGGGGACCCGTCGTGGATTATTGTCACGCTTCTGGTGGATGGATGACCTTTGGAAATAGATCAGACTTTCTCAACAAACGTCGCAGATTCCAGTTCGCTTCACCGTCCTTTCAAGCGAAACTCATTAATAAAACTCATTTAACCTTAATATGCGTAAGTAAATAACCCTCTTCCACACGTCTCCGATTCGAAATGTGTTGGAAGATGCAGTCAGGTCTTAAGTGAATGCGACTTTAAAATAAGTGCATAATGCATGGGATGCTAGCAGACTCCCGCATCAGCTAAGAAATCTTAGAATACAAGTAACATACACCAAAAGGGTTCAACCGGAAAGGCAACCTGAGCCAAGTCGAGACACAAAGAGGGCTTTTCGCAGTGGCACACTAGGAAAAACTTACTGTGGAAACCCACACTCTTCTCACAGATGGCACGTTTCAATGTTTTAGACTAACCAGAGTGAAGCTGTTCAGGTCCTTAACAAGGACTGCATTACGAAGAACGGTTGCCAACACTGATGCAGCTACACTAAGGTCGCTGACCACCACGGACACCGTCCCTGGGCAAGACAGGGGACGCCAGCAGTGCCAGACACGAAATTTCTTGTCCGTGTTTACAAAGCGTAAGGTCGGTCTGCCTTTTGAGTTTAGCGACACTGGTTTATACCATAGATGAGAAATTTAGTCAGCTGCAGTATGACTGCCGACCTGGGGTTTTTAGAGGGGCGGTCCAATGATTTTCAGACTTTGGCCAATCAACTGCAGAAAATAATCTGTGTCACCCATGGAATGAAGAACAGAAAACCGTATTTTCTTGCGAATGCTAGTTTTTTTTTATAAAAAAATAAAACAAATCGAAGGTTAAAGTGCCTCTCAACTCTCCACATCGCCTTTCGAGTGACGCAGTCTGGGCGATCACGTATCTCCCTGGGTTCTCTCTTTACAGACCCCAGCCACTTCCTCTGTGATTATCAACTTTTCAAGGATTAGCATCATCTAAGGTCGCGGCGAGCTATTGACATAAAAGACGGTTCACCGCAGGGGTGACGGCGAGTGTAGCAGCGGAGGGGGACCGTTTTTTTTTCACTTCCGCATATCCCAAAGAGTATGTCTTGTACCACTCCCCTCTGTAATGCCCCAGGGCCTTGAGGGTACTTAAATAAATAAATAAATAAATAAATCAGTTCCGTTGACCACCACAGCGGCTGCAGATCGGCAAATATTTCGTTTTCTTTGCGATTATGCTCCGGAATATCAGTTTTTCGGGGCAAAGTGACATGTTTTTGATCACTTGTGCATGGATAAACAAAATAAAAAATACAAACTGCCAATTCTTTCTGCACTAAAATCGTTGCACCACCCCTTTGACAGCTCGGAGCACATGAAGCAGGAAGCTTGGACTGCAGAATTTAGGAATTCGATCGGGTTTAATCACCGTCCCTCCTCGCTTCAATCTGGATGAACATCATACTGGCACGCAGTCATGTATCACTACTGCGTGATGCACGTCAAAGGGGTGGTGCAACGATTTTAGTGTTGAAAGAATTGGCAGTTTCTATTTTTTATATTGTTTATCCAAGCTCAAGTGACCAAAAACGTGTCACTTTGCCCCGAAAAACCGCTATTCCGGTGCGTAGTCGCAAAGAAAAGAAAATATTTGCCAATCTGCAGCCGCCGTGGTGGCTAACGGAACTGATGTGTGATATGCGGAAGTTAACAAAACCTGTCCCCCTCCACTGCTACACTCGCCGTCAGCACCGTGGCAAACCGTCTTTTGTGTCGACAGCTCGCCGCGACCTTTGATGATGCTAATCCTTGAAAAGTTGATAATCGCAGAGGAAGTGCGGCCACATACTCGAGAACGGAGCACGTCGTAGTTTGATTTGTTCCGTTGATGGAATTTGAACCAACTCGGCACTTTCGCTGGCTTGGGGTCGCGGTGTTCATTGAGGCGCTTGATGATCTCAAACTCAACCTCTGAAAGCTTTTTCGGTGCGAGCAGGGCTTGTACGGTGTCGTAGGTTTATTCATGCAGAACGCCAGGAAGACGGCTTGCTACTTTGCGGAGCTTTAGATGTTCTTAGCGTCGAAGTAGGATTCGAGGCATTCCAACTACTAACTTCAGTTTTCACCAGGGGAAAGCTTTATAATTCATTCGTGATGAGCGGAGTCGTCCATCCTCAGGGGTCCAGAAACTTCCTCGTCGTTAATTGAACGCATACTGCGGTTAAATGCGTTTCATTGATGAATTTTGGTTAAAAGGACGGTGCAGTGAACAGGATGCTGCGACGTTTGTTGAGAGAGTCTGATCTATGTTCGTGGCTTCCTGGCACTGACAATACTTGATCCGAGCGAGGGGGACCGTGGGAGCGACGTTAATTGGACTCTGCACGGTGTTCTTGTAAGTGTTGCCGCCGAATATAACATTCATAGCCTCGTCCCACTAGAGCGACAAACATTGTTTTTTGTCCGATGACACCACAAAGTTCTGTGTCGCCGACAAACGATTAACGACGGACAAGTTCTTGTCGGTCGTTGGACTTGAAGCGCAGCAAGCAGTCCCACTGAGGAACATCTCTCGGAGACAAACCTATCCTCCTCGCCCGTTTATGCCTTCTGTTTTCTCCCTTCCCACCCTTCTACCCTTCCTCCCGGAACGAGAAGCCCTTGGTGGCCACTGCCACTCCTCGTTCCCGGCCCCTCAGTTCCGGTCCCTCGGTTGCATGTAGTAGTCACGGGCGAGGCTTGCTGGCTGGTGCCGGGCGGTCGTGTTGCAAAAGCGAATTTGCTCTGGCTGGTTTTGCTTGTGAAAACTTGGTGTGCAAGGTGGTGCTTCAAGACGCCGAAGTCTACGCCCTTGCATCAGGATGGATACACCCATGTGCGAGGACCGACCAAAGTAAGACCGCTTACCACGAAGTAGGACACGACGTTCCGTGGCAAGCCACTCCGGCAGACGAGAGACTTGTCATCACGTTCTGTGATAATCGGGATGCCGTATTGTCCACAAAGGAGCACTTTCCCTCGATCATTCGAATATAAAGTTATAAACATCCTCAAAATCAGCGTGAAACTCCGTGGCGCTCACCTAGAATGCCTCGAACGGCTCACAAAAGGAACGATTCAGGTATTTCTAGTTTGGAAAAAGTTTGGTGTCGATTGTCACCACTGTTTACGGAAAGTCGCCAACAGCAAATGAAGAGAAGCTGAAGATTTAATCAAGAAATAAAGTAATCGTCGCGCCTTTCACCATGTTTGTCGGCGCGTTTTATGCCCAAAGAGCAAAACACGAAAACCGCGTCGCCAGACTTTGTTTGTCTGTGCATTTTGAAGTGTTTTGTTAACAACTCCAGTCCCACTAGGAAACAAGTTTCCTTGCCCCCGTGTTCTGCGTCGTGTCCGCCCAGGTGGGACGGCGACTCCGACAAACAGGCTGTCTGTCGGTGTCGTCTGTCGTTCGTTGTCGTGTGTCGCTGTCACTTGTTGCTGTTTGTCGCTCGGGACGCGGCTATCACACTGTTTACAAATAGCACCTGCAATGAAGGTTTTAAAGTTTGATCAGTTGACTCAGCAAACAGAGCCAAAGACACTTAGAATTGTGAGAAATGCTATCAGTGTATTGATACATCACCGTGATCTAAAGGTGGCTCATTCAGAGTGGGTTCGGAACTACAATAGCACGTTTTAAATGCCCAGTTCCCAGTGGTGCTGGCTAGATTTGCATCTTTCAGGCTCCTTGTCAACCCCAGAGCCACACGTGGTCGCATACTAAGCCCTTCTATAGCGTTGCAGAAAAGTTTTGTGACCAAAAGCGTAATAAAGGACTATGCTACTAGTTGAGTCAACATTTGCTGTGCTGTTGGCAGTGGGTACGACTTCTGTTTCAAGACTGGATTAACGATGCGTTTATAACATACACATAGCCATATCACGCCGTTTGACTTCCCCACGGGTACAACTGGAGTAGCCCATGCAGATTTCCGCACCAAGGGCAAAATTCCTTGTTGCACGAGTTGCGTGATGGTGTACTACACCTTTGACTTATGGGCCAAAGGAACAAGTCGAGGCTTCTGGTACTTGGGTTTGAAGTTTAGATTTAGTGTGAATGTATGTGGGTCTGCCAAGTCCTTACTCGAAGACCCTTGGAAATTCTTTTGGCAGTCCTTGAGTCTGTGGGAGTGGCTCGGCTAATTGAAGGACACCTTAAATAGTAGCGCTTTGTGTTGTGTTAGGCGGTAGACAAGAGCAAGACCGTCCTTTCTCAAGCCTCGACAAAGAGTGTTTCAATTTGTCGTCTTCTTGGACCCCCCCCTCTCTCCCTTTCTGAATGCGCAATAGACCCTTCCGGAAAATCCCAAGAGACTTTGCAACGGGGAGAATTGTGGGGCTCTTCGGATGTACGCTCGTGCCGGCTCGAACGCTTTATATATAGTAGTAGTAGCACGATTCAGTCTTTCTTATCATTAGGAGCTCAGAAAATGCTAAAAATTGAGTGAGTGGTAAAAAAAAAGGTCATCACACCCTCTGTTTTGCTCTCCCTCTGCTCCCTCCGTGTTCTGAAATCACAAACTGTTAAACAAACATCAACTCCGTCTTCGCTTCTGGGACAATTCCTCGTGCCATACATCTGGACGTCGCAGTGCATAAAGTAGACGCTGGGGACATCACTTGTTTCCGGAAAGGTCTGTTGTTCACGCATCACGTAGCTTATCGAATACTTCAAACCGGTTTCTTTCAAGCAGGCTTGCTCCACGTCTTTTCACGGTCAGCAATGGTGGCTTACGCTCCTTTCCCTTGAACCGCGTGGAAAAATGGGGTGTTCAAAATTATAGCTACTTGCATCGTGCGCAACATTTTCTAGCTGTACTCGTAGATGTCTTCCCTGAGCCAGGGCTGTGGCTTGGCATTGATGAACCGTTTCATGCCTTGTGTAGGTGGTGTTTGTCCATGTGGCGAACCTCTGCCGTCTCTGGAGCCCCGAAATGTGGGGTTTTCCGTTTGTGGCACACTCCGCAGCAATCGCAAGTTGTTGAGCCCTAGCGAAAGCGAGATCTGGTGTGGCGAGGTGTCGCTAAATGGCTTCCTCACTCACCGTACAAACTAACCAATCACAAAACTTGTATGAAAATTATGTCTACTCGAAGTACTGAGCGACACGACGCAGCACAGCAATGTAGTTGGGCACAGACTCGCCGTAAGCACTTGTCGAGTGTGAACCGGTGACCAGTTGCCAACATCCTTAGCCCCAAGTCTCTTCAAAAGCAAAGACGACAAAAAAAAAAAAGAGATTGAAAGAGGGGCGTACACAGAGGGTTCACATGCGCGGCAGAAGACTCCACGCTTCATGTCGTCCACGAGCTCTTCAGCCAACAAGTAGAATTAAGTCCAGCTGCTCTCTAACCTGTTTATATTCTTCTGATGTTAATGCTGGGTGCCTCCCCTGTTGTTTATGCTCATATCCACATGTTATGTACAAAAGCAGAGGTTACATCCATTCGAACTGTCTGGATTAATGAAAGGAAAAGCACAGCTGCTCATCCGAACAGGTACAATCAAACGTCTGCTCCATGTCCAGGATTTTTGGGTGCAATTTCGAATCCGACACGAGTTCTTAAAACTGATTATTTTGCAGCCGTGTCAGTTTCTGGCTCAATTTCACATTTTGTCACATGCACACACAATTTCACATGCACACAAGTGTGATGTAGAATTCCGACATGGTGCAAATTAAGTAAAAACAGAAGAGGTTTATTCATTGTTTACAATTGGTGTTTACAGCGAAAGGTGTCACAAGTTAAGGCTGTTTCACTCACCTGCAACTGCTTACGAAGGGAATGACTTCAAACCGATTTTAAGCCTCTTGTGACTGACTGGTCAGCCACTGGTCATAAGCTGTTGCAAGTGTGTGAAGCTGCTTTTACATGAATAAGCTATAGTAGCTTCCAAAATTACAGCTTTCATGTGCCTTATACGTTTGAGGCGACATGCCCATTTGCTTTACCCTAGGTCTCGAGAGAAACTATTATTTCCATTCGCGAACTTCTTTTAATCTATATGTAAACTGTTGCTTTTGCAGTGTGAACTTGCCATTTTGCAAGGGACTGTGGAAATAGCATTCTTTGAAACCAGCACTGCATTGCAGCGATATATTTAATGTGGTGAAATAAAAACTTTTCGAGTTCAAAGTATGCACTCTTGTTTTTTCTCTTCATAGTTCCACTGAGCATGCCTATCGTCATACGAGTGTTTCTGACGGTACTAAGCTAATTTCTTTACCATTTCCCCAATTTGCGGTTCGAGCGTAGAGCAGCCTTTTTATTTTGGGTCGGCAGAGCCGCGGCACCGCTAGAAGGCAAGCACGAAGATCTGCGTCGCCGCGAGTAACGGTGATGCGATGACAACGTACAGGCGAAATAAAAATGCTGGCAATACTTCAAATTCAGCTTGTGGGTCGGCGTAAGCGTTCGTGACAACAGAGCATATTTTCGTATCGAAAAAGGCAAGCGTTCATGCATGACATGGTTCATATCCGCCGCGTCGGCGACGAACCTGCGCGGCAAGAATAGCGGCGACATCGAGGCCCGACGTTGGAAACCGAAGGCTCGACTTCGGAAACCAGCGGTAGGCGTTGGTAGTAATCTTGCTTCGCTCTTATCAAGCGACGAGTTGAGGACGCTAAGAGAAGTACTTGCGCCTTTTACGCACTCCTGTGCAGAAGCACGATGCGAGACGTCGCATACTGCGGGCGTCGCGTAGTTGCGTCACCAAGTGTTGAGTCCCTCGCGTCACCGCGTTCACAGCGTCTCAGCCGCGACTGCGTCGATCGCGTAGGCTTCCCGTCTCAAGCGTTTCTGGCTTCAGCCGCGACTGCACCGATGATCGACCGTGTAGGCTTCGTGCTTCAGGCGACGGCGGGCGCCATGTTCACCTTGCCACAGCGGCGCGAGTGACGTCATGTCACGTGACAATTCGCTAACCAATAAAACAACTGGTTTCGGTTTGGAGCGGAAGTGACGTCAGGTCACGTGACATGACAAATTGCTTTAGCGGAAGTGGCGTCATGTCACGTGACAAGGGGGCGTGGTCAGGTGCTGTACGGGATATGGTTTGCTTATACGCCGCCGGGAAGCAGGCACGGGCGCTGCGGGCTCCTATTCCAGTTGCTTTGTCGGAGTACAGATGGCGCTACGAGCGCGCTGTCGCGTGGAGTGGGGAAGACCGGGCAGACGGGCGCACCAAGGACGCGGACACCTATTTGAGTTGCTTTGTCAGAGTACAGATGGCGCTACGAGCGGCGCAGTGCGCTCGTGACGGTTGTGCGCCTTCGCGCTACGCGGTGAAATGGGCGCACGGTCGCACTAGCGACGCCGGCGTGTTGTCGTGACGGCTCTTGCGGCGCGCCGCCGTGTTTCGCTTGCTTTTGACGGCTCTGCGCTCGGTCGCGCGTCGTCGCTCTCTGCGCGCTTTTAAACATGGCGCTAGTCACGCGAAGTACTCGGGGTCCCTTTCGTGCGCGCTTTTAAACTGCAGATGACGGGGCTCTGTTGCGCTTTTGAGTTTATACATTTGAACAGTGATTGCAGTGATGTCTTGTAAAATTTAATCGGAATATATAAAACCATCCCTAATTGATAGACAGTTTGACGTCTATTTTTAGGTTATTAATTGTCGTATCAATACCGCTTTTCTTCTAGCAGTCTTCTAGCTGAAAGGCTCAATATAAAAAAAAAAAAGAAAACGCATTACGTATAGTGCTGGTACCTGATACATAAGAGCAATTCTTACAAGCTGCGACATTCTTTGAAGCGCCGACTGTTTGACGGTGCAGTTTTAAGGAAGCGAATGGCGACGCACAGCAGAAGACTGAACGGAATGACGCCACATTGTTTCAGCGGAATGGGCCCCGTCATTTGGATTGGTTCTCGCTACTTGTAAAATTAATAATGGAGGGACTTTACAGTGTTAAGAAGCGGGGCGTCCCCTACATCGTGATGTCACCGTCTTCCAAGCGCCGGCCGCTCCCAATGCACGGCGGAGGCTACGCGGTCACTGTCGTGCTGTCGTGTGACCGCCAGTGACCGCCTGTGGCCGTGTGGACGTACACTTTCGTTCGCGGCTCCCGGAAGGCTCCCACTTGCTTTGCAGTCACTTGCTTTCTCTTTCTTTATGACAGCATTTCAGAAATTTCATAACATAAGTATCGTGATAGTTTCATACCAAAATTTATTTGTCTTAAAAAAAAAAAAATAAGACATCCTCGTTGCCCTTTTTAGAGCGACACCTTTAAGCTCAATTATCATACTCAATCTCGAGCCCTTGTTTGTTTCATTCTCCCAAGCTTGCCGATCGATACCAGGGGGTCCGGAGACTGTGCCAGTGTGACAAAGGCACGAAAGAAGCCAAGCGAATTCGATCAATCTTAATGTACGAGAGTTTCCCATCAACTCATAAACCGTCATACATACGCAGAATGAGAGTCGTGGAAAAATGGACAGCCATCTAACGACAATTTTTTGGGGGTGCCAGATAATATGTGTGTGTGTGTGTGTGGCGGGGGGGGGGGGATCATGAAACGCGCAGTTGTTCGGCGGCGCAAGTGCGCATGCTTCGGACGGTGGCGAATTCTGAGTTAGGTTCCGTTAGAATGGAATTCTACATTGATATTGCGAACTTCTAGCAGTCCGTTACCGTGTTCCGCGTACTGCGCTACCGTCCACTCAAGGTATCATCGAGGCACGCCCTTAAAAGCATGCTTCAGAGGCTCCGGTAGTGCGGTACGCGAAACACGGTAGCGGATCGCTAAAAGTCCCTATTACTTCTATCTACGACTACAAACTGTTCAGAACGCTATCGAGCCAAAATATTGCGTTACTTTTACTCTGAAATTGTTTCTCCCCACGTATCGTCACCTCTAGTTGACTTCTTCAGACATGGCTCGCATACGTCAATCGTACAAACCCACCGTAGGGACGTACCGTTCAGAAGCCTGGCACTCTGGGACTATTATGTTTTCTTGTGTTTTAGACTACCCAGCTATGCGGAGAGTCAAATAAAAACACAAAAAGCTGTATGAAAGTAAGACAAAGCATAGAAGAGTAAAATAAGGAATAAGGAGAAATATAGTAGATTTTTTATTCTGCGATGAACATGAACAGAGTTTTAAGTCGCACTGAATAAACTGATGCACTTTACACACAGAAGTCGGATCTATTTCAAGATACGCGTATTCATTTCAAATACAATTCATAATGCGACCGCTGGATATAAAGAGAAAAACAATTATATGTTGCTCTTTCAAGACGAAATCAAAACTAGCCCATAAAGGGGGTGGTAAAACAAATTCCGTATTTTGCGCGAATACGGCCTATACCCACGTCAGACGGGAAGGTAAATGTCATTTTGATCGAATGTCATTCATCGCTCGGCGAATCAGCTCGTGATGCTATAGTTCTGCATGTGGCGGGTGCACGCGCAGCGTGGCTTATTAAACACGCGGATTGGCCGAGCTGTAATGTCATTTTGCTCAAATGTCATTTAACGTGCCCGTCTGGCAGGGGTATCAGTACAGTGGTCTCAAACTCATTTGAGTGTAGGCTTATAGATTAGACACGACAACTGCGTGGGCACTCGACTTCGGCTCGTAACAGTCAATGCCTCGGCGGACACTCGGATCGTGGCTCGTGTCCACCCACTGCGGTGATGAGAATAGCCGTAACAATTCCTGGATTCCTGGAGCCGTTTAACGGCATAGGATTGGCACGAGGCCACGTGGCCGCTTGTTCTGGCTTAGATTTGAGGGGATAGACGATGCATATAGATATTTCTCGAATTTTTTTAGCGACTGCCCATTGCCTAGAAAGAAAAACTAAGTCAAGTTTATTCAGTTATTAACGTTGGTGAGTGATATTAAGTAGTAATTGGCGAAGGTACAAAAATCGTTTCGTGGCTTCTTTGATGGTGATATTTATTTTCTATTTTTTTTGAAGTCGAGAATCCCGAGCTTTTAGCTTTATTTTTGGCAGTTGCTCCTGTTGATCGAGAGATCGCGCAACCGAGATGCATCCCTCAACGAATAGCTCGCTCTTGCATTACAAAAAGCTGGAAAGCAAAAAAATATAACAATACAAAGGGCAAATGAACACGGATAAGTTTAAACTATGTGAATACGCTAAAAGAGCAGAGGTACTTTTCGAGCAAAAATGAATCGACGACACGAGATCACTACGCCGCATGCCATGCGGTCGAGACATTGGAACCGCGGGACTCGAAGCTGATAGCCTGCGGGCCGCGTGTTTGAAACCCCTGGCTTAGAACGAATCCCTGCACGTTTATGACCAATCAAACACGCGTTCGTTTTTCTCCGCACAAAATTAACGTCGCAGAAAAAACAAAAAAAAAACAAAAAAAAAAACAGCGTTTATTCTCTTAACTCGCAGTCAGAACAAGCGGCCGAGTGGTCTGGAGCCGATGATATGCCGCCAGTGTGGATCATAGCCACACGCTGAGGTTGGCAAAGCACAGGACACGCGCTGAGTTTCAGACATTATTTGGGTTCGGCGTCGTGATTGCCGCGATCGGACACACGAGCCACTATACCCGAATGCTTGTCGAGCTATCGATTATCACGAGTCCAAATCGAATGCTCACGCGATGCTCGGGTTCAATCTATGAGCCGCATTTAAATATTATCACTAGCGGACTATACCAACACTGCGACCCCCACGCTACGTCATCAAGTTTTGCGAAGGATAGACTGAAAGAACACGCTCGCTTTTATCCTTAAAATTACACTGCAACGAAGAGGTTTCTCGGTCAGTGGTGTTGCGTGCGAGTATACCTGGGTCCCACGAGCGCCAGTAAACTCGTGTAAAGTGAAACACATTCCAACTGAATATCCTTGCACCGCCCATTTGTGGGGGTAGTGCAACAATTTTAGAGTTAAAAAAATTGTCAGTTTTTTTTTTTTTTTTTTTTGCATCCAATCACTACGAATGACATGTAACAAAACGACGAATAACTGAAGAAAGTGAGACGTTTAACAAAACGAATTTGTACAAATCCACGATCCCGGCACGTCGCAGAACAAAGTTGTTTTTCTCGCCTTAAAAAAAAAAAAAAAAGAGAAAAAAAAAAAGAGATGCTTTTGATGGCATTGCGGCCATCTTAGTGGCGTTTACAGTCAGTGCCTCCATCACGCGCTCTTTGTCTTTCGCAGCGCTTTGGCTAGAGTGTACTTTGGCTGCTTGTATAGGGAGTATTCACTGTCGGCCATAGCTGTGTGCGCGAATGCTGAGCGCGTGCTGACGGCGAGCTTCCACAGTTCTTTTGCAACGTGCATTCCGCACCATCAAGAGTGCCGGTCTTAGCAACCTATTGATGTTAGCTCGTTCTGAGCTTGCGCTCTAAACAGCACCCACAAATATGGCGTCCAGTGAATACTCCCTACAGCTGCGTGAGCACTCTTCCGCTTTCAAGACGAGAAAGCTCGCGCTGGAGGCGGAGCTTCGACTGCGCTCTTCGCCCACGAGTATTCGCCCCGAGATTCGATCGACACGGCTCATACGGTGAAAATCAGAACTACGCTTTGTTTTACACTTACTTGGAGCAAAAGGAATGCTACGCACGTGAGGCCGAACCCATGGGAGACGCCAATGCAGCGCTCGCGCACTGGGATCAAGTGCTAAGAGCTCGTGCTCTGTACCCTTGCCCGTGCTCTGTGCCGCTGGTGTGGATGCTTTGTCTCCACCCGCATTGTGGACAGATGGAATCACCTAGGGTGCCTCAATGTCCTTAGAATCACCCCATGCCTCATAGAGAACCATAGATAAACAAAAGCACGCTTCCATACAGTCTAATCCGGGTCTCGAGGCCAATAGTGTTTGTTTTGTGCGCCATAAAGAGAGCAAGACGCGTTATCGGAACTGCTTTCTAACGGCTATAAACGAGACAAAATGCCTTTATATAAAATCGGCTTCGATACTTAGAGTGATGACATAACGAGGAAAGGATGCCGGCGGCATCGCTTCTTTCGCCTATTGTTCGTGATAGCCTAGATCAGGGGTCTCAAACACGCGGACCGCATGCGGCCCGCGACTCGCCGAGACGCAGCCCGCAGACAACCGGCTACGAGTCCCGGTTCCCATGTCTCGAGTACTAGAAATGGCATGCGCCATCGTGATCTCATCTCGCCGATTCATTTTCGCTCGGAAATTGGCCCTCTTTTTTCAACTTTTTCACATCGTTTCTACATACCGTATCTGTGTTCATTTGCCCTTTGTTTCGCTTTATGTTTTGCTTCCCAGTTTTTTGTAATGTACAACAATTCCGCGACTAGGCTGCAAGCGTGAACTCTTCCTTGAAAAATGCATCTCGGAGAACTCTCGATCAGCAGGAGCAACTGCCTAAGATAAAACTACAAGCTCGGATTTCTCGCCTTAAAAAAAAAATATATATATATATATATATATATATATATATACCGGGTGTTTTTGCGAAGACTTTCAAAAATCCTAAAAATTAGGGTGATTGAAAAAAGAAGAAACTCTCTTCGGGAACAAACTACCAGCCACGGCGGACGTCAGGAATTGCCAAAAACCTACTAATTAGCCAGATAATTAATTAAAACTTGTTAATTAACTTTTTAATTAGGGGAAATAGACATATGGTTCCAATTAGAAAGTTGCTGAGCGTTATCGAAAACCACTAAATCAGTCATTTTCAGAAAGACTTTGAGCGCGTGAGACAAGTAGTAGCGCACTGAAGTTGCCACTCGTGGAGCAGGTACAAGGCTAGCGTTTGCGGTAAGGCGCCCGCGCGATTTTTCTGCCTCTTATCTAGCCCCAGCCTTGTACCTGCTCCACGAGTGGTAATTTTAGTGCGCTACTACTCTTCTCAAACGCTTAAAGTCTTTCTGAAAATGACTGATTTAGTGGTTTTCGATAACGTTCAGCAACTTTCTAATTGGAATCATATGTCTATTCCCACTAATTAAAAAGTTAATTAACAAGTTTTAATTAATTATCTGGCTACTTAGTAGGTTTTTGGCAATTCCTGCCGTCCGCCGTGGCTCGTAGTTTGTTCCCGAAGAGAGCTTCTTCTTTTTTCAATCGCCCTAATTTTTAGGATTTTTGAAAGTCTTCGCAAAAACACCCGGTATATATCGCCATGAAAAGACAAGTATATGGGTGTTGTAATGAAACTCTTCGGGAAAGCAAGAACTGCCAAATTAACTGATTCTTTCATACAGACATATCGAGCTTGGTTAATTCCCGAGTGAATTGAGCAACGGGAGCTCTCCTATTTTAAAAATGCGAGCACGTTGGCGGGGCGGTGTCATTTTAATTATCATTATATCACATCAAGTCAGGGCCCAGAGTAGTCATATAAACAAATGAAATCTAAAAACGTCCCTCGGAAAACTGAGTTTACGTAGATTGTAGCCTAGATTGTAGAGAGGGTCCAACTCAAACTATGGGGAGCGTTTGCCGCTTGAAAGCGGACGCCTCTATCGGAGATTGGTCGCAAGTGTATCTTGTTAGCTCCATAACCTAAAGGTGTACCTTCTGTTTGCAAGTAGAAAAATGCTCATGCACTCTTTGGTGTGGTGTCCTTAGGTATGGTGTCACTCTATTTTTTAACTGCTTTCGACAATGGCACGCCAGAATTGATAGCATTCTGAGGGGGATGTTGAAAAGTGTTACTTCAACACCTCAGGTGATAACTTATTTAGTTTACTCAAATTGCCTTGTTTCTATTCGTTATTTATTCAGGCGGTTGTTTTTTGTCACTTTTGATGCAGTGATTTTAAAACTGAGAGTTTGGCCCCACGTATATTTAGAACACTACTCGGCTTTGAAATTCCTCGTATCTATACTCATTATGGGGAAAGCATTAGGTAATTTTACGTGCCGAAGATTTTTAATGAGCTACCAGATAACTTATTCTAACCATGGGTTCAAAAAGAGTCTGAAAAAATTTATTACATGATATTCCCAAGTGATAAATCTACAGTTGATATTTAGTGAGTTATGCTGCTACCTGCTATTTCTGCAAGGAATGGGCTGTACCGCAAGGTCATGCAACATAAGCCTCCCTTGGCTCACGCAGACCTGTATTTGTATTTGTTTATTACTATGAATAAAAATGTATAATTATTATATTATTAATAGTATTATTACTAGTATTATTAAGTGCGCATGCACTGCGTTATCGCGTGACTATACTCCATCTCACTAAAACTGTGCAGTACAGCCAAAGCTACAGGAGAGAGTGTACCCCTGAGCTGTTCAAGAGGAGGGAAAGGGGGAAGGAGGGAATCCCGTTCCCCCGTTCCCTCCTCGTAAACAGGTTAGCACATGCTCTCTCCCCTGTAACTTTGGCTGTACTGCACGGTTTTAGTGAAATGGAGTATAGACACTTTTCACAAGGGCGCCCCAGTATCGGCGAAAACGTTGTTTTGCCGTCGCCACGCCAATATAATATATTTAGGATATAAGTGGTAGCAGTCACACATTCTCGTTTTGCCGCCCCTCTATTTTTTTTTATTTTTTATTTTTTTACTATTTACAGGTTGAAGCGTTTTATTATTTTTTCGTCGCCCATACCGGATACGTTTATTAAGTGGCCGGGGACAAGAGTACACAAATATGCGGATGGCTCCGGTCAACTGTGCCCGGAAGCAAAGCGAGAGGCGCCTTGGGGTCGCCAACGTGGCCTCCAACGAAGGATTATTGAGTTGACCGACGAAGTTCGTCCCGACAGCCTTGGAGAGATTCCGCCTTCTCCTAGCTTCTGGTGCGTTTGTGGGATTATCCCTTACCGCATGGATTATCCTCTTCCTCCGTCCGGACTTCGATGGCGACACAGCGACGAAGGACGTCTGGCCCCTCGGCGCGGGTGTGGTTAATGCGAATGGCGGTGTTTGAGGGAGAAGGAAAGGCATAGCTGTACGTTTAGACAATGGCCCTATCGCTTTGGTCGGGGCATTGTCCATCGGGATTCCCCGCTAGCGATATGGAGAAATGTGACGTTATAAAAGGAGCGGCAGGCGGCTGCTAGCGTGGGTGCGATTGCGCTATGAGCAAAAAGTTTCCATATGCCGCCAACGAAGTTTTGACGCAAAAAAAAAACCATTCTGTCGGCAAAAAAAAAAAAAAAAAAATGTTTTTTTTTTTTCATTGCGCGCTTTCAATTGTGACGGACGGCTCAAGGAGCTGCTTGTAGTAAAACATTTACGATCTTGCGAAGTACTGGTAAGCAAAGTAAGGTTACCGTCATAATCTAAACCCTGAAAAAAGGAGAAAAAAAATACTGAACAAGACGACTCTCCTTGTATCAAGGTTTAAATTATATTTCCTAAGCAGCTCACGTGCACACTTTCGCTCCTTGCAAAGGCTATCGTGTCGCAGACGGCACAAGCCGATGCCCCGGCGGCGGCGTCTCTGTGAGCGTGCACACGGCGGCGCCGCTGGTGATCGCCGTCTGGCCGGGCAAACAGCCCAAATGTGCGCTTGAAGCGTGGAAACGGCGTGATGAAACGAAAGGCCAAGGGTATCTACACGAACGGAGAAAGCAGATGCAAAGGTGTGCACCAACGTAAACAACGGTAGAAAAGTGCGGTCGCTCGCCGCTATGAAATCCGTCCGCAAACTCAGTAATGCGCGCCCGCATTCCTTTCCTGCTGCTCGTACTTTTTCTCACTTGATGATTACTCTGTCGCGGGGCATGCCGACGAAACGCTGGGCGGGGCACTTAGCAATTGCTACAACCGAGCGCGGCGCAGTTTACCAAGGCTCTTGCCGCGAATCGCCATCGACTCAACCACCACCATGGGTGTTACCGGTGTTCAATGTCGTCATGTGACGTAGGTTCAAGGCATGTATACAAATGACGAAGCAGATTCCACTGGAACAAAATGGCGCCATTCCGTTCAGTCTTCTGCTGTGCGCCGCCATTCGCTTCCTTAAAACTGCACCGCCACGCAGTCGGCGCCTCAAGAAATGTCGCAACTAGTAGGAAGCTCTTATCTAGGGACTTTGTGACACCGCGACGCCCCTACACAGCGCGCAGTCAAGTAATGCAAAGAGCACGTTGACAGGTATTTCGGGAACAAAAACAAGACACAAAAAACCTCAATAAATTCTATAACTTAGGTCTAATGAACGGACGATGACGAGGCTTGTATTGGTGGGGAACACGTATCTAAGCACCACCGCGAAAAAAAAAAAAAAAATTCCAATCTGGCATTGTGGCGTGGGAGCCAGTTTTTCCCGCAGTGCAGCTGTTCCTTTATTTTTATTGTTTTCGCCTGGCAGCAGTTGCTACACTGCGAAGTTTGAAATGCTTGGATGATAGCTGCTCCGGTTTCTATTTCCGTGCTCGCTCGATTGGTTGATCCAGAGCCTTTTATACTGGGTTGATCACCTACAGAAGTGGAAATATTTCTACTGTATTATTTTTTCTTCATGTTATTGATACACTGAGTGAGAAGTTGTTTGATGGTGGGTGAGAGATGTGAACTAATTGCGCAGTCCAAAAAATTGGATATATGTAAAATTCTTTAACCCAGTCCCTGCTGCTTTGCGCCGTCGTGCCTTTTGGCTTGCTCGCTCCAATTTTGGGTCACAATCCCGTGCACAAACTAACAAACGTACGAAAAGAAAAAGAAATTTGTGAAAAGAAAGCAGGAATATCTGATCAGGAAATTCATTTCCCTTTGCAATTTACAAGCATTGCTTTTTCATGCAAAAATAACAATTTTATTACCGTTCGAGAGTTATTGCTGTTCCTCGCTTTCATCTCCTTTAGTGAGAGGTCAAGTACCCAGTGCGTTGTCTTTGTTTGTCTTGAGCCTTTCAGCTAGCAGACTGCTAGGAGAAAAGCAGTATTGATACGACAACCAATAACCAAAAAAAGACGTCAAACTGTCTATCAATCAGGGATTGATTTACGTATTCCAAATTACTTTCACAAGACCTCACTGCCATCACTTTGCAAATGTGTACACTCAAAAGCGCTACAGAGCCCCGTCATCTGCAGTTTAAAAGCGCGCAGAAAAGTGAGCGCGAGTTCATCAAGTGACCAGCGCCATAAGCGCGCCCAGAGAGCGATGACGCGCGACCGAGCGCAGAGCCGTCAAAAGCAAGCGAAACACGGCGGCGCGCCGCAAGAGCCGTCACGACAGCACGCCAGCGTCGCTAGTGCGACCGTGCGCCCATTTCACCGCGTAGCGCGAAGGCGCACAACCGTCACGAGCGCACTGCGCCGCTCGTAGCGCCGTCTGTACTCTGACGAAGCAACTCAAAGAGGTGTCCGCGTCCTTGGTGCGCCCGTCTGCCCCGTCTTCCCCACTCCACGCGACAGCGCGCTCGTAGCGCCATCTGTACTCCAACAAAGCAACTGAAATAGGAGCCCGCAGCCTCCGTGCCGGCTTCCCGGCGCGCGCCCCTCCGCGCACCTCGCCATTGGCGCTCCGCAATAACCCCTCCCCTCCCCTCTCCTCTCCCAGGCTCCTCCCCTCTTTTTAGGCCACGCCAGCGGCAGACCAGCGACATCTTTACCGCATGTGGCTCCCAAGTGCCGCCTGCGCCGCATTTGCATGTTGGGAATGTCAGCTTTTGGCGAGCTCGTGCAGTCACAAAAGCGCTCTGTCGAAAGACGGGATTTACAAACAGATCAGGCTTCGCGAATGGCCCTCACGGCGCGTTGAATTTGTGGCGGGTACATACGTTGCTGTTCGTCCTGGTAGGCCTGCGATGGTGTTTTCTGCACAAATACTGTATTCTGCCTCGTGGTACATTCACACCTGCCGCAGAACTGCTAAGCGATTCTGCTACAGGTTAATGGCGAAGAGTTGTGCTCTTCCATAGTGTGCATGTTAAAGTGACAACAAATAAGTGCCTCTCTGTTCTACTTCTCCTTTGGTATTCAACTGGTTTTATTTTCTACTACAGGGGTGGAACGGCTGCGCCATCTGCGCCATTTTGCGCCAGACGCATGCAGAGCCGTATATGTAGAGAGTTTGGCCATTCGTTGGGAAGTATAGGAGACAAATGAGGAGGCGTCATTGGCCGAAAGCGGGCTGGGCGTGTTCCAGGGCGTCTTCAGAAATTCGAATGTGACCAACCAGAAGCCGGAAATAATACCCTGGTGGTGGTCGCGAGAAACAAACCTGATAACTGCATTGGAGTAACTCTTGATGGCTGAAAATCTGGTACACGTGATGTTTCAATCACGCTCATCCAAAATAATGGTGGAAGAATGCGACTAGCGGAACGATCGACATAATTCGTACGCCAAACGCCGAGCGCCGGGAATCTGCCGTCAGAGCGGTCACACTCTGTCCGCGCAAAACAGAGTTGAGCGGCGCATTCGTTTCTTACATCTTTCTGCATGTTCATGATGAAAACAACACGTGAACCCTATTTTCAAACACAAAGAGTTACTACACTTCACTCTTACACACTTATTAAAACCATATACGAACATAGACCTTCGATGATCGATCGGCTCAGAACTGTTTCTCGCTACCACCGCTAGGGGATTCTTTTCGGCTTCTGGTTGGTCAAGAGAGCTTGCCAAGCCCTCTCTCCGAATCTACCGCACGCCCTGGCTCTGCCCGCGCCTCCCATTGACCAAACTCTCTACATATACGGCTCTGGACGCATGTGTCTGCGCCATCCTGCGCCATGTTGCAGAAACTGCGCCACAGCCAATACCTCGCGCCATTATGCGCCAAATCGCAAAACGTGCGCCAAAAAAACGTTTTATTTTGTCTTGGTTTCGGTTTTTATCGACTCGATTGTCAACAATGAGGGCGTTTAGCCTGGTCGGCCTTGCAATCCCTTGTTCTGTGTATTCCCCTTGTCTATCCCGAGTCGGAAGCGCGCGAAAAAACTCGGATTTTAAGCGCTACACCACCTGCGACTGGATTGTTACTCTTCAACCATAAGCGGTAGGGCAAGTAGGCCGAGGTGAGGTCGAGTCGTTAAGCGTCAAATTGCATGAGGCTCTGCGGCCCGGGATCCGGACGTCATCCAGTCGAAAGCAAATGAGCAAAATATTCCTTTTAGTGCTTCATCGTTAGCAGTTGGAACCACATTTTTGCAAGATAAATCGTGATTTGATAGAACTGAAACGCGGTCCGATCCGAAACCTTGCCGGTCAGCAGCTCTACTTATGTGCTCGGCGTACTTTAGCCTTGCTCCTGCTTATCGCTTCAAATACGATAACTTCGTTAATCGTAGTCTGCTGCTTCGATATCGAGTTGCACAATAGGATAAACTCGAAATTTGTTGCCCTGGTCCTCCGTGCAACTGCACGTCCGTTGTTTACGCACGCTACGTGGTTCGCACATATAATTACTATGTCGAGCACGTGTGGGTTCTGCGATAAGCAGAGCTGGTTTGCATCTTGAGCGTCTGAAGGCCACTCAGAAAATATCAAGGACGCTATCTTCAGAAACATAGAGTACTTGCTGTTTGATTCTCATTAAGGCTCACAAAGATTCAAGTTTTCGCATATATTACACTGTTATCCCCTCTACCTAGGTCCCTAACCGCTCATGTTCATCTCTGCACAATTGAAATTGCTTTCGTGCTTGTCTAAGATACAAGCTTAAGTGCAATGCAAACTGATCTGAGCTGCTCCTAGCCTGCTCCAGAATGTAGTTTTAGCTGCTCCCAACCTGCTCCAAAACAGCTGTTTCAGCTGCTCCCGTGGCTGCTCCCAAGTACATTTCATGAGTTCCACCCCTGTACTACATTTTGTTCAGAAAGCCGCTGCGAGACAGGCATTATTGATGTATACTATCCAAAGCAATGCTTGAGCATGAGACGAGGTAACAGAAATACTTCTTTATGTGCCTGCTTTGTATGTTTTTGCAATTCACCGGCTAGACCACTCTTCTCATGGTTATTGTTTTGTTGGGTGCAAAATTTTCCACCCCAGGTGTCCGATGCTTGCGGCTGATGACTTCTACCTACGTGCATCAAACAGCGGGCCTGCACCTTCGCCGAGACAGCAGTAAAACAGTTCTGGGTAACTGCAGCGACTGGGTCACCGATGCCGTTCCACTTCCTGCACTGCACTTTGCGTGGGTCAAAGTGCCAGCGCATGCCTTTTATGCGTTGTCGCCAGCCATAGTGAGTATGGCTTGGAGTCACGTCATGCGAGTGAAATGCTTGTCACCTGAGTGACTTCAGTGGGTGGGGGTAGAGTTCCTGTATAGGCTCCCTACGGGAGCCAGAGTTGCACATTTGTTTTCCCCGTGCCGCCACGCCGCTATTCGCCGAGATCCATCACGTGAGGAGCAAAGCATCCGGTGGCGTGCAAGAAAGCCACCTTTACGGTCGCTCCGCCGACGTTTCTCTTGCCCCAGCGTATGTTTCCCTGCTTTCCGCCTCCTTTTCGTCCTCTCCTGTTTTCCATGCGCGCGCGGCGCCGCTATTCGCCAAATTTAGTCACGTGAGGAGCAAAGCATCCAGCTCGTGCGGGAAAGCCGGCGCTACGGCCACGCGCCGAGGCTGAATGCGCACCTCTGCTACCGTAGGTAGCCATACAGGAACTCTAGGTGGGGGGGGGGGGGGGCGGTTGGCGCCGCCGCCGCCGCCGCCGTTGGTGGGGCTATGACCGGTGCTTTGCGATCACAGACCACCAAGCACAATTGCACTGTTCCTGGGTGAACTAGCCGCTCTTGAGGAAGAACAGGGTGCTTTTGGAAGAGCTATGGTGTCCGCTTTTTCACTAGCTCCAGCTGTCGCCACAGGCATTTTGTCGAAAGGAGCAACATCTATGAATGAGTAGACTGCGCTGAATGGTGGCAAGGGGCCTCGCCTCTGACCAAGGGGGTCAAGATAGTCCCGTTTCAACAGAGGACCTCTTGGGGTATTGTACAACACAGGAAATAAAGGGCCCGAAAGTTTTCTACCCCGACGAGGTGTAGGTTATGGCAGAACCAATTTTCTCAAAGGTGCGAGTAGACTCAAATGTGGCTTTGTTCCGTGGACACCTTCATGTGTGGTGGCACAAGGCAGTCATTGCTTAAAGGGGCCCTGCAATCATATTTAACCATCTACCTTTTTTGCGGTTTCCACGTCTCTTGGGGTTCGGGCAAGCCAGCGGGCACGGAGAGAGTAACTAAATATCAGTGCGTCATATTTTAACCGGACGACACGGAAACCTCCTCCAACGACGAGGGCGACCCGCGGTACCGAAAGCGCGCAAAAAGTGACGTCTTTGGTCCTGGGCTAGCCACTGGTCAAAGCCGCTAAGAGCTTTTTTTTTAGTCGAGATACAAAATAAAAGTGTCGCGAACCGTTTCAATTATGTATGAAAGTAGTTTTTGTTCACTATTTTAAATCAGAAAAGAAACAAAAGCAGTTTGGAAAGTACGGAAACGAGAAATGACCCGTCGACATACCCGCCACCAAGCGGCGGAAAAAAACGGCGCATACTAAAAAAGGCTAGTGGGATGAGGCTACGACGAACGAGGAGCGTAGAAAGGTCCCGGATGTACGCGGCGGCGCTGTGGTCGTATACCGGCTCAAGAATCCGACCGGTTCCGGGCATTCCGAAGGCCTTCGGCGCGGGCCCTGCTGGCGATTTGGCGGTGCATCAGCGCGAAGTGGCTCCCGTTCTGAACTGATCTTTACCCCGTGTTTGCTGTCGTTTGTGGCCAATGAAGTGTTATGCCGAATTAGTGATTAGTCGCGCAGCAAAAGCAATGCGAGCTGCCCTGGCCGCCCGCTTCATACAGCGTATCCAATTTGTGCTTTAGTGGCGCCCTCTCGAGCCGTCGACACGGAGTGCGGCAGCCGTGTGCGCTCTATGAGCTCACTACTCCTCCTCTAGTTCAAGGCCACTCAAGCCAGGACCTACGACGTCATGAAGGAGGTTATTTTTTGCTTGTTCTTGTAATTCTAATTTGCCTATAACTTTTAAAATAAAGCGAAATTTGAGAAAAGAAAAGTTGGATTAAGTTACTACGTTCAGTACGCTCAGGTTCAGTGCAAATTAAAAACCAGTCAAAAAGTCATTGCAGGGCCCCCTTTAAAGATCAACGACTGGACTGGTCATGGGTGGCGTGCCTGAAAGTGGGACAGTAGACGGCTGTTATATACCAACTTTAGACTTCATTCACCCCTTAACTGACAGGGCACTGGAGGCTACATGCTCGGTGAACCAGCCGATTGTCAGTCTTGCATCACTTATCATGCCCCTTTCTCATACAGATGTGCAGGTCGGACATGAGGCAATAAAAGCTTGGCCCACCTACCACATGGCTCCTACCGCCCTGTCAACGTAGGGGTGAACGGAGCGTAGGGGCGGCAGAGTTGGTGGCGTCTGCTGAGTGCTCCTGGCATAGCAGCTCGGCAGTGGCGAGTTACTAAAGCACAAAATGTAATACCGCACTTTACTCTGAATGCTGCGAGCCATCGGAGCCAATCCAGTGCCGAAGGTGTGTCACGTGGCCTGTCCGTTGGGTGCAACGGCACGTGAAGCACAGTGTCATCTGGCAGCGACAAAGAGTTGGATTGGCTGCGGTGGCTCGTATCGTCGGCTGCGGTAAAACACAAGGTGAAACGGAGTAGAATGTGATGGCGTGGCGCATCACAGAAGGTGAGCAGAGTAAACAGATAAAAGTGATTTCTAGAGTGCCTTTAGAGCGCATCACCGGTGCCCCAGGGCGGGCGAGAAGAAATTTCCTCGCCCATCGATATATTGACGGGGGACCGGGGGGAGGGGCTTCTGGGCACTGGGCGGTGCCGAGAACAGGCAAGTGTGTGCGACCGGATCTCGGGTAATCATGGGAGACGAGGCCTGGGGGCCCTCCTAATGTTTAGCTTTGGCTTTACTTTACGTGCGAATATCGGTGTAATGTCGCATGTCTTTGCAGTTTAGATTGAGTGTTTTTGAGCGTTGTGTTTTAGGAACAAATAAAAGGGAGCGGAATACCCGCTCCCGTGAAAGAACCAGGCTGGACTCTGGTTGTTTGACGGACCACATGGGATCTGGCGTATCGGCGGCAGTATGCAATTTCCTACGATGTGTCCTTTAAGTTTCATATATTTTGGTCTTGCATTTTAACCACTATTGTATACCTTGCTCACACCATTGTTTAACATGTTTGTTTCCTACGGTTGCATTTACAATTGCACTGTGTAAAGCCCCTGGCTCCGAGGGTAAAATAAGGGAATAGAAACAAACCTATTCTGTAAGCTGCCAAGTTCAATTACAATCTCCTCTTCCTGGATATGTACTGTATGCCGAGGGCAAGTTCGTCTGCTTCTTGCGCAGGGGGTAGCGGTGACGTCGGAACGCCGAGCCCCGATTGGCTGATCGCGACCCCCTATCTGAGCGTCGTCTGCGTCTGTCTTACCTTTCCTGCGACTTTCGGAAGTGCAGAGGCCAGATTCACATAACGATCTTACGCCAAAAATGTGCGTAAGACAAAATTAAGAACAAATTCGTGTTCATGAAACGAAATTTTCGTAAGTTTTGCGCAGGTTACGACGAAATCCTACGGCAGCTCCGAAGCTGTCCTACGCACTTCTTACGATCAAATCAGCATGGCCAACAGCGTCGCGGTCGCGAAGACCCACAGACGATTATTTTTCTATGTGCGCTTTGACGCCTCCCGACTTCAAGCAGCAAGAAAAAAGTAAAAAGTACTTGAAACAGACCACGACGAACAAGAACGCTGGATCCACAAACATCCGGGAAAAGCTCCAACGGCTACGATTCCACCGAACGCGACCAAATGAGCTGGGCAGTTAGGCCTAGCAGGCACTCCGCGACTCGGCGACCATCTGCCCACGACCGGCTGGCGTGCTGAATGGAATATGCCCGCGCGACTTTTGTGAACCCTTCCCGTATTATATTTTGATCGCTGACCTCAATTTTAGATTAAGAGGTCAATTTCTTCCTCTTATCTCCTTGTTTCCCGGGGCAACGGTGACTCGCCGGTAAAAAAGCGGCGAATCTCCGACAGATGCAGGAAAGGTAAAGCAGCCATCGCTTGGACTAGCAGATGTAAAGCAGACGACGTTAACTGCGCCAACCCACCGACGCTGTTAAAGAGTGAGGGGACTCGCCGCACACGAAAGGAGGGAAAAAGGGAGGGAACTTGCGAACACTGACACGCTTACCCTCTCGGTTCTTAGCAAACAAACCTCGGCGCCTCGGGACACCTCGCCAGTGAGTCCTTTGACTTCCCTCCTTGATGCGCGTCCGCTAGTTGTTAGACAAAAACAATGTACCGCTCGAGTTATTTCGCCTGCCCTCTCTTATAGGCGAAGTCGAGTTCGCTCCGAAAGTCGCAGAAAAGGTAAGACAGACGCAGACGACATTGCAAAGGAGCAGACGACGCTCAGATAGGGGGTCGCGATCAGCCAATCGGGGCTCGGCGTTCTGATGTCACCGCTACTTCCTTTCTCTTGCGCAGAAGACGAAAGTGAGCCCACCTGTGAGGCGTATAGACTGAGCACCGGCCCTGGACAAGCTTAAGTCCATTGCCACAGACTCGATGCCAGCAGAGCTGCCGAGCCTCGCTTGTGTTTGGTCCCATGGTGGTGCACATTAGAGCACTGAGTGGGTTTACTTTTCAAGGCCAGTCCCGGGCCTCCTGGCAACCCGTTCTGCTCGTCTTGACAACAAAGTGCGCTTAGTCAGCATACAAAGACCACTGTTACACTTGTTTGAACAAGATTGCAGCTTTAGCGGGCTGCTCGACTGCCCTGTTGTGGCAGCATTTTTTGAAAACGAGTTCCTTACATAGGCTGCACTCAATTAGAAGGCTGGGAGGCATATTGAATCACATATGTCCAATCTGTCTGCCAGAATGTGTGAAAGTAGAACAGATAGCACGTCGCTCTTGGTAGAGCAGCTCAACCTTGACCAAGGTTTACGGTAGGCCTGCGCAGTGCTTTAGATAGAACACATCTAATTTCACTCTCTTTAATCACAGTGTGGAGCTAGAAACTAGTGTGCCCTACCAGCTGGTGGTGGTGTGGTGACCATAGCTGGATGCCGGTACTTTGCTTGGCAGGACTTAACTGAGAAAAAGTTTTCGCCTTTTGCCAAGTTTCACTGAGGCACAGTATAGTTTGCTGCCTGATGCGATCCTAGAGCATGTATCCACCACTTAGAGCTACATGAGACTGGTTCGATCAAAATGAGAATTATATATTGTCCTTTCAGAAATACAAAGTAGTAAACTTTATAACTTGCCATAGAATTCTTTTCTTCTTTTAAGCTTTCTTTTTGTGCAGACAACACTAACAGCTGGCATTGAATTAAAGTATGCCTAAAGTCGGCAAGCCTTTGAATAACTCTATCGCATTGCCGCAAAGCAAAAAGAAAAAAAAAACGTCTGCTTTTTTTCCCTGCTCTCTCTTCGGATCACTGGTATGCCGATAGAGCAAATAGTCGTAACCTGTTATAAAATAAGGTGCGTAAGTTGTGCACATAATGATGGCATGCAGTTAGGTAGTAAAAATAAGTGTGAGACACTTCACAAAGCAGAACAATTGCTATAAAATGCAGCAAAAACAAAAAACAATATGCCTTTGCCTAGGAGCGGAGGGGAGAGAGGAGCTACATCATTATGTGCACAAGAAAGCATGTGGTCCAGATAAGATACCGACTACTTTTTTCAGAAGGTATGCGGAATGGATTTCGTTTTATTTACATTGTTTATTTGTAAGTTCTTTACAGTCATCCCAGCTTCCCTCTGATTGGCGGTGTGCACGTGTTGTCCCGATCTTTAAAACAGGCGATAGACTGGCCATAGGCAACTACAGGCCAATTTCTTTAACAGCTGTAGCATGTAAAGTCATGGAGCATATAATAGCAAAACACATATTTCATCACCTTGAAACTAACAAGTTGCTTTATTCCGATCAGCATGGGTTCCGGTCTGGACTTTCGACAATAACGCAACTGGTTGAGGTAACCCATGACATAGCATCCACACTTAATGATAAACAACAGGTTGATGTTATTTGTATAGACTTTTCTAAAGCTTTTGATCGCGTGCCTCACAGGAAACTAATATTAAAGCTTAAAAGAATCGGAATTCACTCAACGATTACCCGATGGATAGAGTCATATCTAAACAATAGAAGCCAGTATGTAGAAATTAACGGCCACGCCTCAAACCTTCTTCCAATTTACTCGGGCGTGCCCCAAGGCTCTGTCTTGGGGCCATTGCTGTTCTTAATATATATAAATGACATAGTACATGACACTTCATCAGACATTCATATAAGGCTCTTCGCCGATGACTGTATTATTTACTCAGCTGTTAATTCAACCGATCGACAAACTTCACTAAATGAATATCTTAAACGCATTAAAGAATGGTGTGACAAATGGGATATGAAAATAAACTATACAAAGTCCGTGTATTGCCATATCACTAAGAAGCGAAGCGTTTTGCCATTTAAATACTGCATTGGAGACATAGAATTGAGTAATGTCGAGCACTTTAAGTACCTTGGTGTCACGTTTTCTAAAGACCTAACCTGGACCAAGCATATTGACACCGTCTGCACATCGGCATATAAAAAGCTTTGTTTCTTGAGACACAAGTTAAAACATACAACTAAAGAGATCAAAACGGTTGCTTATAAAACATACGTTAGGCCCATCTTGGAATATGGTAGTGTCGTCTGGGATCCTTATACAAAAAAAGACATTGATAGGCTAGATAAGGTCCAGCGACAAGCTGCGCGTTTTATTCACTCTAACTACAGACAGACAGCATCCCCAACGGAAATGCTCAGAGCTAGTAATATAGAACCTCTGCACATAAGGCGAGAAGTCGCACGTCTGAAATTGCTTTATTTAATGATCAACGACAAACTAAATTTAAGCCCGAATAAATACGTTCTTCCATCCAGCTCAAAACGATCAGGTAGATTGAATCATACAAAAACATGTCAAACTTATAAAAGCCGAATAGATACCTTTAAACAGTCTTTCTTTGTAAAAACTATTGAGGCTTGGAATTCCTTGCCCAATGACGTTGTAAATTTGGAAACCGTGTCCTCCTTTGAAGATTCCATTGCAAAGCTGTTAACATAATAAAAGCTTAAAGTGATGTCCTTTAAGTGTGCAATTTGTAATAATTATGTGGGTCAATTTGTTCAATTTGTTTAGAGGGCCAAGGTTGTGCATTGTTGTCATTACTTGTTCAAACAGCAGTGTCTGCTACATTGACAATTTTTTATGCTTGCGTCTTTTTTTATGTGTCATCACAACGATGGATACTCTCCCTGTAATAGCCCTCAAGAGAGGGCTGACAGTATTTTCAAATAAATAAATAAATTGCAAGCCACTTTATGGCGGCTGTGTCATGTGATTCCAAGATGGCAGCACCTATGCAACGGAGGGCGAAAAGATCTAGAATTTTAGAACTAAATAAAAAGGATGGCATGAAACCATTGGCAGGGGTCTGCTCTGCTAGCTCGGATGCGACGGGGGTTCACCATCACTCTGATGCAATCACTGTACCAAAGTGCTTGCCCTATTGTGCTGCACTCTACTTCAAAATAGAGAATTTGCACCACCAATGTGCTGAAAATTATCATTCCTCAATGCTGAAACTATATGCTAAGGCTTCGTTATATGCCACTGTCTTATAGCAGATAGTTTTCAACTTTTGATTATTGCTTGATTTACTGTAGGTATGAAAACTTTTGGGTAACTGCAGCAGCTGACCACATGGTCACACCCTCGCCAAAGCGAGGGATGACCTGCAGCCTGTTTGCAAGCCTGGCTTGTAGCCCAATCTACTGTTGCATTAGTAACAGACTGCATTTGGAAGACAGTGTGGCTGTAGCTAGCTTCAGTTGCTGCATTGGAATGTGCATCTATTGACATTAGGTGACCATAGCAGACAGAACTTATTGTGCAGGGGGAGACTGGTGTGGTGAGATCAGGTGAGTATGTGGGCTCTTTTGCAGTGCTTTTCAATTCGGTCGCAGAACATAGGATTCTTAATAAAGACTGAAAGTAGATGGCAGATATTTTCTGGCACCTAATATTTTGACAAGCCTCGCATGAAAGGCTTTTCTTTTTCTTACCTGGAACATGGGGCTGAAGTATCAAACTGCCCGTGATGTCGCAAACGAAAAAGGATATCACTAGAACATCTTGGTACTAATAGTCGCTGACAATATGAGAAATGCAGGGCATCTCTTAATGCCCAACCTCCAGCGAGCACTTGTCGCCTTTTCTCATGCTTTCGCTCTGCGTGGATTGTTGAGGCTTGCAAGATGCCAAAGCATTGCCAAATGTAGGAAGCTCCTCCCTGCCATTCTCGTCTTACATTTGGTCCTCGAGGCACACTCCAAGTTGGTACAAGAACATCTGATGGTCTACTGAACACCCAGACACGATTCGGGCGGTATGTTAGATATCGTCATCAACGGAATGCGAATGGCTGGGAATGTCTTACAAATGTCCAGCCTCTATGCATTGCCGAAGGTAGGAAGCTCATGCTGGAGGCAGGGAACTGAGGTTTCTCTCAGCGTCCTCACCTCGTGAGCTACTTTTAAAAGTGGCAATGCTACACCATGCAATACAGGTTTTTACGAAACCAATTGTGGTTGATCTTATCAAAAGCATGTTATAAATCAAAATAAATTATATGAACTTGCTTCCGTCAAAAACAAATGGTGCTGTGTATTCAAATTTACATAAAATAGTTTTTCCTGAGCAACCTTCGAAAAAACATTGCATTGAATAGTGCTGCTTTTTAACTGGAGTAAAAAGACCCATGTCTGTGTATAACTATCTAGACACTTTCAATCGAGCATACAGTAAGGAAATGAGGCAATGACTGTCTACCCTATATATGTAACCAGTGTCCTATACTTGTACTATGAGACCTCTTCCAGCACAATGGAAGATCATGATTTCTCGGAGATGAAATGCATGCTTGAATAAAGGGACAAACAAATCGGTGCCGCCCTTAACAATAAAACAAGATATAAAAATCTGCACTCGCAGAACAGCCTGGTTTTAATTTCTTTATTGCTTATAACATTTCGGTGTCAACTGGATTGATTGCTACAATGTTGTTAGTCAATATTAGTGAAAAAAAAGATGTGCTTGCATTGACCAAAGTGCAAACATTGTAAAAACATTTTTCAGGAAACGCAGATCTCCAACAATATTCGGTCTTGCTGGGCAATGGTAGCAATACATGTACAAACATTCTCACATCTAGGTCAGTTGACAGGCTTCTGAAAACACCTGACGCCTTTTTGCAGTGCGTCCGCTCAGTGGCGCCTGCCACACTATCAGCCCACCCTATGGACAGATTGGACAGATCCGGTGGAATGTTCGATGCACATTACCTGCAGTGGAAAGTGATTTTATTGTGGTTCTTATAGCTCTTAGGCACCTGTTTCCGCATTTAGCGGTGTCGCCGTCTATGTAACTACCTCGCTAAATTTAGCGGGAAATTGAATTGGTGTTGAAGTCACGTGACGCCAATTTTCCCGCTAAGTCTAGCGGAGAAACTGAATTTGTTCATGGGTGTTAGTCATCAGACGTCATTTTCCCCCACTAAATATGTGTTGGGTCACCTGACGTCAATTTCCCCGCCAAATTTAGCGGGGAAACTTAACCCACTAAATTGGAGGGAAGGGAGAGGTAAGCCCTCCCCTCCTCGTCAAGTGCTGCGTTCTACTTTCGCATTACAGAGAATTGTAAACGTCTCATTTTTTTTAACGCTGCTCTTCCGTGGAGCTTGTCAACCGATAGATCCGAGAACATTGGTGTGTACCGCCTGAGCGGAGGCATCTGTTTTCCCAAGCACCGGTTTTGAAACCCTCCTTTTCTTGAATCCTTTCAAGAAGACACCCAGTTAAAGGGCAACTCCGGTCCATACTTTCGAGTTTGGGATTATGACTGTTTTTAATGCAGTCAGCGTCCCTGAATTGCAAGGTGTAATTTTTTTCTCGTTATTGTGTGTAGTTTAAAAGATATCGACGCCCCACAGTTTTGTTTGGGGCGCGGCCAACAAAACCGAAACTAGCCGCTCGAGGCCCGGACAACACTGGAAATCAGCCGCTATGTGAATGTGACGTTGGGATCGTTCTCGTTCAACGAGTACGCAGGCCGAGCGGCACCTACCTCAGTTGCGCTAGCCGTCTAAAGATAGGAAGCCGATTTTGTTTTAATTCTGTGTACGTGGTAGTTATCTAGCATATGTAGCAAGAGTTAGTGCGTATACCCAGAAGCTAGCGCCTGGAAAACCCGTGAGCTCGTACGGTGCCGTACTCGGCGGCCGCCGCCGTGTGTGCGCTATGCCGTACCCGTCGCTTGTATACCCAAAAGCTAGCGACTGCAAAACAAGTGAACTCGTTCGTTGCCTTACTCGGCGGCTATCGCCGTGTGTGCGGTCTTCCGTACTCGTCGCTAGGCCTAAATTGTCATCGGGGCTCCGTGGATGGAGCGGCGTTAATCTATGCCGCGCTGCTAGTGACGTACAGTCGTGTGAAAAAGCACCTTTGTGCTGCGCAGCGGGTTGTTTGAGCATCCCACAGCGCTACAAGTTGCACTCGGCATCTTTCGAGGAACAGCTGGGCAGTCTTGGGCGCACCGATGCTTGCTAAAACGAGTCTTGGAGTTCTCGCAAGCAAATAAACAAAATGGTATACCGAAGCTACATGGGCTACAGATAAAAGCAACGGCTAAACACGCCAATCACAAGCCGAAGTAGCGGTGGTAGCGGCTCAGAGAAGTGCACTCCGCGCAACGCCTGGACCGGAGAAAAGAAAAGAGAACGATACTGACGTCACGGCCCAATGTTGCTTTAGCAATCGGCAACCCGCTGGCCGCCCGCTAAGGAGCAGCGGCTCGCGGCGGGTCGCATTTTTATTATCGGCATTAGTTGAGAATGCGGCGTCCCACGGACGGAATATTTTGGCTGGGGTCGTATTTTGTGTCGCTACAGCGATACCAGTAATTTATTTCATTTTGAGTTTTGGCCGGAGTTGCCCTTTAAGAGAAAATGGCGACAAACAACCTTTTAGCAAATTTGTTTTTAGAAATACGCAATTCACCGAACTTGGCTGCATGCTCTAGCATTTGCTTGTTCCGCCTTTGCCAATGACAAAGCCGAGCCGGTCAGTCAGCAAGTCGGTCGCTTGGGCGGCCAGCATGTTCAGAGTATTGTAGACAAGTTTTCGTGCTTGTCACAACACTGCTGTTTTCACAATAATAATTTTACGTTCTGCCTGGTTTACGGCCTAACAAAGAAGAGCGGCTGCTCAAAGCATAGGTCAACAAGCTTCACTGAATCGTGCGGTAGCCTTTAGCTAAGTCTTTCCGACAACGATCGAATGGTATCACTAAACGGCGCTCCTCCACAACTGCTTGTTTTAGGTGCAGTACATTCTATTAGCTTAAAATAAAGGCACACAGCTAAAGCACCTCAGTGATGCCTAGCAGGTAGCGAAACAAATCTCTCTAACGAAGCGTGCGTGGTTACCGAGACATCACGTTATTCAGAGTGCAGATGCAGAGTATAACCACTGTACAGCTTTGTCTCTGTATTTGCATTATCTTCCAAGGTATTGTCCAGGTACAGGCGGCACTGCCGAGCAGACAAGCAAATAAATAAATATTTAACAAAAAGTACTATTCAGTTTCGTACCACCATTACCGTCTTGCTTCGGCTCTTCACTAGATAGTTGACAGCTGCCCGATGCTTTCCAGATATGCGGAAGCAAAACATTTCATCAACATAAGTGCTATCCGCCACCGCTTAGCCAAGTGTTCTTTGCGAACATAACTGGGCTGCCTAACGATATTATAGAACGCCGCAAGTTAAATAATTTCAAAACAAAAGCGGTTCTTGCAATTGCGCTACATAAAAAGAACAGTGCAGGTAGAGCTGCATGGTACCTACGTTTGTGTATATTTGCTAGCAAAATAGCAGGTATTGAAAACAGGAAAATTAACCAGAAAGTGTGATGGGTTTGGGAGGGAAAGAAACGTGGACAAAAGGCAAGCAGTTCGGAGGAGACGACCCACCGAGCTAACGCTGTACAAAGAACAATCTTAACCTGAAATACTACTTTCTGTACAAACACAAGATACCCATGTTATTACACGATAAATAGCCACCAAAATTAACGTACCAGTTAGGCAGTGCTGTTTGTAACTCGCGTAAATCGCCGAAGTCGCGGAACGTTCACGATGCAAAACGGCCATCTTGGAAAAATCAAAATAGTGATGGTGATAGCGATGGGTCTTCTGTAAAAACTCCGAGGACAAATGTAATCAGTTTTTTTTTTTTCGTTTTAATTAATGTAAGGAACACATATTCACCTTAGCAGAAACTTAAAATTATGGCAACAAAATGGCCTTAAGTTTGAACATTTAGTTGTGCCGAAATACACTTAATAATGTTTCAAATCTGCAGAACGCAGATTTGAAAGCCCATGCCGATTGCCTTTCCGTGAGCGTGTGAATGGTCAAAAGCCGATGCAATGATAGGCTGAAATACTCCGGAGATAGCATGCTTAAAGTGGTCAGAAATATTAAACGGGGTATATCTATTGTCTTTCCATCGAACTTTTCGGAGCTTAATCTTCT
This sequence comes from Ixodes scapularis, assembly GCF_016920785.2. Taxonomy (NCBI): domain Eukaryota; kingdom Metazoa; phylum Arthropoda; class Arachnida; order Ixodida; family Ixodidae; genus Ixodes; species Ixodes scapularis. The sequence goes on along the minus strand of NW_024609848.1, from coordinate 595,607 downwards.
CAATAATTACCTTCTCGCATGTTTCACAGTAATCCGTGGCATGGATTCACCACACTATTTTTGCCAAGTGTGGCAAGAGGTATGCACCACCGTCAGAAAAAAATATGAGAATTTATTTAATTACGACAGGAAGCCACGAAAGGGGAAGATGGCAAGACCCGATCCACCAAAAAGGAGTGGGCCTAAGAGTGCAGTCTTGGTCCATGATTCACGACGGTAACCTATGATGAATGCAGAGAACAAAGGAGTCCATCAGGTCAACAGGAACCAATATCTGACCCGAACATGCAAGGAAAACGCTCAGTTGGAAAACTCACTCTTGGAACCAGGACCGCTGGCGTCCACCAAGACCCAACTAAATACAATAACAGCGCCACCCTTCTGCGACGAATTAAAACATGCAAGTTGTTTTATTTAGCTACTGCAAAATGGCCCTGCGAGATGGCGCCACGTAGAGTTCCGGTATAGGCTCTTTACAGGAGCCATAGTTGCATGGCTGTTTTCCACGTACCGCCGCACCGCTACTCACCGAGATGCGACCATGTGAGGAGCAGACTCAAATGCCGTGCACGAAAGTACACATTGCACGCACCCTGGCATACGTTCCCCTACTTTTGAGCGCACCGTGCTGCCATTCGCCAGCTCCTTATACCGTGCAGGAAAGACGGCGCTACGGGGATGAACACACAATTCTGGCTTCCGTAGGGAGCCTATACAGAAGAGTCAGCGCCACTGACTCTTCTGCGACTCGACGGAACCACTAAGTGTAGCCGTGTAGTTTCCTTAGTGGCTGATGTGGGAGAAATGGCGGCGTTGCAATAGACTTCTTCCAAACCGACGCGCCTCATCGCGGCGAAATACCACGCAGTGCCCTCTGGGAACTTGTTGGCCACTTAGTTTCGGTTTCTACTGAGCAGCTTCATCTCATGCTATCACGCCGTGACCGAATACGCTGCTCATGTTTTCGATTATCTGACTTTTTTTACGAATGTACAATACACTCATTCTCGAGCGATACAAAACGAAGACCGGGGCACTTTCCTTGGTTCCAGAAACACCGGATATTATGCGTGCGTATGCAAACGTAGTAAGACGTGGCTTAGTCACCTCACCCCACGAGTGCATCTTTGAGCTCGGTGTCAGTAATCCCGTCCAGTACCAGTGAACTACAACTGAAATTTGGTCACCTTGAGCCCTACACGTATTTTGTTTGCCAAACGTACGCTTCTTGTTACTTCATTGGGCGAAAAGCAAGCCACATCCTCACAGGAGTATGAAAGTTAAGCCCAGCATTGGCGCATTAACTTTTAAGGAAACAATAAATTCAACCTCAATACTGCACAAAAGTTACTGTGATGTCTTCCTCATGTCATCACATATCTCACACTCAAATTTTATGCTGATAGAAGATTAAGTTTTCGCAAACGCTAAGATCGGCTAGCTACGACGGAGGCCCTAACAAGCGTCCCCAACTCCTCCTCAGCCTTTTTGGACAAGCTTTTACTGATGCCCAAGATCTGTGCCTGAATGGTGTGTCTGAAATTATCTCGGCATACTCAGTCAGAAAGAAAGCAAACACATAACAAATATTATGGCCATTAGCAACCGTCAAATGCGCTTTGAATAATTTTGTTCGTTCAACACACCGCAGAATTCATGCCTGTCTAGTGCACTTCCAGCGAACGGTGCGACATTGTTCACACAAGTGCTCGACTTCTGCTTTCTTTTTTTGTATGTGCGAATGTACCTATATTATTGCAGGATAACTTTATGCGCATACGTGATGTTGAATATTAGTGGAAGGCAAGCGGGTGGGGACTTCACTTTGTGCAGTGCTGCGGGGCAGTACAGATAAGAGATGAGAAGTGTGTTCGAATGTAGCTTTTCAATGGCACGTCAGAGTTTTACTTCGCATACTCAGGCGTATTAGGAAAAACAGTAATTGCAAAAAGTAATATTTCGTCTATAGACACACGAAAAAAAAAACAAAAAAAAAAAAAAAACTTCTTGATCAGCAACATTAATGTAAAGGCGCGAGCTCGATGTATGCATACTTATTGGTTGCTACAGCTTGTTGATTCGTACACAAGCAAGATCCCTGAGCTTCGCAGCGTCGACATTCCCAGCACTGGCTCGTCCACATACCTCGAACCGCTAACAAAAAGGCTCAAGTACAAAAATACAACAAGCATGCGTTAAGACAAGCTATACTTCTCGGGCTTGCGCTAAAGATTCGAGGTCTGGCCATTTAGGTTAGTTTAGAGACCACAAATGACGCTCTCGATACCAAAAAATATGAGATAACGGCCGTTTATGGTCCACGCTCTGTGTATCTCTTGTCGACGTGTCAATCGAAACCGAAACCATGCCACTCTCCTCCCTGGCTAACTAGTTCCCAGAGTGCAACGCACGCCGTGTTGCATGCAGGAATTTATGGAAGTAGTCTATTGCGTTTAGTTCGGTTCTCGAGTATGGATGGAAGCCACTAATCATTTCTTCCTAACAAAAGCTGGCATAAGTAGATTTTTCACTGAAAAAAGTTAACCTTGAGGGCTTTAGTCCCCCATCCTTAAAATCTGCCCATGATGCATGTGCCAAGAAAATGAGGGAGAAGAGTGGAAGAGAGCACGCAAGGACATCAGGACACCCGAGCTCTGGTTAGAGGGATTGGTGGGTACACCTAAGGCTAGGTGCCTTTGTCTCCATTGCACTTGTCGAGGACGTTTCAATGCGAGAGCCAAACACTGGACGCCCGCGTTCTGCAGTCGAACGTGCTCAACGAGTGCAGCAGAAACAAAGGCTGCCTTTATCTCCACTGCACTCGTCAAACGCATTCGAATGTGAATGCGAAACGCTGGACACCGACGTTCTGCATGTGCAGTACAGACAAAGCTTTAGGTCTACCCACTAATCGCTCCAATCGGAGCTCTGCGTTTTGACAATCCTGCACTCTCATCCCCTCCTCTCTCTCAATTTCTCGGCACATAAGAGTTCTGGAAGTTTAACAACAGTGGCTAGTGAAAAATCCAACAGACATGACATCCACAAAAAAAAAAAAGCAGCTTTTTTTGGGATTTTTTTTAAGGTGTTCTAAAATGCACTGAGAACTCCAAGTCGAGTTACTCCGTTCGGAGTTGAGGGAGTTGATACTGAACGCACCATCACCACTACTGCAAGGGAGATCACGTGGAAATATTGTGTCCCTGAACTGCTCCTGCCGCTTCAAACACCTTAGAGTTGTCGGAGCTGCTCATCGGTTTCAAGTCGTACCCAAAACCAGCAATGCGTGTTGCTGTGGAGGGGGGAATAACTCATCAGCTGCCCAAAAACTATATGAGTAACTTATCCCATGAGTAGCGGGCCTTATAGCAAGCTCGTTTCAAATGCACTGGCATTATGCGAGTCATCTCATATAGTGCACCGCACTCGCGGAGTGCTGCACAAAGAACCGGTCTCAAACTAACTTACCGAGTGCAGCCTGATGCTGTCACCATCTGCATTGTAGTAAGAGTGCAGACCTCAAACTGAAATTAGCGCTACGCTGTTCGACATGACGGGCAGGAATGCGATTGAGAGTTGCTGCAACGTGTAGTTTATATCTGTGATGACTTCAAACAGCATGGCTGTAAGAGATATTTACAGATGGCATTAGTTCCTGTAACCTGCTCAGTACAAAACAGCTGTAACTTTTTGTTAAACGATACACTGGAAAAAACTGTGCACAAAAGCTTGATCAGAGCAAACGCAAGAAATTTGAAGGCTAGGCACGGCTTGCGGAACACAAGGATGCCCACACGACTCTTTCTCTGAAGCGTGCTCCTTCTGTACGAACAGCCCAAGTTAATTTAAGGGTTAGAATATTTTTTTGCCAGTTTCACGCTGTTTTGGATGGGTGCGAGGCGGGCTCACTCTCGTCGTAAAGCGGTACTCAGTCTTGTTGACTGATATTGCCGTTTCGTTTGACACTGCGATGTGCAACACTCTCGAAGCTAGCTAGCTGTAGGGCAAGTTTCATTCTTGATTATCGCCGCTTGTCCAGAAAGCTCTGTGACACTTTGACGCTGCCAGATGACACTGTGCTCAACGTGCCGTTGCGCCCAACGGACAGGCCACGTGACACATTTTCGGCACTGGATTGGCTCCGATGGCTCGCAGCATTCAGAGTAAAGTGCGGTATTGCATTTTGCGCTCTAGTAACTCACCACTGCCGAGCTGCTACGCCAGAAGCACTCAGCAGACCCCACCAACTCACCTCTACGTTGACAGGGCGGTAGGAGCCATGTGGTTGGTGGGCCAAGCTTTTATTGCCTCATGTCCGACCTGCACATCTGTATGAGAAAGGGGCATGATAAGTGATGCAAGACTGACAATCGGCTGGTTCACCGAGCATGTAGCCTCCAGTGCCCTGTCAGTTAAGGGGTGAATGAAGTCTAAAGTTGGTATATAACAGCCGTCTACTGTCCCACTCTCAGGCACGCCACCCATGACCAGTCCAGTCGTTGATCTTTAAAGGGGTTATGACACGAAAATTAAACGGATAGACTATTCTTGAAATGGAATGCTCATAGGCTACTTAGTATATACACCAAGTTACGCAATTTTTAGAGCTCTGATAATTGCAAAATTCAATATACAAATTTTTATAATTTTCATCTGGCGACCAGGCAACACTGCTCAACTTAGTCACACCATGGTGTCCATAAACCACCTGACCATGAACACTCTCATTCTAGGCACCCCCATGATCGCCCAAGCTCTTCTCGTCGCGGTACGACGCTCAAACAGCTCGGTAAACTGAAAGCTATTCTCGCTCTCGCCCCCCGGCCGGCTGACCTTCCACCCTGCATGCGTCTGCGAGACATTCCCGGACGACTGTGACCACGGCGAACTCGTCGTCGCTAGAGCTCGTCGCCAGCGGGTCGCAGTCAAAATGAACAGCTTCCAACATCTCTTGATAGCAATCACTCTCATCGCTGCTTCGATCAATGTTGAACACTTCGACAAGGCGATCGATGCCGTAGACGTAATCGTCACAGACCGGATGCTGGAAACGTGGAAGGTAAACGAGGAAGCTGAGGCTCGATACGCCAAGAGAGCCAAGTCTGTGAGTGCGTGCAAGTAGACACCACGCTGGAGGCTGGCTACGTCATCAGCCTCCAGGTCCGCCCGGATCTGAGGGGCCCGCATATAAATCGATTTATCCACGAAATGATCGCGCCTTTTTCAAAACACATTTAGCAGGATTATAGGAACATACAATGGGTCCTAGCAGTATAGTTATGTAATATTTTATTTTTGGCGTGTCATAACTCCTTTAAAGGGCAACTCCGCTCGATTTCGGAAATTTTGAGATAGTGGGTGATATAAACGTGAAAAATGCCCCAAAACAACCCTAGAGCGTTTGTCTCGTGAAAACCAAATATTTTTCGTGCGATCTTGTCATTTACCATAATCGCAAACCGAAACCGAAACCTCGGCGCAGCCGGGCAACATTGTAGCCTCGACGTCAGGTGCATACGCACCCACGTGGGATACAAGGAATCACGTGATCTACCATGCTGACACGCTGACATGTGCTGCACAAACGTCCGTAGCGTCGTCGAAGCATCACCCGTCGTTCCTTTTCCCCGGCTCCTACTACAAAAGGCAAGTTTTTGCGCAGGTATACTTTGTAGGAATTTGTAGAAGCTGAAGACGAGAATATGTTGTGATGAGTCTGAGAAAGGAAAGAGTGTAGCAACGTTTATGGAAACTGATTTGTTGTGCTCATTTTTTGCTTGAGCAAAGACGTGGTGAGTTCGTTCGTAAGTTCGTTCGTTCCCTGCTAAAAGAAACGATAAATAGTTCGCTGCATTCATCAAAGCTAATTACTTCGTTGGAGCGTTTCGTGAAAAAAATCTGGCCTCTTCATCGTGTAAGCTGACAATGACGAAAGATCGCGGTCGCAAGCTATCGCGTTTAGCTTGAAAAAGTGTTGCACTATAAGTCGCTCCCATGTCAAACTGCGATGTCATCCGGCAGCCACTCGATTTTCTCGTTCTCGCGAAGCGGCCAAGAACTGAGAGAGCGGAATGTCTGACAGACGGTTTAGACTTTCAAAGGAGCCTTCGCTATGCTTTCGCAATGCCCGATACAGCGCGCGTTTATGATATACAACAGTCTGCGTACGTACTGCGGGGTGCAATAGGTAAGGTAACAAATTGGTATATGTGCTTTAATTTTGTTAGCAGATTGTTCAGATACCGTCGCCGCACAAGTAACGGATTAGCTTGTAAGCAATTGTAAAAATGCCCCCCCCCCCCCCCCCCCAAAAAAAAAAAAAAAAAAAAAAAAATTAGAATGGCTCGCGAAAATCAGGGACTCGACGTGTCAATTAGAACCTTGCCTCGAATATGTATTTTACTGGTCACATTCTCGCATAAAAATTGTTACCAGCACTCCCAGCAGCATGCAGAATTATGGCACATACTAGAAACGACTGTTTTTGCGAATTTCTCAATTTGGAAAATTTATCACGCGACTAAACTACCCATGCTGTTGAATACAGATGAATCCACCAAATTAGTAAACTATTGCGCCCACCAAATATTTTTATGTCGTAATTTTGCGAAATGTCGAGCCCACCAAGTTTTTTTCCTGCTTACCTGGCATCATGTTAGCACCATTTTAGAAAACTTCTAGTACCCCATTGAGGCTGCCACCAGACATGTGGTACATTTAATAATAACTTGCCAGGCATGCATGATAAATTAAATCTGTACCTCTTCAATCAGCCTTCATGTCCAATTAAGATGCTTTACTTCCAGCATCCATGTCCGACGACGACAGCCTGCCGCCTGAAGTGGATTTTGGAGTTATGAGGCAAGGGGCCATATACGTCCCAGATCCTTATGCCTACGACCCTCCCTTGCCAGCAAGGGAACAACGAGAAAGGAACGAGAGCGAGGAGTCACAAGTCCAGTGAAGTTCATTATTGAATCTGGACGCTTGTTTATGTCAATATTTCATTGCAAGTGATATGTCTAAAAATCGGGGAGAACAGGCAGAGGCATATGCTACAAATACTGTTTTAATTGTCCATACATATTACATACACAAATATTCATGATCGATAGACATACCAAAGCAAACAACTGAAATAGTTTAGTAAATACAGGGCTGAAACACAAAGGATGCTAAAAATATAATGTTTCGTTACTGTACACTCTTCCAGATGCACCTGTGAAAACTGTCCCCTACAAGAAGGGCAATGCTGCCGCGATGTTCCACGTGTCGCACGGAACTGCTTAGGTCGCTGCATCACTGGAGACGAGCTGTTTGGGCTCGTCTGCTTGGACGAGAGGCTACTCGATATAGCCTACGAGAAGCTGAAAATCTATGAGCCGGCATACTTGGAGCCCGCGGCTAGGGATCGGAACAAGTAAGACCAGCTGTTTAAAACAGATGTTTGAGGCACCACAAATTCAATTTGATATAGCCTGTAATGTGTAGGTAGTAGGACACAATCATTTTTCAGTTAGGCTAACGCACACCAGCTTGGGGTCATGTGGAGTACGCCACTGTGCATCTGATTCTGACAGAAAGCGCAGTATGCAAATATTTCCACAAAGAAAGTGGCATGTCTCGGGTGCTCTATTTGTGTGTTCGTGTGAGCATGAAATTCGCGTGATTATGTGGGTTTGGTTTAATAACTACAACCAGGACATGCTGCCCACGAGCCAGGAGAGTGCCTAGTGTCTCAAAAGACAAAGAACAACACTGCCACAACGAAAGTGATCAACAAGATCGGCACCCTGCTGACCTCAGATCAAACTAAAATATGCGAGCTGGAAGAAAAGCTTGATATTCTTCTAAAAGAGGCTTACCTAAGGGAGATTGACAGAGAAATTGAGCCGTCAATCAAAGATGAAGCTTTAGAAGAGGAAGTGAGTGGCATGGAAGGGTATGTGGAACTCATGAGCGTAGCCGAAGGGCGGGTGAAGCGGAAGTTCAGGGAGCACAAAACAAGGAGCAATACAACATCTGGTTCTTCGACACCTGGCAGCAACTCAGGACAGCCCTCATTTAACCATACCTTGACGACAGGCTTCTGAAATTGGAGATCGCGAAATTCGGAGGAGACATTCGGTTATGGCCTGGCTTCTGGGGCGAATTCAACACAACGATCCATCAGAACGAGTCTCTTTCCGGCATTGCGAAATATAAGCACATAAAAAGCTACCTCATTGGTAGGGCTGCCGTAGCGATCGAGAAACTCCAACTGACAACCAAAAACTACAAGGTTGCCCTCGACCTTCTTACCCAAAGATTCGGCCAAACGGACCTAATTGTCAAGGATCATGTCGCAGTCGATGGCTGTCCGAGCGGTTCACGACTCCAGAAACATTGAGAGGCTCAACGTTTCTGGGCGTTCACAGCCTCAAAAAAGTTCACAGCCTCGAGGCCGAAGAGAGAATGTATGGAGTGCTGCTCCTAACGCTGTTGCGTAAAACAATACTAGCCGATGTGGGCCTGGAGTACAGCCATAGGGTAAACGCGCATTCAACATACCTGGAGGATGAGCTGCGAGGTTTTTGAGAAATGAGGTGGAATGCCGTGAAAGGATGCCACCGGTAACTGAGGGCATGTATCCGCTGGCGGAGCGACATCGACAGTGCAGAAACCTCGAGTTGCAACGGCGGCGGCGCTTACCACAACAACCGATGCAGACAATACATACGTGTTTCGTCGCATGGACAATCACGGCCCGGACGCCTGCGCTTCTGGGATGTCGCTGGGAGTCTGAAGAGACGTCCTGCACCGAGAAAACCGCCGTTTCTGTGCTAGCCTGCTAGGAGCTATAGTCATCGCGAGGCGTGAGTCGGAAAAGACGACGATGAACAAAAGGAAGGGGCGCTCGAGACAGATGATTAAATGGCTGATTCTAAACGGACGCTGGTTGAGTACAGTGAAGAAGGCTGGCCGACACGGAATGGGGTTCAAACCGACTGCAGGGATTACTGGCCTCATAGGTCAGAAATAGCTTTGCAAGACGGTCTCCTCATGAGAGGATCCCGCATTATTATTCCTCAGTCAATGCGCAGTGACATCCTACATAGACTTCACGAAGGACACCAAGGCATTACCAAGTGTAGGGCGCGTGCCCGACAGTCTGTATGGTGGCCTGGACTTTCCCGTCAAATGGAAGATGTGGTACGCACATGCACACAGTGCATCCAAGAAACACACAACCGACACGAACCACTGCTTCCATCAAAGTTTCCAGATCGACCATGGCAAAAAGTCGCAATGGATCTGTTTTACTTGGAAGGAAAAGACTACCTCCTCGTCACCGACTACTTTTCAAGGTTTCCAGAGATTGCACTTCTCAACAGTCTGACGGTGACTACAATAATAACTCACTTGAAGTCTTTCTTTGCAACACATGGAACACCTGAAGTACTAGTCTTTAGTGATAACGGACCACAATTCCGAAAAATACAAGAGTCGGAGTTCCAGAAGTTCGCCGAAAGTTGGGGTTTTGAACACAGAACATCCAGCCCACGTTACCCCCAAAGTAATGGCTTCGTGGAAGTTGCTGTTGGCATTATCAAACGTAGTTTGAAGAAAACTGGGGACAGCTACGTCGCGTTACAAGCCTACCGCTCGACACCGTTGGGTAACGGCTTCAGTCCAGCAGAGTTGTTGATGGGACGGAGATTGCATACTTCTCTACCAACGGCCGACTCCCTTCTTCAGCCAAGTCAGGTAGATAAAGAAGCCCTCAATCTTTGGGAAGAACGTAGGATCATGAATCAGAAGCGTAACTATGACCGACAACACGCTGTCCGCCGGCTTCAACCTTTGATGCCTGAGGATAGAGTGTGGATAACCGATCGACGCAAATCTCGAATAGTGCAGTCGTCGGTGGACACTCCAAGGTCCTACTCCGTCAACACACAGGATGGGAACCTCAGTCGGAACCGATCTCATCTCGTCCCGATTCCGACAGTGCCCAATTCACCTGACCTTCCACCGCGAGATGCGATTGCGGAAGGAACACCAGAGCCGACCTATGGGACCCCACATTCCGATCACGTTGTGACCCGAAGTGGCCGAGTAGTCAAACCGATAGTACGCTTTAGCCCTTAGCTAAAAGGGGGAGATGTGCTAGCCTGCTAGGAGCTATAGTCATCGCGAGGCGTGAGCCGGAAAAGACGACGATGAAGAAAAGGAAGGGGCGCTCGAGACAGATGATTAAATGGCTGATTCTAAACGGACGCTGGTTGAGTCCTGAGTTCCTGAGGCCCTGACAACACAGTTTCCATTTCACGAAAAGAAGGCACTTATCACGAGAATGCAGAGGCACTAGATGACTGAGCTGTGTACGGTGTGGTGGATGACACGTCACTGTTATGTGCAATCCCAATGTGACACTACGCAGTACACAAGCAGAAAGGAGCGCAACCATCATGGTGGTGAAGGAGGTGGCAGAAGGAGCAGTTTTGCAGTCCGTCATCGCTCAGAATCCAAGACAACACAATCGGAGCAAGCAAGAACCAGGTGTTCCTGCAAACGGCATATGTGTGGGCCGAAGGTCGTCAGGGGCGCACGCTCCTCAGACATCTTTTTGAATGGTGGCAATCGGCGCACGTTTGTCGGATTTGACATAGCTGAGAGGCTGCAACTCTCCGTGCTGGGTGAAGAGGAGCTCAGGATTTTCACCTTCGACGGAAACGCAACAGCCAATCAAGTGATGTGCCGCCAAGTGGAGCTTTGGCTAGAAGTCGGCTTGACAGGAGAGAAGTCCGGGTGGAGGCTCCTGAAATGCCCTGCATCTGCGCTGACCTTGTGATGGCCCCCTCAGATGTTGTGACGACGCAGATGAAGATGGAGGGCAAGAACATCATTGACATCTTACCTGGCAAAGCCGTCGAGGATGACAATGGACTTCTGGTCAGGGCCGATCACTACCGGGATGTCGTCACCAGAAGCGTGATGTGCCGAGCCACAAACTGATGGCAGTGGATACGGTATTCAAATGGACCCCGCAGGGCCAGGTCGGAACAACCAAGTCTACGACAATCTTCGTCGGCCACGAGCGTGATGGGGGTCATCGTGAGGGAGGAGACCGACAAAAAAATATCCGCTCAGCTCAGATTCGTTTGGGCACTGGGGCACCTTGGAATCTAAGAACAGCAAACGACAACCTCTCACTATGAAGCCATACTTCAGCATCAGAAACAAAATCATCAAGTACGAAGACTGTCAGTACGAAGTGTCGCTTCAAACGGCCGAGGAACTTACAACCTAGATATGCGGTAAGGCATCTTAGATAGCGAACCACTTGCCTGCTAGAGTGAGCAGATAGTCAAGGATCATTATGCCTGCATCGGAGACTATGTAAAAAAGAGCTATGCCGAACTAGGTAAAAAAGGAAACGGCTCTGCAAGCAGTCGAGCCTACTACATGCCGCACCCATGTGGTCGTACGTCATGAAAGCAGAACGACCTGATTGAGGGTTGTATTTGACGCATTGTCAAGCGCTGGAGGTCGTTTCTCACTGAACACAGTTCTGGAAAGCGGGCAGAATTTGAATTTGGAGCTGATCGACCTGCTCATCAAGTTCCGCACCCAGAACATCGGGATCATCACGGACATTCAGAAAGCCTTCCTGCAAGTGTTTCTCTCGAACAACGATCGAAGTGTGGTGCAGTTCCTACGGTGTGAGAGAATGCCGATATGCGGGGAAGAGCTTCAACCAATTGTGTCATATCAGGCGATGCGCGTGTCCTTCAGCATGACGTCGAGCCCCTTTCTCCTATCTGCAACATTACAGCATCATCTCAAAAACGTGCTAGAGCAGTTCACAAAGACGGCAGACGCCATACGGAGCCAACTGTACATTGATGACCCCGTCACTGGTGTTGATAGTGGACAGGAGGCGAGGGGCTCTATGAAGAGGCAGCGAAAATCTTGAATCAAGCCGGAATATGCGACCTGCAAGTGAATGTCGAATGGCCTCGAACTGGTAGATTTGTTAGAAGATGGAGAGACCCAACACACCGATGCCGACCTTGGACATTCGGGACTCGGAAAGGTCCTGGGAGTGGCCTGGAATCCTCAGACATACCAGTTTGAGTACATGATAAGCTCTCTCATCGATTTCTTGTCATCAAGACTGGACAGCTAGAGGTCCATGCTTTTAGTGTTGGCGAGAATCTTTGATCCGTTTGGATTTGTGTGGCTCCTACAACAGCAATCGTCAAGATAATGTTTCAGGGATTGCGGGAGCTCGGAGTCAATTGAGATGACCCCCAGCCGGAGTCTCTGCAGGCTGTGTGGGAGCACTGGTGCACGGAGCTTCTCTGCATTGGAGACGTGTTTGTCCCCGGAGTGATCACCCGAGATTTTAAAAGCGACAAGACGAAGTCCAAAAGTCTAAAGCGCCGTGCCATACATGGCAACAAAGACTCAGTCGGGGAAAGTGAACACAAGCTTGTTCATGTCCAAATCCGGGGTTGCCCCTCTTAAAGGGGTAGTGAAACGAAATTTTAGCGCTGATCTTGTTGCATAAATATGGGCTAGGGACAGGCACCACCTCGGAAATATAAATATTGCGCTGTAAAACACAGGAGAACTAATTTTAAACATAATTAAACGATTTCACATTCTCATCTGGTGGATGGGGGGAAGTTCTCGTGACATCACTTGTGCCAAAATAGCAGCGCCGTTCTGCGGCAATACGGCGTGCCGGCAGAATTCGCCTAGGCCTGAACGCGTTCGCAAAGCCTTGGCGGAGAAAGCCGAAGCGTAGTTGGCCACAGTGAGCTCGTTCTCGTTGCGGCTCTTTGCACGACACGGCCCGAGCATGCTTCTGGCACGGCCGGTATTAGTTGCTGCGAGTCGCGAGCTGCAAGCCGACGTTAAGAAGGATATGTTTGAACTACGAGGGTGTCAGCAAGAGCCACGCAAATGCCAAATACCTGTTCACACTCGGAGCGGACACGCGCGTTTGATCGAAGTGCTGGATTCGCTCTGTTAGACCGCGTTTCGGTAAGCGCTTCTGAACCGATCTTTTACGATTGCAACTCGATACTGACATGACACTCGGCAAAGAAAGGTTAGACCGACATCGCGTAGCTCCCACGAACTGCTATAGCTCGACACTGACGTAACGTCGAGTCAGAATAAAAATGGCATTCTAATAACAGAGTGTACATACCGAGTTGCCAAGGTAATCCGTATGGCGTTTATTTGAGCTCTATATCACACAAAACAAGGAGACAGAATCAATGAGAGTCCCTTTTCGACGACAGCGTTCGTCACCGCCGTCTCGGAAAACAAGGAGATCGAGATGACAAGGGGAAAATATTGACCTCTGAAATTTAGTTCAGGGATCAAACTACTCATCCGGTAAGGGTCCACAAGGGTCGCGCGGGCATATTCCATTCAGCAGGCCAGCCGGTCATGGACAGACGGTCTTGGCCAAGGACCGCCGGAGCAACGGTGCGCCGAATCGATGTTGCTGCTAGGCCTACTATATATTCTGCCGAGCTCGCTCGGTCGGCAGAATCGTGGCTGTTGTAGCTCTTCTCGTGTGTTTGTGGATCCTGCGTTCTTGATCGTGGTCTGTTTTAAGTACTCCTTCCTTTTTTCTTGCTGGTTGAAGTCGGGACGCACGAGAAGAGCACGAAGAAAAATAAATGTCCGTTGGTGGCCGATACCAAGTAACTGAGCGACGCTGTCGGCCTTGTTGATTTGATCGTAAAAAGTGCGTAAGACAGCTTCGGAGCTGTCGTAGGATTCGGTCGTAACCTGCGCAAAGATTACGACAATTTCGTTTCGAGAGCACGGGTTTTCTCTCAAATTTGTCGTACGCACTTTTTTCGTCGTGAATTCTCTTTGAGAATCCGGCCTCAGAGCTGGTTTTGTCAGTGCGCCGTGGTTGCCGACTTGCCGTGGTCCCGTGGTGCAGCGTGCGTGCAGACCTTGCACATCTCAAACGGCCACGTTGTCACAGGTCGTAAATCGTCGACGCGCCACCAAGTGGCAACGCTCGTAACCACAACATTCACGCCGTAGCCTTTCCCGACCGGCACAAGTGACGTCACGAATGCGCCCAATATCCCAAGACGCATCGCGCTCTCCGATGGCCGATTTTTGAGCGCGCGCCCAATCGGGCCCATCAGGGTGAAAAATATAGCCATCCGTTCAAAATACAAACGCGCGATTATGATTTATGAATATCATTGATCATATTGAACCTATTTCTGACCATAATAGGTGTATTTCAAGTTTCGCTTCAGTATCCCTTTAAATACCTTTTGCTGCTCCGACTCAAGATGATGGAAGCCGTAATTGGTGCGCACCTATCCCACAAATCACGAGAGCTCTACACCTGAAAAGTGCTTCCACGCGGCTCTGGACGGACTCCACAGTGCCAACGTACTGGGTCAAGGGGGCGGCAAACCGACGGAAGCCCTTTGTGGCAAACTGAGTTGCCGAAGTGCAGCAACTGACAGACCCCAAAGATACAAGTTGTGGGGAAAATAAACTAGTCTTGCTCGTTGTTATTGAAATGAAAGGGTGCTGGTTCGCGAGTGTCTCAACTTGATAGTTCAGGTAAAGCAAGTTTTACCGAAATGCTACATGGCATGTACCTTTTTCAGAAAATATAGGTTCACGGCCTACAAGGAGTTTGTATGGTGGATTTGGGGCAGGCTGGGCCGTCGCCGACGTGTCAGGCTCCCATGCTGTGTGGTCGGAAGGATCAGGGAACAGTTTCCGTCGGCCACATACACAGGGTTCCAATACTGCTAAGTCGAGAACCTGGACCTGTGGGCCAGGACGGCGGCTTCCTTGTTTGGCCTCTGGGAAACGCTGCACAGAGACTTCCCTCGTGAGCGGGGAACGTAGGTGGCCTGGGCCTCCTGGTAGGTCCGGACTCCCTCTGCCAGCTCCAGGAAGCAGCCGAACAGCTTCTGGGTGTAGTCTAGGTCAAGAATGATAAGAATTAAGTCACATACATTGTGTCAATAAAAACGTTTGCATTTACCGTAGGACGCAGGCTCCATTTTTCGGTTGACGACCCACTCGCCTTTCCTCGCCTTAGGGAATTTCAGGACAAAGCAGTCCTTGCCATCCTTGGTTGTGGCCTGCTTTCGGTCCGAGTTGGCGTTGTAATGAAGGACAGCAATGGCAGTCCTGTGAAGGCCACGCAAAATAGGCAGAATATGTCCTTAGCATATTTCACCATTCTACAAACATAAAAGGGAACCTCGTTGCCCTAGAATACTTCAAAATCTCAACCTACCGTGCCTCCATGCCCTCCAGACTGAAGTGGCTCGACTTCGGGGTAAATCGTAGCAGCAGGCTGTGAAAGGACTCGAGCCGGTACGTCTGGCCATCTCCAGACAGCTTAGGGATGTCCTTCAGCAGCTGTCGTGACATTACCACCTTTTCGAGGGCGTCGTACGGCTCAGTTCCTGCAGTTAGAAACAGCACCAGGTGAAATGGTAAGGATGATGCACACTGTAAATTCCCTGGTATATGTCAACATTACCCTTATGAAGCCACCAGCGTTCTTCAACGATTGGGGCATGCGTGCAAGCAGGGTAGAGCGGGTCGGGATGCTGGTGCACATTGTCCACATGGCGCATCAAGGACATCCACTTGGCCAGCACCAGTGCACCATTGTCATCACTGGTTTGGGCACACCAGTAAACGTGTGCCCGGACAGTCTTGACCCACTTGTTTAGCAGGCTGTTGCGCTTTGTTTTCCCCGCGAGGGCCAGCTTGCTCCCGATGCCTTAAAATTAGAAAAGGTGTGTGCATGGCAAGCAGAGTAACAATGCATTTTGAATGACAATATACATATATGTTCAACAGACTAAAACAAATGGCAGCACCAAGCTAACTAAAAACTAAGTTCAGCATCACTTGTACTACGTAATCCGTTTGGTAAGATAATGTTACCTTTGGCAACATGCCATGCATCGAAACGGTGCTTGGTGTTGGGGTAGTTGCTCTTCATCAGGGCGTTCACCCCAAAGTGGCGGTCCGTGACGAGCACATGCGGGCAGAACCCCCAGCCCTGGAGATGGTCGAAGGAACGTTTGAGGCCCTCGGTTTCCATGTTGTTGCTGGACTTGACTTCTGTTGACTGATGTAAAAAGAAAAGGTAACAAAATATAGAACACTTGTTCATTTAAAAGCTGAGTTTAATTTATCTATATTTATGAACTGTGACCTCGGAAGGTCTGATGTCTGGGGATGTCAAGTAAACGACGGATTTGACATAAAATGAATCCTATAGAGATGGCCAACTATACCCAATTGAGTGAATTTACAAATCTTGCTATATAAAATGTTCTTTCGTTAATCTCGGGTTAAAAATACTGAATCGCGCATGCTGAATGCAGATTGTAAGGGCATCTTTGCCTAACATATTATAATCTTGCATAACAGTCTGTTTAATTTTGAAATTTTTCTACAATGTAGATATACACATTCACAAATTTTCCATTTATTTTCAAATACAGCCGGCACGCGTGCACCATCCCGCTTTGATGTATGCTTTTCTTCCAAGCACGCAATTGCGATATTTATACTTTTCCAAGTCTTTATTGCGGCAGGTTACCCCGTTGAGTGCGCTTCTTACCGAGCACAGATGCAATGCAGAGAAGCGTTACTTGCGGAGCTCGCTTCCGCGGGCATTGCTAGTGCACTGATGCTCGGTAAGAAGTGCACTCAACGGAGCTAACCCGCCGCAATCAAGACTTCGAAAAACGCGAATAGTCCAGTTCATGTCGAAGCGAATATCGTATCTTTCGAAACTACTATTCAAATATTCGCACAACTCTACATAAACAATACCCAAACAAATATTCTACTTAGTTATAAACGAAAGGTAACAAGATAAATAACTCAATTGAAGTAGGCAATTTTCTACTTAGCCAGTTCTTACCTGGATAACCTCGAAGTGTAGGATTTTGTTGATGTTTGTTTCCAGCAGCGTGTACGTGCCATACTTCGCCGAGTAGCCGGGAGAATCGGCACGGCCGTCGCCTGCCAGGTGAAGCTTGCTGCCACGCATCGCTGTAAGGAGGGTGGTCTGCTCTTCTTTCCATACCTTTGAAATACAGAAATATAACATCAATCTCAACACAAAGAGATACATGTTTAACCAACAATTCTCTAGGCAGGTGTACTCACCTTTGCAGCGGCAGGGAACACCAGACAGCCTTGAATCAGGAAGAGTTGGCTCTTTTGAAGAACGGCAACACCTACAGAGCTCAGGAGACGAATAACTCGTGTAGGACTGGCCCCAGAGAATGTAATGGCGGCGGGTAGGAGAAGATTCATCAATGCCTTCCCATTAATCCTGGGCTGGCTTTCCCAGACAGTCTTGTGGCCCCTTACACACACAGTCACGGCATGCAGCAAGGTCCCCCGTTCCTTCAAACTTGTATGTGTAGGAGCCAAGCATTCCCTACAGACCGAAAACAACTGTAGGAGCATTGAAGCGCAGACGATGAACTTCCTTTCTTTCACGGGGTTGGTGGTCGTGGCAGAGGTGCTGCACTCTCTGCAAAACAAAACAAGCAGTGCATTTAAAACTTGCTTCAGAAGCTGTGTTTTTTCCATTTCCTCTACGCTTTCGCTCGTTGTTAGGTCAGGGGCTCCGGAACCAGGGGGACAGTTGCCCCACAGGTTCTACACCACAGGGGGCATGCCCCCACCCTAAAAGCTGTTCCGACCCCCCCCCCCCCCCCTCTCACCACCCGTAAGGCTGTTGAAGCAGGCTGCACTCCATAGATGACGAGGTGCCACAAGCTAATCAGTAGTTGGTGACATGTATTCTTTCTTTGGAAGCCTTGTTAATCCGTTTGTTTGAAGTTGTCATTCATTGTTTGTCCAATATGTGCGTTCTCACTAATCAATCTCCAAAGATTCTATCAGACTGCAGCCTTCATTTTTCTGCACTGTGCTTCGTCAGTTGCTGTTGATATACCGGGTGATTCAAGGAGACGGCAGGTTCTTTAAATCGACCGGAAAATTCGGTTTCCTAACCTATCGCGCTACGACTTTGTGGAGCGTTGCCCACAGATGGTGCATTGTATTTCTGAAATTTGCAAAGAGCGAACTTACCTGAGGAAAAAGTAAAGAAAGAAAAAGGCTGGAAACGTAGCGACGCCACCGGTCTTCAAACAACACGGCGCCATTTCGCACGGGACACAAGAGATGGCGCAAACGGTCGCGACGCCAACTGCCGCCAACGAACGAGCAGACGACGCCGAGAGCCGGCATATTTAGCAGACAAGGAACTGCAGTGCAGTTCCCTGTTGTTACCACACCTGTTTTTGTTTTTGCGACTGTCGCCGCCCGCGGAACGCGCGCCGCTTTTGAGTCGAAAAGATTGTCTGCTAAAGAGGCCAGCTCTCGGCGCCGTACGCTCGTTCGTTGCGTCATCTCTTGTGTCCTGTGCGAAACGGCACCGTGCTGTTTGAAGACCGGTGGCGTCGCTGCGTTTCCATAGGAGCTAAGCCTTTTTCTTTCTTTACTTTTTCCTCAGGTAAGTTCGCTCTTCGCAAATTTTACAAAAAAAATGCACCATCTGTGGGCAACGCTGCACAAAGTCGTAGCGCGATAGGTTAGGAAACCGAATTTTCCGGTCGATTTAAAGAGCCTGCCGTCTCCTTGAATCACCCGGTATATATATAAAGAGAGAGAGAGAGGTGAACTACACGATGCAACATGAGCCCCCGGATGTTGCCCCCACGCATCAGATATACTTCTGAAGCCCCTGTGTTAGGTGATCATTTAGGACTTAACACTCGAAATCCAGAACATCAAAGCTATATCCTATTTGTAGCATAAAATTATGGTTTCAAGAAGGTACAGTGAGCACATACGCATCAGGTCCTTCATCATCCGAGGTCACGGAGTCGTTCCAGGGACTGGTTTCTGGAGAATCCAGTTCCTCATCGGAGTCGATCGAATCATTTGGCCGATAGCTGGTGTCCAGGGCATCGCTGTACATGTCCTCAGAGTCGCTCTCCTCGTCGCTCATGTCCACAGGATCGGTGTCGGGCTGCGAAGTCTGAGGAGTGCCGTCCAAGTCCAAAGAGCTGGGGACTGTGCCACTAATAGGCGTAGAGCACCGCTGAAGTGGCTGCTCGTGTTGTGCGAAGGTTGCTTCTGCTACACAGTAGGAATAAGCATAGAGACAGTTATTCATTGTTTTGTTCCAATTTCGTGTAAGTGCTCACCCTGAGTTCCTTCTGCTGCTTGTAGATGTCCTGGGGCACCGGTCTCATCTCCCAGGGGACTTGGGCCTGTCACCTCCGAAACGGACTCGTCCTCGGGACGAACACAGCTGTGCAATGCATCTGCAACAAAAGTGCATTGCAAATGAAATTCAGTTATGATCTCTTCTCTCAAATGTAAGCCTATGTAAAGACACTGCATCACATACCGGAGGATGTGGTCGACGCCTGAATTTCAACCGATGTTTGCGAAGGTTTTTCTGTTTGTATGCCTTTGCTGACATACCAAGACTTTGGCGTCTGTGTACCTGGAACATGAAAATCGTGATATTTAGGATACATTCTTCAAAATTCTTACTGTGCAGGCACCTTTTATTAGCCTTTTTGAACATGTCTGGCTCCATGTACTGCATGTGGGTGGCCGGATGACATACACGCACGTAAGTTCACTCGAGCTTGCAACCTGCGACACCACTGAAGTGGCTCGGTCCCTTTCCTGTAAGAGTGGTGCACCAAGTGATAGCATCTGCAGGCACACCAAACACAGCACGTAACAATATAGGCAGAAATACATACTGGGAGTGGGCATTCTGCTCTAGCTGGATCCACTCGGACGACAGAAGGTCCACTGTGCAACGCCTCGTGGGCTCCGTCTTTTTCGGAGGCATCACTGGGCGACGCATCCAAATGCAAAGTTTCCCTTGCTGTGGATAACGTGCTGTTCTTCCATGTGCGGTCCCTTTCCTGTAAGAGTGGTGAACCAAGTGATAGCAGGCACACCAAACAGCACATTACAATGTAGGTCAAAATACATACTGAGATTGGGCATTCTGCACTAGCTGGATCCACTTGGATGACAGAAGGTCCAGTATGTGATGCCTCATGGTCTCTGTCTTTTTCGGAGGCATTGGGCGACACATCCAAATGCAGAGTTTCCCTTGCCGTGGCCAATATGCTGCTCTTGCATGCTCGGTCTCTTTCCTGTAAAAGTGGTGCACCAAGTGATAGCATCTGCAGGCACACCAAACACCACTAACAATGTAGGCCAAAATACATACTGGGATTGGGCATTCTACACCAAGTGGATCCAGGTGGAGGCTAGCAGGTTCACTTTGCGACGACAGCGCTTCTGGGCCTCTGTCAGAGGCGTCGTCCAGTGTAGTGCCTGCCAGCAAACCATCATGTGCCAAGGTTGTGCTGCTGAGTTGCCCAGCTGTATCTTGGTCTCCACTCTGTGAACGCAATCAAACAATATTTAGTACTCTTCATTTGGCCATGAAACTCAAAATCCTATAAAAGCCTGCTTTATAGGAAGTGCAGAAGCAGTTCAAATAAACTTCAACATAGGCAGCACTAATTCAATGCATTTTCTGTGTGAACTTTTTAGCCATAAAACTATTGAGAATTCCTGTAGATCCCTTACTTGATAAAAGAAATTTCGTAAAACTGGATTTTGAAAACCATATTTTGTTTGGTTTCAAGTGCGGAGTTATTTTTGTTGTTTTCATGACTCAAATGTACCTCAAGAGAAAACGAGGCAAAAGCGATTGTTTGCTCAACAGATTAGCCTTGGGCCTGTTGCCTCATGTACTACAGTGGTATTGCTGGTATAACCTACCCACTTTAGTTTCCTTACATTTAAAAACAATCAGTTTTAGCAAAACTTGGCCGTTTTAGTTTCTCCATATAGCTCATTTTGAAACTCCACAGCTGTTTCACAAGAGGATATTCACTGTTTCCTGATTATAGCGCGGATGGTTTTTATAGAACAGGTAAAAACGCATGCCAAACGGTGCGGTTTCAGCGGAAGTGCGAGCGAAGCCAGAGATGAAAAGCGAGCTGCGCTTCCAATCTTGCCGGCAATGCGCGCAGTGCGGCAATGCGCGCAGTCATCTCTCGCACTCTGCTGAAACGATGCAACGTGTTGGCGCTTTCGAGAGCACTGAGTACACACTAAGTAACCGACGAATGTACGTACTCGGGTCCGACGACGTTTCACGCATGAGCTGTCTTCGGAAGGTGCTCTGCCAGGGAAGATGGACGGCACGGCGTCTGTCTTCATCTTCGCGTACTTTGTCGAGAAGCCAGTGTCCGCTAATAAACGCAAATCTCGCTCATAGCACTCCGGCAAGAAATGGTCGGAGCAGATTAATAACCGGGCCGTCGACGACAGGGGCTTCTCACAACCCGATCGGTGCACGGCGTCCGTCCACAGTTTCCGACGTTCAGTGTCCGCAGGAAGCGAATGGAAAATAACTCCCGGGCTGCTCAGCTGGCAGCGAGAAGAGGCGGCGACACAACATCGCGTGCCCCTGCCTTTCCGCCCTTTACCGGCCATCACACCTAGGCGCCAGGCATCGGAGACAGTCAAAACCGCACACACCACGGCGCAAACTGTAAAAAAGGCACGCGGCTCTCTGGTCTCTGCCTGCCCGCCTGCCCGCGCCGAGCCAGAGGAGCCAGAGCGAGCCAGTGGGCCGAAGCCAGAGCCGAGGCAGCGCAGCGCGCCGGTAGCGCCGGTAGCGGCGGCGGCGCTCCTTAGAAAAGAAAATACCAAGAAAACAAAACGTATGTAACAGACGTCAGCAACGGAAACGGAAATGCATTGTTTGCTGCGCAGCACGTCGCCCGCTAAATTAGCGGATTTTGGTGTCTTCGGGCATCATAGTCTTTGTTGGCCGGTTTAACGGTCTTTTAGATTGTATTACTTTCTAATACTTGACATGCGGTCTCTCTAGATAATAATAAAGAGAGTTGCATTGTTTTCTCACAGCAGAAAATGAAGTGGAGTTTCCCTTTAAGCAAGGTTAAGCAATCACTGCCTTGTGCCACCACACATGAAGGTGTCCACGGAACAAAGCCGCATTGGTTCTGCCATAACCCACACCTTGTCGAGGTAGAAAACTTTCGGGCCCTTTATTTCCTGTGTTGTACAATACCCCAAGAGGTACCTCTGTTAAAACGGGACTATTTTGACCCCCTCGGTCAGAAGCGAGGCCCCTTGCGGCCATTCAGCACCGTCTACTCATTCATAGATGTTGCTCCTTTCGACAAAATGTCTGTGGCGACAGCTGGAGCTAGTGAAAAAGCGGACACCATAGCTCTTCCCAAAGCACCCTGTTCTTCCTCAAGAGCGGCTAGTTCATCCAGGAACAGTGCAATGGTGCTTGGTGATCTATGATCGCAGACCACCGGTCATAACCGCACCAACGGCGGCGGCGGTGCCCCCCCCCCCCCCCCCCCCAACTGACGTCACTCAGGTGACAAGCATTTCACTCGAATGACGTGACTCCAAGCCATACTCACTATGGTGGCGACAACGCATAAAAGGCATGCGCTGGCCCTTTGACCCATGCGGAGTGCAGTGCAGGAAGTGGAACGGCATCGGTGACCCAGTCGCTGCAGTTACCCAGAACTGTATTACCGCTGTCTCGGCGAAGGTGCAGGCCCACTGTTTGGTGCACGTAGGTAGAAGCCATCAGCCGCAAGCATCGGACACCTGGGGTGGAAAATTTTGCACCCAACAAAACAATAACCATGAGAAGAGTGGTCTAGCCGGTGAATTGCAAAAACATAAAAAGCAGGCACATAAAGAAGTATTTCTGTTACCTTGTCTTGCAAAAACACAAAAAGCAGGCACATATTGAAGTATTTCTGTTACCTCATCTCATGCTCAAGCATTATTTTGGATAGTATACATCAATAATGCCTGTCTCGCAGTGGCTTTCTGAACAAAATGTAGTAGAAAATACAACCAGTTGAATACCAAAGGAGAAGTAGAACAGAGAGGCACTTATTTGTTGTCACTTTAACATGCACACTATGGAAGAGCACAACTCTTCGCCATTAACCTGTAGCAGAATCGCTTAGCAGTTCTGCGGCAGGTGTGAATGTACCACGAGGCAGAATACGGTATTTGTGCAGAAAACACCATCGCAGGCCTACCAGGACGAACAGCAACATATGTACCCGCCACAAATTCAACGCGCCGTGAGGGCCATTCGCGAAGCCTGATCTGTTTGTAAATCCCGTCTTTCGACAGAGCGCTTTTGTGACTGCACGAGCTCGCCAAAAGCTGACATTCCCAACATGCAAATGCGGCGCAGGCGGCACTTGGGAGCCACATGCCACTCCCGTTGATTATCTCCATTATCTTCTTCTTTGTCCCCGACGCTACGTGAGGTAGCCAAGCGCTATCAAATTCCACCACAGCGGTGTCGAATCGACGATCGAACGCCACCAGTAGGTAAATTCCACTCACCTTTTACTTTCCGAACAAGCGTCCCACGGGGCTCCATGTGGCGAGACGGGGCCTGTTGCTGGCTTGCATGAATGCGCTGTGAACTTCACTGCCGACGCTCGTTCCCAAGCATTGAATATCACGACCAACTCCACTCGGCAATACCGCGGCACATAACACGACAATGTATAATACAAGAAAGACCGCTGGAACCACTCATATGGAACCAACGCGACCGCTCCGAAAAGCGCCCAACAAACACTTGGAGAAACGAAAAGTAAAAACAAAAAGTAAAATTGGAAGAAGCAAAAACAAACAAAACAAAAATTTTCGTCACTTCCGGTTTGTGTTGTTTTGCTTGTTTTTGCTTTTTCTGTCAGCCAATAGGCGTTGCAACCTTACTGCGGCGAAACGCTCGTGTAGTGAGGGTGGGCGCAACTCAAAACCTGGAGAGCGTTTGCAATTTAATGGCGGCGCCTGAGGGAGAGGATTCGAGAAAGGATATGCGCCAGTGTTGCCTGCACGAGAGCAGGCGCCCGCTCTGTTGCAACTCTGTTGCTCCATGCGCCTTTCCTCCTCTCGCCTCCCATTGCAAGCAACGAGCGCCTTGGCGCAGCCTCTCTCGCTTCCTTCTCGCTCCGAGAATTGCAAACGTCGAGCGGAGAAAGCGAAGTTGCCAGACAAGCAGCAACATCCAAGATGGCGGAATTTACCATTTTTCGCGTTAAAAAAAATACTTAACCTATCGCAACAAAACTGGTGGCTATGGAAAAGTAATCATTTATACCTTGTGTAAATTATTCAAGCACCTTAATGGGCTTTAATGACCCGAGTTAGGAAAGAAAACGACCCTTTGCCCCATAGACTCCCAGCAAAATTTAGCAATTAAATGGCGTCCATGTCCCGTGATCGCCGATCTAGCAGTTGCACCCACCCTCACTTGAGCCTCCCTAAGTAGCGCAATGCAATCCTTTGATCCGCGCGTTTCGCCGACAACATGACCGACAGAGCGGCTCGGCGTGAGTCACGTGATACTCAGGGTTCCAGGAGGCGGCCCGCCCTATGGGAGAATACATGGAGACCGACTCGACACGGCTGATTAAAAAATAAACGCCGACTTGACACTTTTCGAAACTAGTCTATCGTGAAGTTAGTAAAGCACTAAACACTTTATCAAAGTTTCGATAATATTGGATGCGTGTGAAAATTTTGAGAATGCAATTTCCAAGGCAATGGCGTTTGAAGCAGACGATTTCTGTGTAGACTGGGGTAGAAAAACATAAAAGTCGAAGAAACAGAACGGGACAGGACGACGTCTTTTTGAGACGTCGTCCTGTCCCGTTCTGTTTCTTCGACTTTTATGTTTTTCTACCCCAGTCTCAGGTATATTCAACATGGTTAATATGGTTAATATCCACCAGCTCGCCTGCACCCTTACTATACATGGCATTCCGGGCACTTCCGGTCGCCATGACAGTGGGCAGAAATCTTTTCCGGTTCGGGTTTTGTTTACATGTTTTTCAATGGCAACGCGTTCAGCAGGTTGTGTTCGTTCGGTTATTCTGCCCACATATTTTGCGTTTTCTGAGTGTTTACCATTTACGAGGATGCCGCAGAGTTTAACAGTCGGCTTCACAATTTTGTTTCTGTATATTTCTGCGAAATGACGCCGCTGGACGTAAGTGCGTCGATTGCCTGACACAGGCAACTATGGGAGGGAGCTCTTGCGAGTAGCTCCCTGTGCTTCAGTATTTTATATTACCGTTTAGTCAGTTTAGTCTAGTGATGGGACGAATCTTTATCCGAATCGAGATTCGGAGCCGAATCTGAAGATTCGGAAAGATTCGGAAAAGTAGCCGAATCTCAAGAGATTCGGAAAAGTTCGGAAAAATTCGGAGCGTTGCCATGGTGTCCTGATCACGTTGATGAGTCAACTTTTCGTGATATTAAATTTACGAAATTCTACAAAGGGCACAAAATATTGTCGTAATATAATATCATAGTAATAAATAAAATGTTCCGCTCTGTTTATATTTCGGATGTTTAACGGGAACGGTAACCAGGCATCGCGGAAAAATTGGTTTCGGCTCCGGATTACGACCAAAATAGGCATGCTTGGTGCACGTGGAAATACAAGCGCATGTTTTCATCGCCCCAGCCCCGGCGGTTCGGCCAGTTCGGTGACAGTCGCTTGTGGGGCAGGCGGGTTGACGAGAGTTTCTTGGGTAGTGACCACCGCGGCTGCCCTTGCGGCGAGGGAGAAACGCAAGCGCGATAAGTTCCTCGTGGATTTCGTCAGGCTTGGCGTGACCGCCCCAGCCCTGCGGGATTCGGCGGACGTGCAGCCGGTGCAGCGGCGGGTGGACGGAGCGAGATGATGTTTACACGAAGATCACGTTAGCCGGACAGCAGTACTCCGGGGTTCCCGGAGACTGAAGACGTCCACCGTGCTCGTCCGAGGTTCGCAGCAGTCCCCCCGCAAGAGATCGATGCCGTATGTGCGTGGTTCAAACCACGACCGGGTTCAAACAGATTTCGTGCCCATAATTACGGTCATAGTAGCACACCTCACACAAGTGAGTATGTTCGATTCGATTATCTTCAACGTGTGTCCACTGCGGTATTGTTATCGGAACACGGGAAACTCCTTGCGCTGTACTATTCTCCTGTACGGCATTTGTACCTTTCTGTTTAATGAGTGTTTCTGAACAATAAAGTGGCGTTGGACACCCCTGTGTTGTTTCTTTTTCATCAAATAAAGTTCACGTACACAAAACTTGTTGCCGAGAACGGAGAAACGACAGTGCGACGTTTTTCTTCGCCAGTGTCGGTACGCGGTCGAAGTTGGGATGAGCAACACTTCTCATCGCTCTCGCGTCTTACGCAGCTCTAGAGGAGACGAATCATTTCCTTGCCTAAATATATTTAATGCGCTTTGCGCCACATTAGGTATAATACACAGCCCCATTTCGCTACATTCTACTTTACCGACCACCGGGAAACCGCGCAGAAACCGAGACCGTGCATTGATTAGGCCTACGCCAACCACACCGATCAGCTCAGCTGGACCTGGGCGCGTGCCAGGGTTTAGAATGACAGTACAGTGCATACCATACGTTGAAGTAAACAAGATAAATCTGTTTATATGCTGTAACAGTACCTAAAAAAGAACACAACCGACCGCATTCTCGAGGTTTACGAAAGGGTTCACGCTGCCGTCTGCAACCAGCGACGAACCTGACGAATCTCCGAATCTGCCCAATATTCGTCGCGGGAAGTTTGGAAATTTCCGAATCTGTCCGAATCCGAATCTCCGGTGATTCGTCCCATCACTATTTTGGATTAGCTCCCGCTCCAGATCTCAATCTGGATCTGAGAAAAGTCGCTCCGCCGATTTCGGCGGATTCAACCGGAAACCAGCCGGGCCAGCCCTCAGCGCACACACGTGACTTCCTTTCTGGCGGGGCATCTCGCCTGATCTCGCCCATCTCGCCGCCTGTACCGCCCGCCGAATGAGGTGAGAACACTGATCTCTATGACAATTGCTGGATCGCGCTTCCCCGCTTGTTCGCTGCAGCGCAAGTGAAGCCACCGGGCTTCACTCGCTTGGGATACGATTTGCAGTTTTTGCTAGCCTTTGCTGCGGTTTTCCAGCGTGCTGACGACACGTTTTCTACTCGTTCGTCGTCATTCGCCGAAGAAGTTTTTTGAAGACTCTGTGTATTGTTGAGACTTTCCGTTGTGAACACGTGGAAAATTTTACGAAAGTGCAGTGTCGCAGGAAAAAGGCACAACGCGTCGAAAGGAAGGGCTGGCGGCGTGTTCAAAGCATCCTTGGCACGCCGAAGTGCCGTGTCTCTGTGCCTTCGCACGCTTGGATACCGACCAAGAACCGACGCCGTGTGTATGTGTTCAGCGAGTGCAATGTGCGTGAAGCTGTTCGTGCCTCTGGATCAGCGTCCTTTCCCCTCGCGGTTTAGGAACGAGCTTAATCCAGCGTCCACTAGCGACGGAAGATGGGGAGAAGGTACGTCTTTTTTTCGTCCTTAGACGATTTACACAGTACCGTGCACAACAGCTCCTCATCACTGATCAGTGCTGGCTTATTATCAACCTACGCGACTCGCCTAATTGTAATTGGTCAACAGATTGCACACGACCATATCGGCCGCGCTTCAAAGATTTTCATTCTCGCCGTCTTGTACTTTTGCTTTCGAAAACCCCCCTGGCTCCACGTACAACGTTGCCCTATTCGTGCTCCCACGGAATCTATTAGAGTAGATTTGGGACATAGCCATGGTTGATATAGTACATAAGAATACGTACAGATCTCCCCCTTTTATTGATAGCAACTCACCGGAACAGCTGGACGATCCAGAACTCCGTGGCCGATATATATAAATGATCTAAAGGCATCTACGCGCGACACACGTTCAGAACTTTGGCGCGGCGTCAATTCTTGACCGGTATCCAAGCGTGCGAAGGCACAAAGATGCATCACTCGGCGTGCCAAGGAAGCTTTGATCACGCCGCGACACCGGCGACACGTTTTCGACGAGTTGTACCTTTTGATACGGCTTCACGCACATTGCACTCGCTAAACACATTCACACGGCGTCGGTTCTTGGTCGGTATCCAAGCGCGCGAAGGCACAGAGACACGGCACTTCGGCGTGCCAAGGATGCTTTGAACACACCGCCAGCCCTTCCTTTCGACGCGTTGTGCCTTTTTCCTGCGACACTGCACTTTCGTAAAATTTTCCACGTGTTCACAACGGAAAGTCTCAACAATACACAGAGTCTTCAAAAAACTTCTTCGGCGAATGACGACGAACGAGTAGAAAACGTGTCGTCAGCACGCTGGAAAACCGCAGCAAAGGCTAGCAAAAACGGCAAATCGTATCCCAACCGAGTGACGCCCGGTGGCTTCACTTGCGGGAGCGGCAAGCGCGATCATCAGTGGGTGAGAACACTTGGGTGAGAAGTACTAGGAGGAGCACGTTGCAATATTGGTGAAGCCTAGTCATAAAAAGTTTAAACGATGTTGTGGCCAACGTGACCGCAGATCTCTCTGGTAATTGGTGCGCGTGACATGTCACGTGTGAGATGGATGATTGATTGTAGAAGGACTCCTTGCAGGCTTGCGCGCGCTCCGTCCGGTAGGTTTTATCAGATCGAAGGCTAGACTGTGGTGTATTCTAGTACCCCATAGCTGGACAAAGGCTAGCTACGGTCACGTGATGTGGTCGCGTTGGCATGGTAAGTGAGGAGAGTAAGGAGGAAAATGAGAAAGAGCGAGGCGTCAAGCCAGCGTGTCTTATGGAGGCTCCGCGGCTTGTGGAGGCTCCGCGGCTGGCGTCCTGCCGTCTCCTAGCCTTCAATCCTCCTTGCTTGACGACAGTTAGTCAAGCAGCAGCAGGCCTGGTTCACGCTTGCGAATCAGCGGGCGAATCTGCAAGAATTCGGCCGCCGGGTGTAGCGTCCA
This sequence comes from Ixodes scapularis, assembly GCF_016920785.2. Taxonomy (NCBI): domain Eukaryota; kingdom Metazoa; phylum Arthropoda; class Arachnida; order Ixodida; family Ixodidae; genus Ixodes; species Ixodes scapularis. The sequence goes on along the minus strand of NW_024609848.1, from coordinate 566,633 downwards.
CTGTGCATTGCCGCGGCCGATTCCGCTCGGCGGCAGCGGATTAGCTGTAAGTGTGAACCAGGCCTAGGCGACGACAGTTCGTCGTCAAGTTGCTCGAGCAGCTTCCGGCAATCTTTGCTAGAAGCTCCTGAGCCATTCCTGCCGCTCGTGCGCAGCGGTTTTGGCCAGCGCCGCGATTGCGAAAACGTCTTCGAAACGACCGCGGCGGCCGCGGAAAGGGGATTCCCGGGCAGGTGAATCATCATCATCATCATTTATTATTCCTTGAAGGCCCAGGGGGCATTATACAAGGGAGTGAACACTTAAAAAAAAAAAAAAAAAAAAACAAGTAACAAAATTATTTATCTACGAAAACACGCTGTAATCTAGTTATGGGTTAGAAAAAATAAGCTAATAGCTGCAGAAAATTTCTTAGTATACACGCTTTCAGCGAGTCAGTTACTCGAGCTGCCACCAGTCGGCGCGCCCTTCGCGCGCCCTTCGCGCGCTAGAAATTATCGTCCTATAACCGTGACACCGGTTATTTACAGGTTGGTAATGCAGATTATAAAGAACAGACTGGAGGAATGGGTAGATTGCGAGGGCATACTGGGCGAGTTACAGAACGGGTTTCGAAAACAAAGAAGGTTGGAGGACAACTTATTTTCTCTAACACAGTGTATAGAAATAGCGCAAAAAGAAAACAGACAGCTCTGGCTGGCATTTCTGGATATCAAGGGTGCCTATGACAATGTGAACCAAAGAAACCTGTGGGACATAGTGGAGAACTTAAACCTAGATGAAGGACTAACAGCACTATTAAGGAACATTTACAAAGATAACAAGGTGATTATAACATGGGAAGGAAAGGCGACAGGAAAAATAGAGATAAGACGAGGCCTTAGGCAGGGGTGCCCGTTATCGCCTTTGCTCTTTATGTTGTATCTGAGAGGATTGGAGGATAGACTAGAGAAGAGTGGGCTTGGGTTCAACCTTTCTTACAGTAAGCTAGGCCAAAAAATTCAGCAATCCTTACCGGGATTGATGTATGCGGATGATATTGTACTAATGGCTAACAACAGGACAGAGTTGCAGGAATTAATGAGCATCTGTGGTAGGGAAGGAGAGGAATTAGGTTTAGAATTCAGTAGCGAAAAATCGGCAGTCATGATTTTTAACGAGGATGAAGTTGAGAGGCTGAATATACAGAATATTACAGTTGAGAGAGCTAGTAAATACAAGTATCTAGGAGTATGGATATGTGATGGTGCAGAATATCTCAGAGACCATGAAAAGTATATAATAGGTAAGGGCAACAGAAATGCAGCTGTAATGAAAAATAGAGCACTTTGGAATTACAACAGGTATGAGGTGGTGAGAGAGATTTGGAAAGGGGTCATGGTGCCTGGCTTGACTTTTGGAAACGCAGTGCTATGCATGAAATCCGAAGTGCATGCGAAACTAGAAATAAAACAGCGCGGAGTAGGTAGACTGGCTTTGGGGGCGCATTGCAAAACGCCAAACCAGGGAGTACAAGGAGACATGGGATGGGCATCATTTGAGAGCAGGGAAGCGGTGAGCAAGGTAGAATTTGAGGATAGGTTGAGGCTAATGGATGGGGAGCAATGGGCACGAAAGGTTTTCAGCTATTTATACATGAGGAGTGTAGACACAAAGTGGAGACAGCGCACTAGGAAATTAAGAGGAAAGTTTTTGGGCTATAGCAAAGATACGGAAGAGCAAATCTCAGTTAAGAAGAAAGTTAAGGCCACAGAAAGAGATCGGTGGCTAGAGGGAATGCAGACAAAGACTGCTCTGGAAAGCTATAGATTAAACAAAAGAGTTATTGCCAAAGAAAGCATTTATGACAATTCTAGGGGAAGCTCATTGCTGTTTGAGGCAAGAACGGGTGTTCTGCGAACCAGAACATACAGAGTGAAGTACCAGGAAATTGATACAGTGTGCATTGCTTGTGGAGAGGAGGACGAGACGGCTGAGCACTTGATACTCTACTGTAAAGGGCTTCACCCTATGCCTACCGAAGACAACATAGATTTAATAAAGTCATTGGGTTTTAGAGACAGCGAAGGGAGAGTGGATTTCAAGACTGTAGAGATTACCAAGCAAAGATTAAGTGAATGGTGGCAGAAATCGAGAGAAAACTAGGTATTTTCTTATTCACTGATGGCAAGGGGGTTTCATAGCCTCACTTTCTTTGCACTGCGGAGTGAATATAGATTTCACATTTAAATATTCTAAGCTTAAATGGTAAAACAAAATGGCTAGGTGGCGTAAGCTACCGCCCGATCCAAAGGGCTCAGCCGTATTCATCCATCCATCCATCCTTCCGGGCCGCCATAGCCGACCTTCAGTTCCTCGCCGTTGCTCCGCGTTGTGTGCTGCACAGGCCACTACCGGAGCTTCGTTTTCGTGTTCTTTTACGTTGCGCGTTGAAATCTTGCACTTTCTTTGGGTCTTTTCGCTATTTAGAACTTTCATTTAATCACTTGATATTTATATTTCGACATAGCTCTTGTATTTTCTTATTAGAGAGTTTTAGTAGATCGTTCCGATACCTCCGATAGCCCCGATAACGATACTATTCATGCGCAAGGAAGGCGGTGGCGGAGTATCGGGTATCGTTATCGGAGTCATGGGAACGATCTACTAAAACTATTTATGGAATGGAATCGGACAGCGAATGGGTCGACGATTCTTATGAGGCTTCAATGACCATGTAAGTTCATCCAATTCTTACGTTTTTGTCGCTAATAAAGGGCAGTCAACACTATTGCGACATATGCAAATTGCAACTGACGCAGTAAGGCTATCGCGGTCGTGCTTCTCGCTGCATGTGCGCACTCGTTTCCGTAAAGCCGACCCGCATGTCAGCGATTTAGCGTGCGACGAGACGAGCGACGGAGATTTTTTTTATTTTTTTTTATTTACAAATACTGTCGCCTGTTGCATCGCTCGTTTTTTTTTTTTTTTTTTTTTTTTTTTTTTTTTTTTTTTTTTGGGGGGGGGGGGGGGGTTTAGAGAACGTCGCTCACCGTCTTGGTCGCTTGCTCCGTCACTTCCATGCGGTTTGCCTCGTCGCGCGACTGACTGAGCGACAGCAAAGCGGGTCGCCGTCGCTTATCTGGTCGCTCGCCAAATCGCTTACATGCGGTTTATACTCAATTAATTTCCATGCACACAGCAATGAACCATTGGCGCCTCGATATTAAGTATAAACCGCATGCAAGCGATTCGGCGAGCAACGAGACAACCGACGGTGACCCGCTTCGCTGTCGCTCGGGCAGTCGCGCGACGAGGCAAACCGCATGCAAGCGACGGGAGCAAGCGACCAAGACGGTGAGCGACGTTTTCTAAAAACCCAAAAAACCGAGCGATGCAACAGGCGACAGTGAGAAATCTTCGTCGCTGACTCTCGTCGTTGTCGCCGTCGCTCGTCTCGTCGCACCCTAAATCGCTTACATGCGGGTCGGCTTTACGGAAACAAGCGCGCACATGCAGCGAGAAGCACGACTGGATAGCCTTACTGCGTCAGTTGAAATTTGCTTATGTCGCAATGGTGTTGACTGCCTTTATTAGCGAGAAAAACGTAAGAATGGGATGAACTTACATGGTCTCTGAAGCCATAATCGTGTATCGTCGATCCGTTCGCTGTCCGATTCCATTTCATGAATAAGAAATTACAAGAGATATGTTAAAATATAGATATCAAATGATTAAATGAAAGCCCGAAATATCGAAAAGACCTAAAGAAAACACAAGATTTCAACGCGGAACGTAAAAGAACGCGAAAACAAAGCTCCGGTAGGGGCCGGTGCAGCACACAGCGTGGAGGAACGGCGAGAAACTGAAGGGCGGCTATGGCGGCAGGGTCACGTGACGCCAAGATGGCGGCGCCCATGAAATGTTGCCTGAAAGGGTCTATAAGACGCCAGGCAGTGAATTCCAGTCGTCAATGGCCAATGGTAAAGTAGACATTTGGTGAGTGACGGTTGACGATGAAATCGGACGTAGTTTACAAGAATGGTCGAGACGAGAGAAAATTCGGTAAGGAGGTGATAACAAACTTTGTCTGAGATGACTGTTGTAATAAAAGACGATGAAGAAGAGAAAGACGAGACACCCTGCGGTGGTGAGAAAGAGTGTCAAGGTTAGCTGATTGGCAAAGTCCTGATACGCTTGCGTATGGGGAATAGTCGGAATAAATAAAACGGAGCGCCCTGCTTTGAACGGATTCCAGGTTGTTAGTTAGGTATGCCTGCCACGGTGACCATATGGAAGAAGCGAATTCTAGTTTAGTTCTGACCAAGGTAGTATAAGCTAGTTGTTTTACGGGGGATGTAGCTTGTCTGAGGTTACGGCGAAGAAATCCGAGAGTGCGGTTAGCATCGGCGATGACAATTGTTATATGAGTGGTCCATGACAGGTCAGATGTCAGATGAATTCCTAGATATTTATACGATGAACAAGCAGTTACTGGGATGCCAGAAAGGTGGTAAGAGGAGGATAGAACGTGTGAACTGCGGGAAAAAGATAGCAATTTACATTTATTATAGTTTAAAGCCATTTGCCATTTATGACACCACTGAATTATAAGTTGGAGATCGTTTTGCAAGGTTAGCTGATCGTGGCGTGAATGAATGGGTCTATATATGACACAGTCATCGGCGAACAAACGTACTTCAGAAGTGATGCCATGGTGGAGATCGTTAATGTAGATTAAAAAAAGAAGAGGGCCAAGAACGCTTCCCTGAGGGACGCCAGACGTTGCTGTGCTTGTGGTAGATTTTATATTGTTAATAGAAGTGTACTGTCTGCGATTAGTAAGGAATTCAGAAATCCAATTGACTACTGAGGGGTGAAGAATAATATTTCTTAGTTTCATTAAAAGACGTTGATGAGGGATCCTGTCAAATGCTTTGGAGAAGTCAATGAAGATGGCGTCAGTTTGAACATTGGAATCGAAATTGAAGTAAGCGTCAGTTAGAAATGCTGTTAGCTGAGTTTCGCATGAGTGGGACTTGCGAGATGACGTAAGTGAATGACGGGAAGGCATTCGCCGATCCCGGAGCAGTGGCAGTGGCAGATCCAAGGGGGGAGGGGGGGGGGGGGGCGGCCACCCCCCCCCCCCCCCCCCCCTGCCTGCCCCCTTCTCGGAGGGCAATTTGACATGGGTGGACCCCCCTTGCACAAAAAAGAATGGGAGTATAGGTGACATTCACTTGACGTCACTCGCTAGGTTCGCTGCCATCGCCCACCGCGGTCGCCATCTTCGAGGTCTCTTGCTATCGCGATTGCCATCTGGCCGGACCTTTTGAGCGTGGTTTAGCAGTATTTTACAACTTTAAAGGGTCTTTTTGATCGAAACTAGGGGTTATTCTTATACTTTGGTACTTCTGAAGCGTTGTGGGAGTATTTTTTGTGTGTTTTAGTTTGTTTTTTGTCGCGATCGGACTCGTTTACCGCGGCCGCGTTGCTCCCTCGGCTCCATGAAGCGCTCCGTGTCGCCCGCCGTGCCGACGGCGGTAGCTCTTGCAAGAACTAATTTTTCTACTTTGGTGCTTTTGCAGCACGGTGTGATTACTCTTTGTTTTGTTTTGCTAGTTTCATTGTTGTTTTTCTCTAGCTGATTTTCTGTACTACGGCCGTGTAACCGTGTGGCTCCATCGCCGCTGTGTCGTACATACGTCGTGCCTTCGGTGTTCGTTCCTGTGCAGAAACATACCGTGCGGCTCACAGGGTGCGCAGCTTATAAAAAATGCGGCGCATTTTCATTAGCCCAAGCGATTTAAAAACCGTATGTAAGCGATTTGGCGAGCGGGAAGACAAGCGACGGCGACCCGCTTCGCTGCCGCTCGGTCACTCGCGCGACGAGGCAAACCGCATGAAAGCGACGGGAGGACACGACCAAGGCGAGGAGCGCTAAGTTTTCTAGAAATCCCAAAACCGAGCTACGCGACGAGTGACAGTGAAGGGTGAACCGCATGTAAGCGATTTAGCGAGCGATGGCGACAGCGACGGGAGTCGGCGACGAGCGACGGGGGTCGGCGACGAGCGACGGAGATTTCTCGCGGTCGGTCGTCGCGTCGCTTGGCTTTTGGATTTCTAGAAAGGGTCGCTTATCGCCTTGGTCGCATGCTCCCGTCGCTTTCATGCGGTTTGCCACGTCGCGCGAGTGACCGAGCGACAGCGAAGCGGGTCGTCGTCGCTTGTCTCGTCGCTGTGGCTCGTCTCGTCCCGTCGCTCGCCAAATTGCTTACATGCGGTTCAGCCGTTAGACACGGTACTTGGCGGCAACAAGGAAAACGGCCCGCCCCCGAGACTAACTTTTCTTCTCTCTTCTGTTCAACGAAGCTTCAACGATAGGAAATTAGCACACAGTAGCAGCGGACGATCGCGTAGCGTACCCAAGCCAGTCAAACCGAGACCTCGAAGATGGCGGATCGACGGTGGCGCTCCCTGGCAAAATCGAACCTGCAGGCTCAGTGAATACCACCTATAGTATCCTTAAAGGGCCCCTGAAAAGAAAAAAAAAGTTTTTTTAGAAACAGTCTGGTTGGGACACGCGTGTCAAAAAAATAATTTTACGCGAAAAAAAATTTTTTTTTAGAGCAATATTGACCGCGTCAGACGCAATTTAGTCGGCAGTCACCTCCTTGCCACCTTTTTCTCTCTCGGCATCTCGGGAGCGTGGAGGAGAGGTACACCCCGCCTCTTCGTATTGGATCGGCTTGGCTACTTTCCCGGCTTGGCTGCGCCCCGCACGAAAACCATTGCTACTTCCTGGCCGTGTTCCAAAATTTACTCGATCTTACCCCAGGGTTAGAGTTTTGTACCCTTGGCGTTCTAAAACCTACCCGCGTACAGCGTTTTTCAATCTGTGCTGTCACGTGATACGATCCGCCGGAATAACTCGGATCCATTCGGAGATTTGGAACACAGCCCCTGTGTCTGCCGGTCGCACGACGTACCGCGTCGTATCGTGCACGATGGACCCCGACCTGAAGCGTCGGTTGCTTCAACCTTTCAACGCTGCCAGGAACTGGGCCTTCGCCCGTACGAGGACACGCCTCGCCAGCCGGAAGGCGTCCGCTCCGATCGCCGCGAGACAACCGCTCGCGAGGAGGCACCTACTTCGCCGCGGAAGGCGGCGAAGCGGGTGCCTCGACGAGTTCGTCTGAGCCGCACGACCCTTCAAGCCGCCGCGAGGACATGCAGTGGTGACTCATTTTTTTATTAAACGTTAAGTGCGGTGCCGCGTGCCTTCACTAAACTCTTTACGGGAACCGACATCTAAAAAAACAAATTGGCACTGGCGCGCGCCAGAAAACATACAAAAGATGGGGTAAACGGGGCACACGAATCACGCAAAGAAAAGCAGGAAAACAAAAACCTGTCACACCGCGCCAATTCTAAGTACTTACGATGACTAAATAACACAAGCAACAAGCCCTCTGCAGAAGGTTTTCACATATAAACGCGATAAAACTATAAAACCACCCGAGGTACGCGAGACGCGTTACTACCACGACGGCGACCATGACAGAAAACAAAATGGCGAAGCGTTTGTTTGTTGTTTTGTTGTAGTATCCGAACGGAAGTTACGAATTTGTAAAACGTTTGTAAGCAATTGCGACATTCATTGGATGGATTCTTTCTTAAACCTAAAAATATGTCATTCAAAACGCGATCTCAAGAGATCACGAAGATTTTATAACCAACATCTAAGCTGTCACTCATTCTATTGGCCAATGAGAAGCCGATTTGAATGACCATGGTTACCAATGAGAAGCCGAGCTGAATGACCTGGAATTTGCGCGCAAAATTTCAAATAAATCTCTCGCCGTCAACATTGCTCTAACATTTTTTTTTTTTTTTCGCGTAAAATTTATTTTTTGACACGCGTGTCCCAACCAGACTGTTTTTAAAAAAAAACTTTTTTTTCTTTTCAGGGGCCCTTTAAACATTTTCCGCCCCCCCCCCCCCCCCTCCCCAAACGGAGTTTTGGATCCGCCCCTGAGCAGTGGTCATGCATATTCAAACAGGAGATCCGTAGGCGGCGTTAGAGCCACTAAATAAGCTGCGCTTAGAGTATCGGCACTCCGTTCCCCGACATTGTTGTGGGCGCCGCCATTTTGGCTCGTATGCAGAGCAGACGCAACTGCCGATCGTCATGATTCAAAAGTGCGACTTCCTCCGCATTCGGTTCGGTGTTAGAAAGGTTATGTAACATTGCTTTGCTCTGCCGCGAACTGTTTGAACATTTGTGGAGGGCGGAAAAGCGCTTCCTGTGATTTCAGATAAAGCTTCAGATAACTGGCAACCATGATTTTAAGACACAATATGGCCAAGTGACGTTACTCTGAAGCGTAGCTTATTTAGTGGCACTAGTTTAAACATTTGTGGAGGGCGGAAAAACATTTCCTGTGATTTCAGATAAAGCTTCAGATAACTGGCAACCATGATTTTAAGACACAATATGGCCAAGTGTCTTTACTCTGTAGCGTAGCTTATTTAGTGGCACTAGGCGGCGTGACCCCGTTCGGATCGTGTGCTCCATTGCGGATCTTATCCCGGCGCCCCCGGCGCGCTCCAAAACGGCCAGCAGAATTCGCCATAAGCTAACCTCCTTGGTTGATGTAGAGCCACTAAATGAGCTGCGCTTAGAGTATCGGCACTCTGTACCCCAACATTGTTGTGGGCGCCGACATTTTGGTGCTTGTGCAGAGTAGACGCAACTGCCGATCGTCATGATTCAAAAGTGTGACTTCCTCAGCATTAGATTCGGTGTTAGAAAGCTCGTGTAATAATGCTTTGCTCTGTCGCGAACTGTTTAAACATTTGTGGAGGACGGAAAAGCGTTTCCTGTGATTTCAGATAAATCTTCAGATAACTGGCAACCATGATTTTAAGCCACAATATGAACAAGTGTCGTTACTCTGAAGCGTAGCTTATTTAGTGGCACTAGGTTGATGTACACCACAGCTGTTGTGACGCCGCCAGGATCGCAACCGGCGAGAGCGTGGCACTTCTATGACGTCATCAGACGGAACTTGAGGGACCACTTTTTTGGACGAAGTAAACCAACAGTAAACACATCAGTCGGAGACGCGTTTTAGCAATGAGGCCGCGCTCCCAGCGCCAGCGGGTGTTGGCACTTGTTATTTTATTTTAAATAAATATGATTCATATATTTAATGAATCGAAATAAAGTTGAAGTTGTTTTGAAGGTGTGAATGGCTTTGAAGCTTCGGTGTTTGTGGAGAATAACAAAGAGGACGAAAACCGGACGACTCGTTTCTCCGCGTGTCGTCCGGTTTTCGTCCTCTATGTTATTCTCCACAAACACCGTAATTTAACCAGCACGCTCCATTTCCTCGAGACTTTGAGGCTTGTTATCGTAACTTTCTCTTGCACTCTTTCAACGTGTCTGGGCGCGCTTTCTCTCTCTCCGAACCCGCGCCGCGCGCCTCGAGATGCGCTGGATTTCCGTCATGGATTTCCGTCATCACCACACCACCTGATGTGCCAAGTGGGGAATGACTGCCGAAAGCCGGGACATCAATGGTTTCAAAGTTCCAATGGACGTGCGGTACGCTCTTTCGGTCTTCTCTTGCTTAAGTTTCTGATTAGATGTTTGCAACAAAACCTAGCTGTCGCAGTGGTAGTGAGTATTAATTGTTTGATTTTGGCAATGGCTACGATGGTTTCCAATCACAAAACCAAATCCTATCATTGTTCAGGATTGCTCTTCACTCGCCGCGAGAAATATGTCACTTTCAAATTACTGGAGACTTCTGTGTCATATCAAGATCGAGCACATATGTTCACTTTAAAAGATGGGAAACTTTTTGCTGTGAGCTGGTTTCTTTTTTTTTTTTTTTTTTGCATTGTTGTCAGCGATTCACGTGTCTGTTCGCAAGGAGTGAAAATCAGCCTAAATATTTTTCGATTAACTGAGGATGAGCGATGGAGCGATTCGCTCCGGTTTCCCGTTTCGTTTAGCAGTGACGCACTCCTAAATTTAAGTGATAATATTAAAAACGAATGCAGGTTCTTGATGAAGACTCAATACCAAAGAGCTCACCTATTTTTCTTGACCTCAATGCCTAGTTTCCTTTAGTTGCAAGACACCGTCGTCGCTCTTTACTTATATGCTTACTAATATAATCAAATTCGAAATGATTGTCAATTTAGCGTGGAGGCATTTAAGTCAAGGAGAAGAAAAATAGAGGAGACACGAGTTTTTAGTGTCACAGTGTTGAACTCCAAGTACCGTTTTTTGAAAGGAGGCGCAGAAACTTCTCGCTGTTTTCATATGACCCTATCATGCACGTAATGGCCAATCAAGCAATTCAACCTTTTTTTGTAGGCTCCACGCCTGTGGCTGGGCGGTGTAAGGCTTGTGAGTATACGCCAAGAAGCTCGAAAAGGATCACGAACCTAGAGATTTTATGCAAATTTAGCGAAGTGTTTTTGCAATGACGCATATCATCACCTCGACGCACGTAACCTTAACGTTTTATCCTGTTTTGTTGTTCATTTCTTTGATTCTTGTGTGCAAAATAGTGAAAAATTTCGTCTGTATTTTCTACTGTCTTTTGAATAAAAATGAACGCAAAAGGACAAGCATTGCATATTTTTTGTGTGTGTGTCACTTTCGTTGCTTTGCTAGGTTTCTGCTGCTTTGCTGCTGGTCTCGCTTTTCAGTGCTGGCTTGTGTGCGTTTCAACGCACATTAACCAGCATTGAAATGCGAAAACAAGCCGCAAAGCAGCAGAAGCCTAGCAAAGCAACGCGCAAACCGGGCAAAAAATAAAAAAAAAGCTACAACATCAGTCAGTCAGATGGACCAAAACCCTTTTAAAACAGGGCGGGCGCACCTAGGAGGAGTGCCTCTGTTACCGTAAATAAAATAAAAAAATAGTCACTTCTGATGTGCACTCTTGAGGTTGTTCAGGCGTTCCATTCTAGGCAGGGTGTTTCGCGGTGCGGCAAAGTCGCTTCCACGTCACCAGGCGGCGTTTTGTTGCGTCCGTCGAATGCGTGCGGTTGTTACTGGTTGTTACGGTCACCGTCGTCACCGCTGCCCTCCTCGGCCTCTTCTCCGTAGCCAAAGGCCTGTTCTACACCGCACTGCAACGCGCTTTGCCCTTTCTGGTCGATGCTACTGCATTGTCCCAAGATGTGTTCGACAGTCTCCTCGTCGCCGCCACAGAGCCCGTAGTTTGGGTCATCTCCATAGAGCTCAAATCTGCGTCTCTGGGTCAGTAGGGAGCCTGGAACAGCAGCGCGCTGGCTCGGTCTCCCCGGTAGTGTGGATAGGGTGCTGGTTCTTTCCGGAGTCATGCGGTTTAGAGAAGCTCGTTTTAGCGAACGCCGTTTTACCGACCCCAGTTTATCGAATCCCTTTGTAGAGAACCCAGTTTAGAGAAAATGGCGATGAGCTTCCTTTTAGCGAATTCGGCCGCCGCGAAGCGGCGTGTACGGGTAAATCAGGCGAGTTAACAATTTTGTAATGAGCCGCCGTAGACTGCCGCCGCGAAGCGGCGGGAGCGCAGCAGGGGGCTTGGGTTAACACGCGCACCAGTGATGCACGCACGAAGTAGGAAAGCCGTTTTTAAATATTGTTCCCTTTTCGATAAACGGCGTTTCTCTAAACTCAGTCTCTTCTTTCTCTAAACCGTGCTTCGATAAAACGAGCCCGTTCTCTAAAACGTGCTTCGATGAAATGGCATTCGATCAACTGTAGTAAACCCGGTTCTTTCTTGTGTTTCCTGTACAGTTGGAGGCTCTGTTTCTTCTGCATTGTCCTTCTCCAGTCCTCTATTCCGGCCCGTGTCACCTCTGTCCGTATTGTCCTCGCCCACTCCCGTTCCGTCGTCGCCAGATGCCTTATTGTGCCCCCACCGTACTTAGAATCTATGGCCTTTATTCTCTTCATCCAGCCTGTCTTGAACCCCTGATATCGGATGTGGTAGTACTTTGGTAGTACATCCTTCTGGCGTAGCTCTCCTTGGGAAGGAACTTTAGTCTGCCTTATATTTTTTTTTTTTTTTTTAAATCTAGGTGGCGCAAGCACCGTCCATCCATCCAAACACAATGGCGCTGCCGTGCAGTTTCGGTTTTGGTTTCGCTGTGCCGCCATATTTATTTTAGTACAGCCACCAGATACCAGGGGATTCAAATGGCGCTGCGGCCTCCAGGGTTTTCCAATTTGCGTTCCATGGGCGGTATAGAAAGTTGCACTCCCCTGTTTTGACAACTAGACACGTGACCTTACCAAATCCTGAGGCTTTTACTCAAAACTAAGACAACATTTGTACTTTGATCGCTGTAGAAAACATGATAATCTGGTGAAAAGTTCAAAGGTTCGTCGAACCGGTTCGACCCAGTTGAACCCCGAAAGTTAGACCAAAAAATCTGGTTCGACAAAAGTTCGCGACACCCGTAGGTACAACACAAAGTGAAACGGAGTATAGACAGGGTTTCCGATTGGGCTTGGTGTTTTGTATGCAAAATGCATAACAGCAACAATCAAGTTGGTGATGACTAGGGGTGTTGCGAACCGGCCGAGGTTCGAGTTCGACCAGGTTCGACTTTTGCTAACCTCTTGTGAAAATTTCGACGAACCTTGTATTGAGGTTTGACACGTGTGCGCATGCGCGACAGGCTGGCAATTTGGATTCGGATTGGATGGTAATGGCTAAAGGATGAATTAAGGGCACCGCTGATTTGTTATTTCTGTTAATACAGTACAAAAAAATTATGTTATTAATGTCTTCAGTGATTAGAATTGGTTTCTTTTAATTGCAAGTGCTCATAAAATAAAATAACCCTTTGCATAAAAATAAATTCTCCAAACCTATACATGCGTGTATCAAGGTCTGGCCACACTGTCCGCAAAGTCGAACCAGTCGAATCTGCATGGTGAAAAGTTTCGAAGGTTCGTCGAACCCCGAAAGTTCGACCTAAAAATCCGGTTCGACAAAAGTTCGCGACACCCCTAGTGATGACGTGTGGTTACTGAATTCGTATGTGAAGCTAATAAAAAGATTATTTTAAAAAAAATGTGGACTTTTGGAGCACGAAAAAATGTACGAAGTGTGTAGCGTTACGTCAGACGTAACCGAAGTTACGTCCAAATCTCCGCCTTCCCTAGGTTCACGGGCGAGAGAGAGGAGGGCGGGGGGGGGGGGGGGGGGGGTTGGGTTAGGTATAGACCTTTTCGTTTTAGTAGTTGCGTCACTGGCGGATAGAGGGCGCTGACGCACCCGGCGCCATTAGGTTGCTTCAATCTGTTCGGTTTCAATTTCAACGTCAACGCGGCTATGTTGCTGTTCTACGTTGTTTTTGCTTAATTTTGTGATACGAACATTTTCCTTGTAGCACACAACCAATGAAACAGTTGCATTGAGCCACTTTGAGGACTACGAGGTGTATTTTAGCCTGAATTGTGGGCTTTTTTTACCAACTCCTTTGATGTATCTGATTATGTTCGGTTGGCAAACGTCTGACTGAGGTACAGGGAAGATTACCATCGTCACCGGCCGTACCGATGACACCAGTTTCCAGAAAAAAAAAAAAAAAAAAAAACTAATGAAAAGACTAGCACGTGAATTAAAGAAGCATATCGACAGTTTGATTAGCATTGTGCTGAATCGGCCAGAACAGATGAACTCGCGAGTTTAGTACTCACTGTTTGGTTTTCGTGGGTACCCAACTTTTAGTGAACATCGCAGACTAACGAAGTGTCGCGTAATGACGCAGATAATTGATATAAACAAGTAGTATCGTCTCGGCCTCTTTTTCTTTTTAATTGAGTACTCGAGCACGTCTTGACAGGCCAAGTGGGAAATCTATTAAATTATCAACCCTCTTAAAGTACTCATAAACATCATTACGCGATATTGGCTCTAGGAAATAAATGATTTTTATATTAATCTTTGCTTACTCAAGATATAATTTAAGTGACAGGCCCGTCAAATTAAATATGGCATGCATTTGTGTTCCATGAAATTGGCCAAATAAAGTTAAAAGTCGCAGGAGAAATACCTCGGCAAGTTTAGCTGAATTCTACCGCTAGGCACCACTCCACGGACCTGTGTGAGCAAATATTTATTTGGTTGAACAAAATCGCTTTGTAAATTTCGGCGTCGCCAGCCACCAAAAATAAACCTCTATTCGCCATCGACAATCCTGGACTCAAGTGATTGTTATGTGGACGGCTCTGTTGTTTGTTGTCGTTGTTTTTTTGGCGTCAAATATTGCGGACCTTAGATACTCGCAAAAAAAAAAAAAAAACACACACACACGAAAAAACATTGTTATTATTGCGTATGTGACGAACCCAAACCGCGTTTTGTATTTGCAAATAGAAACGAAGCTATTTCTTTGTGCGCGCTATTCTAAAACTCGCTACTGTTAAGGGTCTGTAGCAGTTTCTTACGCGGGAAGTCTCAACCTTCGTGTTAAAATTAATTAAGTGGATATCACTGGTTATCTGAATATAATCAATAAATCACTTAAATGACTGTCGAAGTGGGAGCGATCACAGTATGCAATTTCTTAAACTTCATAAGTAACCGACCGACCGAATGTTTACGTCGCCAAAAAGATCGAAGACCTCATACATATGTAGGTCTGATATTATGAAGGAACATATCGCCTGATATTGGCGAACCGTTACATCTAGTCTCAGATAAAACGGAAGTTAAACGTTCGTTGTCTATCTCCTCCTCAAGTTTCCTGACCTAATCAAAAGAATCTGTTTTCGATATATGATGAATGCAACGAACGCTACTTTCAGGAAATACAGATAGTCTGCTTGCACTGACTATTCTTGACGCCTTCCGATCCTAAATGCGCGATATAAATATACGCGCTTCTGACTGAGAATGTTCCGCCACTATTAGTAAACAAACCCCAGCTATCATAAGGACCTTTCTACCTTCGTGATGTCTTAGTCGTCCAGTAGACGTATCGGACTACAGTTTCCGAAGTAAGGCAAAAAAAGCGCGGTGAAACGCGACGAAAAACACGAATACAACGCATCCGCCAAGGCGCAGAGGGGAGAACGGAGCAGCAAGTTGAAGCAACCTAATGGCTGCCGCGTCACGTGATTCCAAGATGGCAGCGCCCATGCGGAGGAGGATGAAAAGGTCTATAGGCGTTTCAGTGCTCCGTCCGGACGTAGCACTAGCCACAGCGAAAAACGTAATGTGTTGAAATGTATTTTTTACCAGAAGTAAACTAATGATAATTAAAACAAAACTGCAGGTGAACTGGGGAACGTTTTTCATAAAGTAATTAATCTGAAACGGAGACACGAAGACGAGAAATTAAATGCAGAAAAGACTAAAAGAGGCGAAGACGCCGCCTAGACCGAAGCGCACAAGTTTTGATTTAACCGAGTGCAGGCAAACTTAGCAAACTTAAAGCATAATTTTCAGTAAGGGACACATGCAGCTGTGAAAGCTTCATGCACACATATACTTGCATTCATTCACACTACGAATAGAAGCTTCAAATTGTATATTCTCAGGTCGGCCCACTCGTCGTGAATCTGTGAAGTCGCAACTCACAGCGCTGCAGCCTTTGCTCTAAGTAGTGTTGACAAAGCCCTTTCTGGTGGGGGCGTCGTCTGCTAGGCTATTCCGTTGACCACACACAGCCCTTGCTTTGTAGCAAAGGAGGGCAGGGCGCTTGCGATGTCGAAGTGCATGGGCGATACGCCCCTCCTCTTGAAATGCGTTCAAAATCCTATTGACATTAGCCTGTGTAACCCCGACTTTTTTCTATATCCCTTTGCGTCATGCCGCCCATCGACATTCTCACAATGCGTTCCCGTGTTTTTATGGGCCCTCGAGGAGGCATAAAAATGTGCGCACGCCCACTGGTCAAAGAAAACCAACCTCGTTGAAGAAAACTGTGACTACTTGGCTACATGATGACAGCAACAATGCAGTTGATAATACAAAACACCAAGCCAAATCGAAAACCCCGTCTATACTCCGTTTCACTTTGTGTTGTACCGCAGCCGACGCTACGAGTGTTATCTTGGCCAGTTCATCGCTAAAAGTGTGTCACGTGGCCTTCCCATTGGGTACAACTGCACGGGAAAGTACAATGTCACGTGTCAGGGTGAAAGCAATGGATTGGTTTTGATGCCTCGCAGCATTGTCTGCGGTATGTAGTTTAATTTATCGTTGCATTCAGTTTGTCGTGTCACTGTATTTTTCATTTTTGTTGGTGTTCACAAAAGTAAACACAAACATGAAATGAACAAAAAAAGTAAATTAAACTCAAGATGACACACGGTTTATGCCACGCCTAAGCAGTATCACACAAGCAAGCGCTGTTCAGATCTTTGCTTAAAGACTGTTAGCTATGCCAGCAGATAATGAACAGGGGCTGTGTGCGGTCCACGGAATAGCCTAGCAGACGATGCTCGCAACAGAAAGAGCTTTACGAGAAAGCGCTTAATCTCTCCCGTGACGCCGCATTTCTTCGCGGCACAGCGCTGGTTGTCCCGGCAGTCGACGCTGGCTTGAAATTATTAAAAATTTGGGCCATTGCACATGTCCATTTCAAGACGCGCTGCACGCCAGTAGCCGAGTTAAGTTGAAGGGAAAAATATACAGTGGAATAGAAATAATATGTATGAACTGGATGTATCAAATAATGTGTCTATAATATTTGATATAATCAACGCGAGAAGAAAAATGTGCCATATACATGCCACAACATATATTTGATGTTTGTGTTTATAGTGCAAGGTCAGCCTACCTTTGAGGAGCGGCGACACTGGTTTGTTCTGTAGTGGAGAAAGTTTGGCAGTGCTGTACCCACTTGCTAGCCTGGGGTCTTTAATGTGCATTACACAGGAGCAGGATGTATGTTAAAGTAGTGCTGAAGACAAAACATACTAATTGCATTAACGTTTTTGCGTGGTATTACCGACTCGTCCAATTAATCGCAGTGCAAGTGCATTGCGACCTTGCGCTTTTAGTGTATGCATATGTATTGTGTAGACTTCCAAGCTCCATGCTTTGCACAATGCTAAGGCTTGTTCAAATAGGTGCTATAGAGCCGTGAGGAATAATACAACTTAAATTAACTTCTTTAGCTGTTTCCTAAAATATGAAACAAAAATGTTGAATGAAGCTCCAGAGTAGCAATTTACTAAAACTTCAGAGAGCACCCAAGTCAACAAATCACTTGGGACCATTTTGTCCAGCTTTACGCTTGGTACCATACTGTCCAAAACCACTTTGTCCTACACCCGACGCCGGCATCTTGGTGCTTAGTACAGAGCAGATGCAACTGCCGATCGTCAAGATTCGAAAGTGCGACTTCCTCAGCATTAGATTCGGTGTTAGGAAACTCGTGTAATATTACTTTGCTCAGTCATGAACTGTTAAAACATTTGTAGAGGACGAAAAAGCATTCTTTTGAGACTTCAGATAAAGCTTCAGGTAGCAACTAAGATTTTTGAGCCCCAAGATGGGCAAGCATTACTCTGAAGCATAGCTTTTGGTGGCTCTAGTCTAGAGGATGCCATCCTTTGTTGTACCCCATGCTGACAGCACATGCTAAAAAAAATTCAAAGAAATCTCCGTAAAAAAAATGTCGCCATACCACAGTCAGAGCGAAGAGTGCGTGCAGGGACAGATTTTCACAAGCTTCAAAACAGAGGAAGGAAAATAAGCGATCAGAACATTAACGACCAGATGTCATCACCCTAAGCAAAGCGCACATAAAGGCACCCCAGTTTGATGGACTTTTCACATTCGTGCCAGACTGGCGATGAACAAGTATTCAAATATATATATTACTTATTCCAAATTACGAGTTTACCTTCTAAAACGAGCATGGGTGTTCTGGGCTGTAGACTTGCAGGTTTCGAAACCATGTACACGAACAGAACGAAGTGGTACCATGTTTTCTTATACTTTTTATTCTGCACGTTTAAAAATTCACATATATAATCTAAAAATAAAATGACAGTAAAAATCCTGGTATAATAAATACCAGTCCAATTGGCTTGAAGGCTGCATGCTTACAATAGGAGCAGCGACAGGTGTATGCGAAATCGGATCAGTGCGCAGTTCACGGAAACAGGTTTTCCTTATGAGAAGCAAGAGGGGGCTTGAGAGAGCAACGTTTGACTTCAAGCTCCAGCTTTTGGATCAGCTTCATCTGCTTGAGGTTTTGCTCCTGCAGTTTGAGGACCCCCTGCAAGAGCAAGAATATGGGCACGTGAGATGGCGTTTCAAACCAAAATAGTCAAGGCACGAGACACACAACACCTCTGAAATTCAAAGCAGATTATGATTACCAAATCCAGACTTTCTTCTTGTTTTAAGTGTATTTACAAAACCTTACAACCTTTTGCCCAACCATGTTGCCACCTGGTGGAAGACTGGATTCCAGGATTTTGAGGACGAAACAATGTGCGCATTAGGAAGAAGAGGGCAGGAAAGTTTTTTACCCATTTCACACGGCAGCTTCAAGGTACTTTTAACTAAGGATCTTTTAGTAAAGAGAGCTGGAGGCCGTCGCACGGCACATAAAGGTCCCTTTAACTAAGGGAGGGCTTATGTTGAAGGGAGCTCTCGCCAACTCGCCTCATCGCTTCACCCATGAACTCGAAATAAAAAAATGACTGATATATGCTGTTGAGTGCTTTATAACAAATTGAATATTTCCAAGTAGCAGTTATTGGATTAAGCCTGAACACAAGCACGGAGCAATATGCTAGTGAGAAACACTCATGCTAGCAGATTCAGCCACCATGTATTCTGTTGAACGTGTCCGTTTCAATATTACAGCCAATTATACAACACAACGGCGTACGCAAATCCAAGCATTGGCATGTGCCTCTCATTTTTAAACGTCTTGAAAGGAGGCATTTTATATTAGAGTGAATCTGTACAATGCCTGCTGCCAGTGGCTTCTTGTATAGCAAAGCAAAACGGTAACTAGAACAAACTAGGTAACGATTTTCGAAGCAGTATTTTACCAGTTCTTTGAGTTTCAAAACACCGTCTGAAACCTTGGGCCCACCATGCAGCTGCAATGCACTGCCGGTCTGAGGAGGCCAAATGCATAAGATTGCGAACCTTTTACAGGACAGCATACGCAAATCGTTCGTGGACAAACCTGTCACTTCAAAACAATACCTCAGCTTCTTCATTGGACCGCCTCAAGGTGCGCTTTGCACCACTCGCTCCAAGCTCATCCGCCATGTAGAAAAAGGCTTTTCTTCCTCGTTTATGCTAGTTCACGAGCTACAAATCGTTACGACAAGGCCGATACAAAAAGTATGGCCAGTACTACCTATTCACACATTCATCCTCCGTTTATTCACCGTGTGATACTGAATGCCATTTACTAAAGTACCTTTAGCTAAGGGACCTTAGCTAAAGGTAGATACTTGCTGCCGTGTGAATGGGGTATTAGAATTAACTTGGGGGCAAAAGATAAGCCACAATAGGAACAAAGGGGACTTTGGGGAAGCCCAATCTAGGTCACTGCTGGACAATGGAGCCAGCAGGGTGTAGGTACCTCAGTCGAAGCAGTGCTTGCGCTTGTTTGAGCACATGCTCGCATTTTCATACCAGAACCTCTTAAACTGGCGATTTCCTAAAAAGGTCAATTAATTCTGCATCGGCTAAACCAGTGGTCCTCAAATGGGGGTCCGTAGACCCTTCGGGGTCTTTGAACGCCTTCTTAGGGTACTGAAAGCCCTCAACCAAACAATATTAAAATTATGCTGACCGTCTTGCATGCACAGCAAGTGAGTATGGTTCTGTTCTAGTACTTCAAAGTAAGTTTGCATACATCGAGTTCTTTATTTACACTTTTGTTATCGTAATCGTCCATTATTTCCCCGTCCTCCCCAGTGGATGAGTCCCCCATCACTTCTGCCAGCAAAGAGGTCCTTAAACATGAATGGTTGAGAACCAAACTATAAATATTAATAGCCTAAAAGATACAGAATTTTTCGAATCTGGATTTCAGCATGATATGTTTTGTAAAAACCTCTAGGAATCCGCCATGCATAGGTAGAAGTTACGCAAAGTACAGAAAAAGGCATGGGTGCCTAACCCTGGGGAGTACTCAATTAAGCACGTGATTCATAACTCATTGACAAAAGAGCGGTTATTGCTACAACACTGAAAAGGCTACTTGCCGCCTGGTAATGCTGCCGTTCTTCGGTGACTTTGGTGAGGTAGTGGATCTTCTGCTTGTGGTTCTGGTGACCCATCAGCTCAGAGAACTTGTGGTGCAACTTGGACAGCTCCGATTCGGTAGCCTGGTTTCTCTCTGCCAGGTGGCGCCTCTCAACGTCATAAAGCTCCAGCTGCAACTAGAAAAAACGAAGTGCCACCGCACATCGTCATTGTTCGGAGAAAGAAAATGAGAAAACTGTACCCATCAAAATTTTGGGGTTTTACGGGCTAAACCGACCAAGGGCATCTGGCACACCCCAGCGGAGGGCACAGGATTAATTCCGACCCCCCAGGGGTCTTGATGTGCAACTGAAATCTCAATTACCGGTGCCTTCTCTGCCAACGAGCCTTCATCAAATTGTAAGCACCTCGGCCAGGATTTGAACTCTCCGCCTGGGGATTCGTAGGCCAGCGCTTTTGGAGCCAGGCTCCAAAAGTACTGGTGTGAAGCGAGTTGGCTCAAAATGCCTACCCACAACGGTGGAAGCAATTTTATCTGGTGTTCAATCCTTCAGCTGCAATAGACCCTCTTTGAGAGTGTGTGCTCTCTGGTAACTGCTCAAGAGTGTTATTTTGGGCATGCATTGGAGACGAGTGCTGTGTCAGCCTCGGTGTGAGCTGAAATCTAACTGCACGCTTCACGCAGGAAACAATGACCAAACCATGGCGGCTGCGGTGTTGCACAATGAACCTTTGGAAAGGGTTTGTTGGTTACTGCCAGAAATTATTTTTTCAATTCAAGGGGAGGGGTGAGAATGCATTCTTTTAGAATTTCAGAAGGTGCTTTTACCCAAGTCAAGCGCTAAATAAGTAACAATCCCAAGGCCCCATTTGGTTCTGAGTCTATTCCTTGCCAAGTCGGAAAACACCATGTTGCGAACCTTCCGATCGTTATTCTGGCAAAACGCTACAGTCCTTTCCCACTAACCTGGAAGGGTGCGACCCTGGCCTGCAGCAATTCATAGTCTTTCTTCCACCTGCATACAAAATACAAAATGGAAGGAGTGAGCATATCAGCTAGCGGCACAGAATTCATTACAACGAAAGTGCCGTATCCAGTGCATCACATAATGTGTGTTAAATTCTTGTTTATGTATATATATATATATTTTTTTTTTTTTTTTGCAATGTGTATCCCTCTACAATAGTACCCCGAAAAGGTGTTGTAGGTATCGAATAAACAAATGTCGGCAAATACAAGGGGAAACCCTTGTATTTGCCGGGGAAACCGGGAGAAAAGTGGTGTAGAATTCAGCCTACAGTTCCGCTCGCAGAGGTAAACGTTTTTATGGCTTTAACCAAGTGCCGAGTTGCACGCTAAAATATAGCGCATTGCGCTTGCCACATAGCATTTATCCAAGTTAAAGGCCATTTCAGAAAGTGTGCCTCTCTTTAAAATCCATGTATAGTGCTTTAAGGCAGAGACATATTCACCTTTGGGCTTCTGCACAAGAGTCCTCGAGTCGTTTCTGGAGTATGCTCACCTCCCTGAAAACAATATAAAAGTTAAAGGGGTCTGAAAAATTTTACCACAATTCTGAGCGATTTGTCTATCTGGAATCCTTGTCCTTTATGATACAACCCACATTCATTCTTTTGGTTGTCTAAGTTAATTTACTAGCATAAAAGCGAAAATTTTGGCCTCCCAGAGAACTTCCCTCTCGGTCCTAAAAAGACATCCAACACAATGCTCAGATACTCTTAAGATAGTTGTCTGACTGAGCTCTAGCATCGCCTATTACACCGCGGTCAACTTTTAGGTGTCGAGCCGTACGCCTATACAGTATGGCGCTTCAGCTACGTGACGTGCTACAGAGGAGTTTAGGAAATTGCTCGCAACATCAATTGGTCGAGCTGCAACCCGATACGATCGTCAAAGGACGAGTTGTGAATATGCTCTCACTTTGACTAGTCAACTGCCGATCTGCCTTCAGGAAAAGGAAAATAAAAATGGAAATATGAAACAATCGCCTTTGCGTACAGGTTATCACTAAGAAGGTTGCGGTAAAGAAAAATTAATGGAAAACTCTCAACCATAAAGACGGCCGTGGGGGAATTAAGACGTCCTACGACTACATCCATGGTAAATAAATGGCACAAAACGTATGTGCCAATACAGTGCAACCCACTTATAACGATGCAGTGTATAATAATGAACAGCTTATTACGATCAGTTTCCAGAGTTTCTAGACTGGAAATGATAAGTTTCTAGTCCAGATACAACGATAATCGGTTCTATAGATTGAAATTTCGGGTTGTCATTATCGTCATAAATGGGTTGCACTGTAGTTGAGAGGACACCTGTGCACGTCCCTCCTTGCTATTCATTTTGCAAAGTCCTGGGTTTGAATCCTCTTGGGGTTTATTTTAGTGCTATGTTTTGTTGTTATTCTAATCCACCATGACATTGTGGAACCGCATTCCACAACAAATGTGAGCCGCGGTGGGACAAGTAGCATGACTAAAACTGTTACCAAACAACAAAAACCCCCGACACGTCTGAAACTGGAACTGTATTCCAATCAAGTGATGTAGTGGCATCCAACTATTACAAGAACGCCAATAAATAACTGACAGTTTTTATCACTCTCAATTTATTATTTAAAGGGTAATTAAAGTTGAATACCTGTTCTTTTACACAGCTACCACAATGTTTTGTTGCTCGTGCTGCTCTAGGGCGTCGCATGGTTGTTACAGACAGTCCCAAAAATGTGATGTTTAAGCATGGTTAATAAAATGCAGACAATAGTTTGCTGCAATACTTCGAGGCCTAATGAATATTTAAAAAAATAAAATCGGGCAGGTGCATTTTATTTTGAAGACCCCTTTAAAGCAGTGAAAACAAAAATGCCCTTGGCAATGAAGTTTACAAATACAGTGGTGGAACTGACAAGCGGTGATTAGGAGCAGCTCTTGTAGCAGGGTTAAACGGGTTTTGGAGCAGAGATTCCCACTTTTAGAGCAGACAATTTTGAGCTTTCATGTCAAAAAATTTTATACAATCTCTTTGAAAGTTAGCCTGTGGAAAAAACTGCAGTTATTGGAATGTTGGAAGACTAAATAGTAATACCTACCAAGGACCTGGCCTCTGCAATTATTTATTTACTGAACAATCCTATGCCGGCAATTTTGTAGATGTTTCAATTAACCTATTAGGAGTACCGATGGTGCTTCTGTCTGGGTTTGATGTAAAAAGATGTTTTTGCCTACTGTATAGGGTATACATCACAGTGACACAATTGTTGAGAGTTCGACATCAAACAAACACTTTTGTGTTGAATGTGTCTCGCACTGCCCTCGCTCGCATTCAACTTGCTGCTGCTCATAGAGCAGCTAAGCAGAGCACAACGCTAATCTCACCAATCGCAACGAGTAGTGCTAGCTATTCATTGTGATCGATGTGAGCACCGTTTGCACAAGAACCGATAATTAACTCTTCATTAGGCATGTGCAAATAATGGATTTTGTGTTCGAAGCAAATTAAAAGTGAACTATGGTTTGAGGGAATATTTTTTAATTGAATATTGGAAAGTTGTGGCACATTGTTCCACGCATTTTACTACTGTTACACCATGCTTAAATGAAAATTCAGCTGAACTCACGAGGGTTGTTCCTAAGCTCCTAATTGCCCACTCGTGAACTCTGTTAAATTTAATCTAGCTATATTTGTAGACTGTAGCCTCAGAATGCCCAGTACCTACATTGGGATGGCAAGGAAACAACAAATGACATAAAATTAAGCATATAAAGGAGCCCAGCCATACCTAAATGAGGGAATTTATAAATCCTACAAGAAAATATTTTCTTTAATTTCGAGTTAAAAAAAAAATAAAAAAAATAATGAACACAGGTTTTTAGAACATCGCTGCCTAACATATGCCTTTGCATAATAACCACAGTTAAATGCCGATATTACTGCAATGTAATATCAACAATCGCAGTTTTCTATTTTTTGTTTTAATACACCAGGTGCGTGCATGCACCATACTAGTTTGAAGGTGCGTTTTTCTCCTAAGTGTGTGGCTGCGCTGCAGCGAAGCGAGTCGCGAGATAGCTGTGTCTGCTCTGCGGGTATTGCTTCTCCGCAGTGCACCAGTGCTTGAGAAGCTTACTCAAGGGGGCTAACTCGCTGCAATCAACACTTCGAAAAGTATTAATATCGTAGTAATGTGGAAGCGAATATCGGATAACATATTATTTGAAATTACTATTAGAAAATTAGAATATTCATGCAGCCCTACTCTTTGCACATAATACATAGGCATAAAAAAACTGTACTTTCTTCATTTTCAGTGGCATCGCTAAAAATGCCACGTGCAAGACACTTTCAGTTTCCTTTTCGAGAACAGCTTCCTTTTGGCACAGACACTGCGCAAATTGTGCACAAAGGCAGTCTTTGGAGCAGCATGTAGCAGGTAATTCGTTCTGGCAGTTTGGCGCAATTGGCACAGCAGTTCCACCACTGCAAATAGAACCTCAGCTATATCATAGGCAGTCAGACAACACCCAAGAGTGCACAGTTTCATAGCAAACATTTCGAGAACTGCACGACAGGCGCAAATTGTCACAATACCGACCACCAGACTAATGAGCATACAATAGTATCCACACACTTAAGAACAGAGGAAAATAAAAGTGGGTAGTGCGCGCGATCCTTTTTGGAGTAGTCCTGGAGGTCCTTGCAAAGCTGGCGATTCTCTTGTTCCAGCTCCCGGCTAACGACCACATACCTCTTGGCCTTCCTTTCCAAGGTGGCGATTTGTTCCGCCTTCAAATCGGACGCTTTGCGCAAGTCGTCGCACGCCTTGGCCAAGTCTGTGCGTTCGGCAGCTGCGGCACGCAGCTCTGCCAGCGCGCACTCCAGCTTCCCTGCAGTCCTCGCCTCCCTGTGCTCGGTTTCTTGCACCTGACCCAGCAGCTGCTCTTGTGACGACTGCAGCTCAGTCAGAGCTCGGACCCCCATAGCGATTTGAGTGTGCAGAGTTGCACTGCAAGTGCGTTCCTCTTCAAGCTCCAGAGCCACGTTATGAAGTTGCTCCCTGGTCTCTCGTTCCCTGTTGTAGGAAGCAGAGAGGTCGCTCAGCGCCTTGCCGAGCTCCTGCTGCAGGCCCCGGGATGCACCCTTCAGCCGCTCCACTTCTGCTTGGAGGAACACCACCTGCTCTTGCATCACCTTCTCTCGGGCTTGGAAGTTCTCCTCTAGCAGCCGCTGTTCTTCCTTTAGAATCCTCAAATTTGTATTGAGCTTCTCTCCTTCTGTCGAGGCGACGTCGGCTCGATCCCTTTGAATCGACACTTCCTTCTGCAACTCCTCCTTCTCAGCAACAAGTTTGGTCACCTGGCCTTCTAACGAAGACTTGTCGCTGCGGAGCGTGCAAAGTTCAATCCCCAACTTGCTGGTCTCGGCAGACATAGTGTCGGCGTCCTTGAGAACTGAAGCGAGATCTTCCTTGATTTCTTGCTTTTCTGTCTCCACCACTGTGAGGTAAGCCTTGAGGGCGATCAATTCCGCTACCAAGCAGTCTTCTTTATCTGAAGCGCACGAAAGTTGCTCCTTCAGTTCAGTGATGGTGTCCTTTGCCTGCAGGAAGACGTTTTCGGCGGCTTCACGATCCACAACAATTTCCTCGCACTGTGCCTTTACCGTGGCTAGTTCCGATTCCAGGGAAACCTTCAGTGACATCAGCTTTTCGATATCTTCGCCCAGCTGAAGGTTGACTGCTGTAGCTTGAGCCTGCTCGGTCCTTTCGTGCTCCAGCGTCTTGCTAACCTCGGCAATTTCATCAGTTTTCAAGCGAAGCATTTCCTCGAGGCACAAAATCGAGGCGTTGGCATTATCGACGTCTTGTTGGAGTTTTTGAGCAAGCTCGGTTTGTTGTTGGGCTGCTGCAGTCTGCTCGATTTGCCATGTAGTCATCCGATTCTGAAGCTGTTCTTGTTGCTTCTGGATCTCTTCCTTCTCTTGTCGAAGAAGCGAAATTTCAGCCATGAAGTTGCTCACTTGCTGCAGCAGTTCATCGTGCGCCTGCTCCTGATAGATCCTTTCAGCAGACACCATCTCATCTGCAAAAAAATATTTTGCTCACTGCGTCAAAAAAAAAAAATCCAACGAACAAAAATTGTTTTTTAGCTATCGGCAAGGTGGGAAGCATAAAGACACCTCTAATGAGTAAAGAGCAGGAGTAAGCAACATTATTTTCAAGCTTTCAGGAGAAGACGAAATTCAGGTTACCTGAAGACGCTAGTAAACGCTAAGCAATGTTCGACCGAATGGGCCAGTTTTCATACACATGTAGCAGAAATTGGGTTAACAGGCTAAAATGATTAGTGTTGGTATTAGTCGACAGGCAGAATGCATGCTCTGTTTGCAGATGAGGTCCTCAGGGTCAGCACTGGCACCATTTCCGTCGTTTCACCAGCATTTCCCACAAACTAGCCAAAATTGGAGACTCAAAAATATTAAAACGACTGCTCCAATGCGAATGCGTATTCCAGCACGGAATATGCTTTCCACCACGACGCCAGATCTCGCTTATTTTACGAAGAGTGCACGGCCCGAGCCATGTAGCACAGGTCGTTTCCGGACCCGGGCCGAGCCCAGGCAAAGTAGTATGTATTGTTTCTGGGCCCGGGCCTGGCTGAGGCCCGGAAATACGCAAATGCTGAAAATTTCTAATTTATTGTGACTTTAGTTCATACTGGATTGCATAAAAACTGACTTGTACATGTCCCACAATATCTCGAAACTTTTCTTCGTCTTTTGAAGGAGTGCTATGAAGATCCCCATCTTGACATTCACATTTTTATGCCGACACAATGCCATGACACCATCTTTCATGCCAATTAGGCTAAACGAATCAAATGCACCTACACCTCCCAAAGGTAGCTTTGAATTTAAGAGATGAGGCATGCTTTGGCCTCTCACCGGGCCGGGCCTGATCAGGTAGGCATCTCATCGGGCCTGGTACGGACCAGGGCCGATACCAATGACAGCATCAACATTGCATCGCACAGTGCAGCGCTGCCCGCTCGGACTTCCACTATGCGCGCGCAGTCTTGACCGCACCTGCACCTTTTCGCAGCCGCGTTTCTCGGTCTCGTGCCCGACTCTGTTCGGCTTCTTGTCAATTGAAAACTTGTTCGTGTCCAGAGTCACTATACACAAACTCATCTCTGTTACGTCACGGCGCGGTGGTGGCGCGTCGGTCGCACTTCCGGTCTGGGGCTGTGGGCAGAAGTCCCCATGCGAGACGTGTATTCCTGCGTTGTTTTGAAAGGAACCAGACAAAAACCAGCCTTTTCGTCAAAACGCCGCGACTGGGGCTGTACCAAAAGTGTCTAGAAAGGTTTGAAGGTCAGTTTTTACGTGCTCGGTTCGTCCAAGAATCTGGATATGTGCCGTAAAAAGGGAAAAGCAGATGCCGTCGGACAACGATTGCTTGTGCGGGAAGCACTTTGGGTTGAATTCACGGATACTTGTGGTCATTAGATTTATTTGTTTTGCTGCAACATGAACGCTGGAAAACCGTCAAATCGTGCGGACCACCTGCGGACTACGTTCAGTGCGTCTTCAAGTTCAAACGGCCGCCCGATCGTTTAAACTGTCGTCTGCTCTTTCAAACGTTTCTGCTTGTCGTCTGCTCTCTTAGACGACGCCGGCCCGTAGACCAAATGATGGCCCGGTACTTGCGATAAGAAGCAAGTGCAGGCCTCAAAAGACTTAAATTTGAAGGTTGGTAAGCAGGCTCAATGTAAACAGTAGATACAAGGAGATGTTGATCATTGTTACCAGTGACCATCACCGATGGTTATGCCTAATTCACTTGGTCCGATTCTGCTTGCGATTTTCAGTATTGACGTCGACCATCTCGGCTACGGTTCACGCTTTTGCAGCCCGAGCGACGTCGCGACTGAAAATTGCGAGCGAAATCTCATCATGCGAATCAGGCTTTAGCGTTCGTACTGCGGCGTCCACGCGGAAGGAATCGCCACATGTCACATTATTCACGCGAAGTTTTGTGGTGTAACGAGCCTCGGTAATTTCGCTGACGCCGCTCGAGATAGTCATCGCCAGAAAGACGTAGAATCAACAATTCGAACGCGAAAAAGGGCAGGGGGACTCACACCGACGCCGACAACATCGCGTTTCCATGGTTTGTTTATGGGCGACGGCGAGCTTCTTGCCCACACCCCCATCGCGCATGCGCGGCGCCGGTGGCGTCCGCTGGGGTCGCTCCCGTTTGTTTGTAAACATGAGTTGGTGTATAAGTTCTTACGTCGTATGACCCACAGAAGTTGCTCCGAGCTGGGAGGGTCAATCGTGCCCCCAGAGTTGTAGGCGGACAAAACGGCAACACACCGCCACATTTTTCGTATTTCTGTGCTAGAATATGGCCCTACAAAGTGCTTGTATTCTCGACTGTCCCGAAAGAACCACGAGACAACGTTCACTATACTCTGTTCCACGATAACTGTGGAGCCTACAGCCCCCGCAACCCAATAAGAGCGTCTGAGCGAGGCACGTGACATCACGTCGTGGGAGCGTGTGGGTCGCTTCGTTGAGGAACCAGCTGTCGTCTGCTGGCCAAGAGTCGTCTGCTGCAAAACTAAGAACTTCGGGTTAATGTCCGCCGTCTCAACGTTGCCGTCCGCTAGAGTAGCAAGCTCTTTGGGAACAGTTCATGAGACAATTGTATGCTCAATTCACCAGCAAATTTATGGCGGGTACTAATTCCAGGGCAACATTTTAAAGGGACATTGAACCGAAATTCGGAGCTTACAAAACAAGACCGGAGCGATAGGCGGGACGCTGCAAAACCCAGAAACATCACTCGCACAGCGATCTCTAACAGATGGCCATATTTTTGGAAAAGCGCACGATCAAACACAACCGATAAGGCCAAAGAGACATCCGACGTCACGATTTTCATTCCCTCTACTCTTTGCCTCGTCCCCTCAAGCTGGTGAACCGAAATGAAGAGGAGAAAAGCAAGGCTACTTCCCCTCGTTCTCAACTGTTCCAGGAGGATTGAGACTTCATAGTCATTGTTTGATCGTGCCCTTTTTGGAAAATATGGCTATCCATTTGAGATATTGATGTACCAGTGATGTTTAGGAGTTCATAGAGTCCCGTTCAACGCTTCCGAGGCCTCATTTTCCAAAATCCCTTTCAAGCGGAAGTGGTCGATTACACGGCTACAATCGCCACCAACCACAAAACTACATTAAAAGAAAAGAAATCAAAATTTGTTAATATTTATTGCTTATTTTCTTTTATATAGTGCAACCCACTTATCATGATGCAACACTTATTAACGATCAGTTTCTAAAGTTTCTAGACTGGAAATGATCAGTTTCTAGTCCAGATACAACAATAAATTTGGTTATAACGATTGAAATTTCGGGTTTTCTCATTATCGTTATAAGCGAGTTGTAGTGTATATCCATAATTAGATGGAATTGCTAGAGTTCAATTGTAGTTAAAAGAAGAAAGAAGCCTGGAACTACTTTCAGTCGTAGGCAGCGCTGTTGCTGTGGCGGTAACGGTGCCTCTGTGGCCTAAAGTGTAGACTGTCACCATAAGACTTGCTCCGACGCTCTTATTGGGTTGCGGGGGCAGCAGCCTCCACAGTTCACCAAGTTACCACGAGACGAAGTATACTGCCAGCAATAGGTAAAGCCTACATGAAAAGTATTTTTTGCTCCTACTATTATACAAGATTGCTCTTCGCTTGCCTGCAGATCGTTAGTCTTGGGATCGAGATTATCACTGCCGTTTTTGCCAGCGCATGGAGGGGATCCGTGTTAGCGCCGACGGTGGCCCCAAACATTTTCAACGGCACTGTGCTCAAAGTAAGTTGACATAGATTAGCAACTGCTACATGGGATATCTACGCGAAATGCCGCTGCCAAGAGCCTCGCTGTGGCGCCACTTCTTGTCGCACACTTCCAATAGTCAACGACAAGGTGAGAATGTCAGGGTGTCTTTCAAACACCCAACCTCTAGCGCAGGCTTGCTGCCTTCTGGCTTGCTTCGGCTGCACGAGCGAGACGACAAAGCGTTATCGTAGGTAGGGAACTCGTGCTGCAGGTGGGACAACTGCCGTTCACCCTCTGTCTGCGACTTTAGAAGTGGTTAGAGCAGGCAGCACTTCCTCACGAGACGTGATACAGACGCCGTCGGTGGTGGCACCTGCAACCAACTGCCAAGGTGCACTCCCTTTTAGGTGCACCTTGGCAGTATACGCGTTGTTTAATCAAATATAAGAGCCGACATTCGCCAACCGCCAAACGGAGTGGACGGAGCTTCGTTTGTCAAAACCCTGCCTCTACGAGCGAGACAATAAACCTGCGTACAAAGCAACGCGATCAATTATTGTGCCGGGACCTCACATTTGTATTCATCCGCATTTCAATGCGAAGAACGGTGCCAAAGAATGAGACCTCCAAAAGCGAGAATCGAATCGAGCTTTCACTTTCCCCACGGGCGAGTCTACCATCTTAAGCTTTTACTCTGTCCCCACGCATGCATAACAAAATGAGGCTGCCGCCTTCTTTGCCGACAAACAAAAACCGTGGAGCTCCGCGAAAACGCAGCCTACCGACCTTGGTCATCCTGGTCCCGGTCTGCCGCATCTGCGTAGCCGGTCTAGTCTTCCAGCGACTCCACAAAGACCCCGAGCTCTTTCCTCAGCTCCTGCGTGTCCTTGGTCAGCCTGAGCTCCGTGGTGCACTCCACAGCATCTCTCGAAAGCACGTCGGCCTCTGCAAAGCTCTCGGCAGCGCCGTCGTCCGGTCCGGGCTGTCTTGAGAGGGCCGCGTTTGTGGTGTTCTTCACGCTCCTCCCCATCTTCTTCTTCATGTTGCGCAGGAGTCCCTCGAGCTGGCCGACGTGCGCGGACAGCTTGTTCTTGGAGACCCGCAGCTGGGAGATGAGCCGGTCTCGGTCCTCGAGTTGCTGTAGCAGCTCCGCCATCTTGCGGCGCAGCTTCTCCTTGGGCAGCTGAGCAAGGGCATGAAAAACGGCAGAAAATCGCTTCAATGTCTGACAATATATATTTTCTTTTGAGTGTCTAAATTGGATGCGTGCCAGAAAACAAAAAAAAAAAAACATTTTCCTAGGAAAATATTTTTGACACAATATTTAGCTCATGAAACCTGCTTCGAATTAGGAGCGATCCAGAAAACATGCTTCCATTTCAAGATGTCGACGGTGAAATAGACTACTGGTAGACTTTTTGGAATCGATAAGACAAGTTTTGCAACATAAATAATGCATTAACTTATTCTTTTTATTTTTGTTGGGAGAGTATTTTGTGGCAGGTGTGTTTATCCGGACACTTAGAGAAAAAAAAAAAAAGTGCTTTAAATTTTATTTGAGAGCAAATGATATAGAAAGAGGCTGCAAGTTCTGCACAAGAGCTTTGAGTGACCAACAAGCAAAAGGACGAAAATGTGCTTTTCCTTGGGCAAAACCAATTACACTGCACGCAAGGATTTATGAGCAAAGCAAAGCGATGCAACAAACATGTTGCTGCCCAGTATACCCATTTCATTCTCTCAATAACCGTAACACCCATTTCTAAAGTAACCTCCGACCGTAACTGGCTTCGGGATATCAAATTTAGAACTCCAGAAAAGTACTTTAGATATGAATTTTGGCAAAAAAGGCCAGTTCCAAGCCTTTTTCCCAAAGTTTGGGTGGGTATAAGTCCTGCGAATCTTCATGGTGCAATCAATGTGGAAGTGTTTGGAGTTCCTGCAGCTGGCATTTTCGTAGCTTCATTGATGGGAGACTGATCGTCAGGGATGCTTGCAGCATTTTGGAGTGAACATCTACAGCCACCATTCGTTAAAGCAACAAACTGTGCTCCCTGCCATCAAACTACTTGGCAAGGTATACTGGCTTAGGTCATGCTTCTGCTGCGCACAAGCTCCCACTGCAGAAGTTGAAGCTCGCATGCGCCAAATCACCGTCTGGGCCTACAGTGCAACGTGGGTCATTGGTCACCATAGTCAGTAACAAGGTGAGGTCACCCTAACAATATCCCACACTGCCTGGTGATACTTACAAAAATACAAAGGGGAAGGACATTGGCTCAGAATGGCGAGGGGAGGAATCCTACTCTTGGCTTCCACTTTAGGTGGTGCAAGCCAGAGCCATATATCTAGAGAGTATGGCCATTCGTTGGGAAGTATAGGAGACAAATGAGGAGACACCATTGGCCGAAAGCAGGCTGGGTGTGCTCCAAGGAGTCTTCACAAATTTGAATGTGCCCAACCAGAAGCCGAATATAATACCCTGGCGGTGGTCGCAAGAAACAAACTTGACAAGTGCGTCGGAGTAACTCTCGGCGACTGAAAATATGGTGCACGTAATGTTTCAATCATGGTTATCCAAAATCATGGTGGAAGACCACGACTAGCGGAACAATTGACATAACATGTACACCAAGCGCCAAGGGCCGGGAATCTGCCGTCAGAGCAAAACAAAATTGAGCGACACATTCGTTTCTCTTTCTGCATGATCATGATCAACACATCACGTGCACCCTATTTTCAACCATAAAGGGTTACTTAATTTAACTCTTATGCTCTTATTAAAACTATTAAAGCTGTTTTTCGCTACCACCGCTAGGGGATTCTTTTTGGCTTCTGGTTGGCCAAGAGAGCATGCAGGGGTGGAACTCATGAAATGTACTTGGGAGCAGCCATGGGAGCAGCTGAAACAGCTGTTTTGGAGCAGGTTGGGAGCAGCTAAAGCTAAATTCTAGAGCAGGCAAGGTGCAGCTCAGATCAGTCTTTATTGCACTTCAGCTTGTGTCTTAGACAAGCACGGGATCAATTTCAGTTGTGCTTAGCAGCAGATATGAACATGGGTGGTCAGGAACTTAGGTTGTTCAAATAACAGTGTAACAGATGCAAAAACTTGAAAGTTTTTGAGCCTTGATGAGAACCAAACAGTAAGTACCATAGGTTTCTGAAGATAGTGTCATTGATATTTTCTGAGTGGCTTTCAGCTGCTCAAAATGCTAACCAGCACTGCTTATCGCACAACCCACAAAGCTCGACATAGTAATTATATGTGCGAACCACGTGACGTGCGCAAGCAAAGGGCGTGCGGTTGCGTGGAGGAACAGAAAAATAAATTTCGAGTTTATTCTATTGTGCAACTCAATATCGAAGCAGTAGACTACGATTAACGGAGCTACCATATTTGAAGCGATAAGCAGGAGCGAGGTTAAAGTACGCCGAGCAGATTTACCGCTCGCGTGAGAGCTGCTGGCCAACAAGGTTTCGGATCGGACCGCGTTTCGGTTCTATCAAATCACGATTTATCTTGCGGGAATGCGGTTCCAACTTCCAACGATGAAGTACTAAAAGGAATCTTTTGCTCATTTGTTTCCAACTGGGTGACGTCCGGATCCCGGGCAACAGAGCCTCAGGCAATCTGACCATTAACGACTCGACCTCACCTCGGCCGACTTGCTTAACCACTCATGGTTGAAGAAGAACAATCAAGTCGCAGCTGTTGCAGGGCTTGGAATCCGCCCCCGAGTTTTTTCGCATGCTTCCGACTCGGGATACACAGGGAGAATAAACAGAACAAAGGATTGCAATGTCGACCAAGCTAAACACGCTCATTGTTGGCAATCGAGTCGATGGAAACCGAAACCAAGGCAAGATACAATTTTTTTTTGGCGCACGCTTTGCGATGTGATGCGTAATGGCGCAAGGTATTGGCTGTGGCGCAGTTTCTGCAACATGGCGCAGGATGGCGCAGACAAATGAGTCTGGTGCAAAATGGCGCAAATGGCGCAGCCGTTCCACCCCTGGAGCATGTCAAGCCCTCTTTCTGCATCTGGCGCACACCCTGGCTCCGCCCGTGCCTCCGATTGACCAAACTCTCTCTACAGACGGCTCTGGTGCAAGCTACCTCCCATTATAAAGGGTACAACTGTTAGCATCGATCCATTCATTCAGAACGGCAGGGAAGAGGTTTAGTTGTCCTGCCTCCAGCGCGAGCTTTCTACCTTTGACAACACTTCGGCGTCTAGTGCACCTCTAGCGCACACGTGCAGTCAAGGCCCATAGCAAGGCATGGAGAGTGCTGGAGGCCGTATATTCAAGAGACATGCCCTGCAGTTCTTGTCTTGTCAGGGACTATATACAAGACATTAACCTCGCACAAACATTGACACGTGGGAGCTTCCAACGGCTGGACCACGCATTGTAAAAACATCCAAGAAGGCATGCGGTCAGTATTAAAGCATACTAACATGCATGGGTGTTGCGGGAGCCTTGAATGGGGTTCCACATGCTGTTGCAGTTCCAGCAGATCCTGAAATGCAACATGAAACATATACACTGGTGCTTCTCCACAACAATTGTATATTTTCTCTTTCACGCTGAACCCATGTAAACCAAAATATTCAAGAATTTAATTCTTTGAGTCAGAGACATATGCAACACTTGCTTCTAATGTAATAAAATGGAGTAACCAGCATGGAAGAATCGCTTCTAATCTAATCTATTGGTGCAGGGACGCCGGAAGAGGGGGGGCAGGGGGGGCCAGAGCCCCGCCAAGTATTCTTATGGGGGGGCTCAGCCCCCTTGCCCTCATAAGAATAGTTCGGGGATATAACGCCAGCCAGGCGCTCGTCACGAAGGCATCACGGTAGGTGCAAGCCACAGAGCAGCAAGGCACAGTCTTGTCGCACGTAGAGATTTTAGACAAGAACAATTAATTTCGGGAGCGCGCTTTTTTTTTTTTTTTTTTTTAATCCAATGTTTGTCGTCCATCAGCACGGCGGCTACGAGGGTTTAGAGCAAGCTGGACCCGATCTGCCCGTGGCAAGGCCGGGGAGTGGCGCGCGGGGGCCAACTGGGGCTTAGTATGGGGTCCTCTAGAGCCCGGGGATTATAGTTTTGTTGGTGTTGCTGTTGTCGTAGCTTGGGGGATACTGCGACGAGACATGTGTGGCGCCAGATTGTCGCCTCGGACCGGACGCTTTCTGTCATATTTGACGAGCTTTGACGGTTGTTTTCGTTTAGGAAGGTCTCAAGATGTCCTTGCCGGCGACTGGTCCGGTCGAGAGCACGTGATGATCTTCAGGTTTGAAATTATTGGCTCTTCCTTCGAGAGCGAGGGAAAGTTAGAGTTGTGATGCGAAAAGCGAGAAATGAAATTAGCGGAGTTTGAGACTCGGAACCAAAGAGGTGGTCGTCCAAGTTGAATGCGTTTAGATAAACGTTGAAGTTTACGAGAAGCAGCGAGTCAGAGCATCATTCAACAACATGCCCGCCACCAAGCTCCAAGATCATCGGGGCTGATCCTACCCTCCCAACGACATCGGGAGGGTCCAACCCGTCAGAGGCGTATGCAGTCAGCGTCAGTCAGTGTCTCTTCGACTCCAGCATTACATGCAATGTCTGGCCATCCAAAGAAGATCACCAGCTTCTTCCTACCAGCCCCAAAGCGTACATGCCTAGGAAGCGGAGATTCTCAAGGTAAGATGTTCCCCTGTATATATAAACAGAGAAAATACCATCTTGCCTTAATATGAATTTGTAGCCCATCAATAAAGAAGTGATTTCTGAAAACTTATTATGTACAGTTCCTTCTTGATGATATACAGTATTTAGCAATTAGGAGCACCGCGTAAGAAAATTGTTTTCTCATGCAGAAAATAGAAACCGCACAGGACCTAGTGAAAGGGACAAAAACGAACCCGCTAGGATAGTGTTTTCTCTCAAACGAAACTCAGATCGTAATATTTAAATTCTTTTTAGTAAAAAAAAAATAAAAAAAATAGTACATCATACAAAAAACGACAAAAAGGAACATGGCTTTAGCCCCCCCACTCACGATATACTTCCGGCGTCCCTGTATTGGTGGGAAAAGAACGATTTTCATGGAGTAGCACTAAAAACAATAAAAAGCTGGCTAAAAAAAACAGATAGCACAATGACAACTGCTCCAAGATCAATCGTGGCCGATAAATACTGTACTGACTATATTTAAATTTACTACAGGCCCATGTATCCACCTTTGCTGAATCTTCACAAACTACTTCCATGCCAAGCCCAAGCTTTCATTAAAGGGAATTTCCAAACCCGCGAGTGAGGCATACCAACAACGTTCGATCGGTTCAGGTCAGCTGCATTATCGGGTTGCATCTCCATGCAGGCGCCACTGAACATCGATAGGAGCTTGTCTTACCCGAGTCATGTCTGAAGCGTTCTGCTGCGAGAAATTTCGCACACAGCGCATTGTGCTTCTCCTTGGGTGCGTAGTCTCCCACACCCGGGCCGCACACTGCAAATGGTTACGGGTATTATGTATGAACTCCCAAAATACGAAATTGTACAACTTCAGATGTCTATGAAGGGAGGGGGTATATTGCAACCACCATCCATCTGGGAAAGAAAGACAAGGCAATTAAAGCAGCCAAGAAGCGCGATTCCGAAGGAGGGTTACCCAAAAGCCAGTGGCATCTGAACAAGGGGTAGGGGTAGTGGCATAGCCATGGGGGGGGGGGAGGAGATTATGGAGTCAGCCCTACACACAGTGCCGCATTATGGCATTTTTGGGCCCTCGGCCAAGGATGTTACAAGTTCTCTGCTGATAATGATGACCATGGCAATGATGGGGATGAAGGAAACAATTACGCCTCCATTATGTACATTTCACCATCTTGCAAAATTTAAACTCTTTTCATTGTAAGATTTTTTTTCGTCTTCTAGATTTATGAATCTAATGTAATTCAAGCTTCCCTTGCTGGCAATGAGGCGGAGTTTGATTGCTAATCAGAATTTGCTTTGCAAATAACCAACTGCTCCGGCACATTGTAGTATAGCTTTTATGTATAAAACTCAAATCAATAAAAATGGGGGAACATATTCAGATGTTGAAAACTAAAGAGCTTCCATTTTACGAACAATAAGTTGTCGAACCACCCCTTTGTTCAGGGGTTACTGACATGAACAGTAAAAGGAGCAACACAAGCAAAGAAAATTTCGCTGGTTGAGGAAGTCTTGTTGTTTCCGATAGCCACCTCATCCAAGCTCTTGATAACTGAACCCTTGTGTGTCAAACGTACTTCTACATCTAATCCACAAGAGAAACTGCATACCATTCTGACACAATAAACCCTGCTGTTCGAGCACATTGACATTAAAAGAATATGTGACGAAAATTGAGATTCAACATTTTACAGAGTGTACACATGCTGTAAAATGTGTCAATCAGTTCTAGTAGTCATCTCATTACTTCCAAATATAGTAATTTAGTGGTCATTTGGATGTAGTTAAAGAATAAGGTCATACCTCAGAGGTTGGTGAAGGCATTGTAGTACTCATATCAGTCTGAAGAAAAAGTATGCACTCGCACTGGCAAATCCAACACCAACTCCAGAGCAATTGCTTGCAGCCAATGGTTATCGAAAACTGTTGCGGGGTGTCATCTCAAGAGCAGGATTTTTTTTATAGGCGTCTGTCGGTGGTTATGCAGTCCGGGTCCAAAACGTGTACCATTATCTCTTTGCTTGTTATAAACTTTGCGTTGTGGCGTAAACTGCACATAAACTTTAATCAAATAAAAGGTTGGAAAAAAAGTCTACCATATATGCTGCTCAAGCAGTCTTTTCGCGACTCCAACTAACTATAGGTGGCGCCACTTATTTTCCAAGATGGCCGGTTTAGTGAGGGTCAGAGATGCGTGCCGCTGTTGAGCCTGTCTAGTGTGCTGGCTTCACTGAGCGACATAAAACATTTCTGGTAATACGAGGAAGCTAATATTTTATGAGCGCAGGTCACCTCTTTAACCTGAAAACAAGAACGGTGTTCAGCGTATTAATTACGGAAGGATGCGCGTTTTAATTATGGAGCGAAACCGAAACTTACCTCTCTTTTGGATTTAATTTATCGACAGAGGTCTTAACTTAGGATTCTTTCATGACTCAAGATGTGTCTCACATCGTAATTATTTACTTAGAAAAGTTGTTCGCGGAAACTTTTATTTTGTGACATACTGTTCGATCCAGGCTGATATTCGTAGTTGATGAAAAAATCAGTGCTGATATCTGTTCGTTGTCGCTGCCTCTTTCTCGCTCAGATAATAGCCATGGGAGATAATGACAATTATCCCAGCACAAGAATAAGAGAATAATTCCAATTTTTACAATATGTCCACGAAACGCATAAACTAATAAACGCTGCTCTCACTGCAACAACCCAAGACGGAATCCAAGTCAGACAGCTGAAGTGTGTGTGTGTTTTTATAGCACCGCGTGATGCGTAGGATTTCATATTACATCCAGTGTTTAGCTGTTTGTCTATCTTGATAACTATGTCAGAGTTTTTTATGCTAAAAGAAATCAGAATTATACCTTTCAGGAAAGACTATTATGGTTAAATAGAGTATTCTCGTGATCTTGGCGTTAATTAGAGGCATACATTGCCGCGATTTCTATTAATAATAATAATATTAAAATTCACATATTTGAATAAGTAATTCTTCAAGCTCTAATATAATTTGTTGCTTATGATCCAATTTTAAACGCGCGAAGAAATATGACAATGAAAATGACAATGACAATGACCGCTGAACAGGAGAATCGGGGGACCCTCACTAGAGCGCTTCCAGTTTCCGCCGCGGGAGGGCGAGCGTCGAGCTGGAGACGCAAATATTTAGCGGCACTTGCTTAAAGGGGCACTGACACCCCAAAGGTCGTATTCTTTTTTATTGTCTAAAACGATGCAAGTTGTAGACATAGACACGCAAAAAAAACCGCATCGCGAAAAAAAAATTTCTCCGCGCGCGCGCGCGCTTTTTTATTTTTGGCGTTTATTAGCCCCGAGAAGTTCGCCTGGCGCCCCCTTACGGCGAACCGGGGTGACGTCACGGCGAGGAGAGAATTTTTCCCCGACTCGCCCCGCTCGCCCTGTGGAGGCTGTGACGACGCTAACTGTCGGCGCGCTCGTTTCTATTTAATTTTTTTTTTGGCGTGTTTTTCGTAGGAAGTGTAAATTTTTATATATGCCTTTATTGAGGTATGGCCTGTAGCTACAGGCGAAACTTCAACGAACATTTTAACCATGGCTGACCGGCCAGGCAACGCATGAACCACAGCTGGTATGTGAAAATATAGAAATATGGCCACAATTGCAGGGGCATCAATACAAATTTACATCTTGCACAATAAACGCTGCTGATAGTCCGAATGAATTGGCAAATTATGTATACTATTTTTTTTTTGTATCTCTGTCTTTAAACAAAATCGCCGAAGCAGAAAAGCTGCATGCTGCTCGAGCAACGTGCTAAATACAGTCTCGGCCATGGGGAGAGAATCACAAGTAAGACAGCCCAAGTGCAGGGGCAAAGTAAAAAAACAAACAAGGAACATTTATTATATACATTGCTCGCACCTGACCTTTGCTGGATTCGGATAGTATTTCAATGGACTACACGGGTGGTATCTGTGGACTTGTTTATATCAATCCTCAAGTAATATATAACAAACGTAAGTTATGGTGTCTAGCCCGTTATTAGTCCATTAAGCCCTAAAATTGAGATTTTACTTAAATCGAATTGTCCTGAAGCTAAAGTACCAGAAGCTTTTCTCACGCAGACTGTCGCCCTTCACAGGTTCCACATTTTCTGCTACCAGTGATGCATCTACCACTGGACAGACGTTCGAATGCTTGCTTTTACTCCTGTTTTCCTCTGTTGTCAGAGAGTCCAGTTGCAGGGAGTTTGGAGGCTGAGGAAGCTTTTGGGGACCTGCGGCAGTGACTCTTAAATGGAAATGACAATTCAGACTAAACGGTGTATTTTCTGAATACCAAAGGGTGGAATAAATAATGTCAGGAAGAAGTATAAACATTCCAAATTACGGTACTATTGCTGTGCATATTTTGGGCAGTTTACTACATATCATAGAGGCAACTGGGGGAAATTCGGCCGTTTTTGCTGCTACCATACAAACTAATTTCCAGTAATTGTGAATCCTCTAAGAAATATGCCTGCATACGCGTATAAACTATATAATTGATTCAGGAAGAAGCTACATTTATGTAAAACAACCCTGTTCTATGAGCACTTTAAAGATCATCAGACGCAGGGCCTTTAAAACATCTGCGAACAAGCGCATGCAGAGTGGCAGCGCAGAGTCGGGGTCGCGAGCTAATTTGCCGACCACCGAAAGGCCCATGATACAAAGGCCGCTTCGGATGCCTTGAAAGCGGGATGTAATATCGTCCTAAATTATGAACATGCAAGGAACAGAATTCCAGCGTCTGAAACACTTGCGTCACCGCTTCACCGACCCCTCTCAAGATTGCCTTGCGTCGTGTGGACGGACGGGGAGGTTCATCGGCGTAATTGCCTCCGCCGATAGTTTTCGGGATTTGTAACCCAATTTTAAAGGTAAAAGGGACAAGCAGGCTCTTAAAATGTACGGAAGCACGTTAATATCAACCTAACTCAACGTCTTGTACACCGGGTAAACGAAGTCCGGCTCCTCGAAGAGCTTGCGGCACACAACGCCAAACCAGGAAACCGGTGCTGGGAAGCAACCCGATGCGAGATCGCGGAGCGGGGTACTCGCGCTGACGTCACGGTACACCTCACCCAATAAGGGGGCGGCGACCGCAGCGACGCTTGTGTTCGCTCTCGGGGCTAATAGACCAGTGTCCGCGCCAATTCCGGGGCGCCGCCATGTTTATCTACGCTCGCGCCACCACGCGGAAAGAACTGGCAGGCAGGAGGGGGGGGGGGGGGGGGCTGCGTTGGCGGCGTTGCTTTGGGGAGCTGGATGCGGCAGGCTGTCCGAATGCACCGGCACATCGTGAACGATGTCTTCACCAGAAGCCTCCGCGACCCGTTCTTCAACAGATAAGATGTCGTGAACATTCGAGAACCCATCTCGATCAAGAAAACAAGAGAAAACCTTTCTGTTCTTAAATGTTCTCGGTGTCTGCTGACCCTTGACATCCGCGTTTCAGTCCGGGTTCATTGCGTAGTAAATATTTCGCTACCGCTTTCTTGTAGCTTTCAAATGCTTGATTGTTGGCTTCTTGTATACGACATTACATTCGTGGCACGTTTGAGACCCATTTTCGCGATCTGCTTGCCTTTCTGCGGCAGCGCGGCTCTCCCGAGCCGAAATAAGTGGGAGGCGTTCAATTGATCGAACGCCGTTTTAGCGAATGAAAACGAGACCACGACGTTTCATCGAATGACTAGCGAATGGGTCTAGTCACATAGACAGCTCGGATTAGCTTCCTTTTGTAATGTGGCGCCTTGTCTGCCGCTGCGAAGCGGCGTAAACGAGGTCTCCGAGTATGTTCACACGCGTCCCCCCCACACACACACTGCGAGCGTCTGGGTTCGAAACTATTAATTGCCAGTTATAAAGGATGGTACTTACTTGAAGTGGGAGCTGGAATTCTACGAGGTACCAGGAAACACTTACTATCGGGCAACGAAGCACGGTGCCTGTGGGGGCGGAGTCTAGGAACGCTACTGATTAATATTGTGACAGGCGATCAGTTATCACGAAACTTCATTAATTCAGAAGTTCGCGGTGATATTTTATTAGCCCTCGTTACAGCACACCAAGGATCTTAGGCAGTGAAATTCACATCACGCAGGCTCGTCCGTCGTAGTCAAATGAGCGCAGTCGACGATGAGGTGTAATGAGCTACTAAGCTTCACAAGGAAAATGCGCGTGAGAAAGAGTTTTGAGGAAGTCCAAAACACCGATCCAGCAGACGCACGTACGTACGTTTACTCCGGACTTCATGAACCCGACGGCGCAAGATCAAAGAGCACCGCCGCCATCGCCACCCGGTTTTCTCCGCACTTTGCGCGACGACGGCACTGCAACGGAGGACACTCGCCTCGGCGTTAACAATCCGCGAAATAGATTAATTTCCCACTCTTGAAGCCATTCCCAATGATAAATGAAAATACCTCGGCGTTGTTGAACATCTGACGACACAACCAACACAACTGTGCCGCTGGCTGCGTGAGCCTGACGCAACTGTGCCGAGCGCCTGCTCGGCACCGTTGTTGCTCGTGAAGGCCTGCTTATTTGTAGTTGAGACGATGATTCCACATCTTTCGTGGTGCTTGCAATAACTTCGAAGGGCAGGGGAACCTTCTCACGAGGACGTTGAAGACACTCAACACCGGAGCCACCAAAGCAATCGCACAAACCGTCGCCATGTTGGCTTCTTCGTCACTCGCGGCGTGGTCAACTCGTCGCGAGATGTTTTCTGGCTCGGCTAGATGGAAACCAACAGCGGCAAAGTGGCGTATGGACACACGGCTCTCACATTACGGGCACTATACTCACATACCGCGGTAAACAGGACCGATGCCGGCGAAATGGCAGTCGGCACGCCAGCGAAGAAACCTTCAACGAGAAGCGGCGGCGCAAGCCGACGCAGCCCCCCCTCCCCGTGAGCGTCTGGGTTCGAGGCTATTGTTCGCTTTTGCTCCTTGCGGTCGAGGCTAAAAAGAGCACTTCCGGACAAAGGTCGCCTCCTTGCTTCTTTTGATCGGTGACGTCAAAAATCAGGAAATTTAGAAGCTTTGTAGGCGACCTTTCTATAACATTTAAAGGGACCATGAAATGATTTTAAAATCGAATTTCATCCACCGCACGTCGTAAAAGGTGTGAAAAGGAACACAAAAACACAAGACTAGGGAGCCAAAAAA
This sequence comes from Ixodes scapularis, assembly GCF_016920785.2. Lineage (NCBI taxonomy): Eukaryota > Metazoa > Arthropoda > Arachnida > Ixodida > Ixodidae > Ixodes > Ixodes scapularis. Next base: position 523,673 of record NW_024609848.1, on the reverse strand, counting down.
AAAAAGAAAACTGGACTCTTTTGCGACTTCTTTACTTCGAAAGCTCTGCCTTTTCACTACGATGCATACGCAGAAACGGTGCACGTCAGCCGAATCCACATCGCCTATTGGGTAAGAGCCTACCTCACCACCACCGCGATCGTAAACAATAAATAGCCGGCGAATGTTTCCTAAAAGTTTTGTTAAATAATATTCAGATCCACATTTTGTAGCATAATTAGAGATGTGTGGCGAAAATTGCCAAATTTGATAATGGAGCCAAGCGCCATCTATCGTGTGGTAAACGAAGCAACTACTGCGCGTGCGCAGTAGGGCAGGGCCAAGTTCAGAACGGTTATTTGCTTTGGTTTCCTTCCTCTCAAAACTCTGACTGACTGAACGTTTATTTTTCTACGTGTTCATCTCGCGCGTGCCGACTTCAAGCAGCAAGAAAGAAATGTACTTAAAACAAACCACGACGAACAAGAACGCTGGATCCACAAACACCCGAGAAGAGCGACAACAGCCGCGAATCCCGCTCCGACGAAGCTCTCCGAATATAGGCCTAGCAGGCACTCGACTCGGCGCAGCGTTGCTTCGTCGCAAGACCGTCTGCCTACGACCGGCTGGCGTACTGAATGGAATATGCCCGCGCTACCCTTGTGGACCCTTCCGTATTATAGTTTGATCGCTGACCTCAATTTTAGGTTAAGAGGTGAGGTCAATCTCTTCCCCTTGTTTTCCCAGGCAGTGTTGACGAACACTCGTCGAAAAGGGACCCTCGTCGATCCTCTCCTTGTTTTGTGTGATATAGAGCTGAAATAAACGCTGTATGGATTACCTTCGTAGCACGGTATGTACACTTTGTTATTGGTATGCCATTTTTATTCTGACAGACTGCACGTCACTGTCGAGCTGTAACAGTTCGTGGGAGGTATACGTGCAATACCGGTCCAACCTTTCTTTGCCGAGTGTCGCGTCAGTATCGAGTTGCAATTGTAAAAGATCGGTCCCGAAGCGCTTACCAACAGCGCGAATACAGCACTTCATCAAACGCGCGCGTCCGCTCCGAGTGTGAACAGGTATTTACGTGGCTCTTGCTGACAGTTCAAACGTATCTTTTTTAACGTCGGCTCGCTCCTGCATCTCCGAGACCGCGAAAAACGCCGCGGCAAATTGTTCCTGCTGCACTTCCCAACAGGCATACCGGCGTATGGGACTAGTCCCATGCTGTCGCTCTACGCAACGTATCTCATTGAATTTCGCTCAGCTGCGATGCGGCGATGAGAGGCGCCGATTCAGAAAATACGTCGGTGACATCGGCGCAGTAAAACCCACCGGCGCACCCCAACTCGCTAACGCTCCCATCTCCTACTGCAGAGAGAACTTCCGGTTCCGGAAACATCGTACGTCACGGCTTGTTTTGCGGTCAAGAAAAAGTCGATACTTCATTAATTTTTTGTGTAGAAGTTAATAAACCGAGACGAAAACGGATGCCTGTTCGGCATTCAGTGAACATTGACGGTTTATTGTAAAAGTTATCTGGAAAAAGTAAAAAAGTCATTTCATGGTCTCTTTAATAACGGCAATCGTAAAACACGTTTTTTAACGCAATTACGAACGCACTACGGCCTTTCTTTTTGAAATACTGAAAATAAGATTTCGGTGTGATGTCGCTTCCTGGATTTGTATGCTCCCTCGGGAACCTCGGAAAACTTGGCGGCGCTCGAGCAGAGGATTATCGGCGAGTCAGGGGAAGAAACCGGTTTTTTTCCCGCGCCGGCACCCTTCTATCTCGCCTGCTCGCCTCCTCCTCTCTTCGGGTCGCGGTAGCAACGGCGCTTAGCTTCATAGCGTGGAGCGGAGGTCCGAAAGAAAGTCGAGTCGCAGGAGACCGCAAAATTTGACTCACTGCACTGGCGCGGGTCGCGCGGGAACTTCAAATTCGGCATTTGAAAATTGTTTTTTTTAATTCAGAAATACGGAATTCCCAAGTTTCAAATTTTGAGGGTAATGTCCAGGCATCGTTTTCAATCGTTTCGGATAGTAAAATAAAATATGATTTTGATGTGTCAGTGCCCCTTTAACTACAGGCCGGCCATTGTGCATAAAACATGCCAAAAGGGTTCCAGCACAAAAGAGAATGCCATGGTGGTCGTTCCACCAAGTCTCAATAAGGGACTTGAACGGGGCCGCCAACGTTGACGGCTTTGCCACCTCCGACGAGGGGTAAGGGAGGCCGCATTACATTCCGTCGCTTTGGCATGCTCTTGTACGAAGAGCAAGCTCGCAAACGCCAGCTTGTATAGAGGGAGCTCCGATAAAAAGGGAAGGAAACGAGAAGGCCAATGCCTACTGAAAACAAATCTTTCCTTTCATCATAAAATGTCTTGTCTCTGTCTCTGATAAGATTTATCATTTTAACTCTTCTCTCAGTGATTCTTTCTTTTTGCCACCATCGTAAACTCCTTCCCACAGCGACACCCAGTACAAGGTTGGCGTGCCAAGCAGCCACACTAATTTACATTTCAACTCCTTCATTCCCAAAACTTGCGTCTACTGGAACCACCTCCCTGCCGCCATCGCCCTGATCACCGACACCGTCCGCTTCAAATGTGGCAACTGTAACCATTTTTTGTAACCGTGCTGTTGTGTTTATGATGACGTTTATTACTACTGTGTGTTTATTTCGCCTTTCCTCTCTGTAATGCTAAGGCCTTGAAAGTAAATAAATGAAATGAAATGAAAAGAAAAGGCCCTTCGAAGTATCCCTTCTGCTCTCCCCAGGTTGTCAGGCGGCCAAGGGGGGTGCTGACCCCGGAAACTGGAAAAAGATGTTATTCGTTTTTCATTTATGGTGGCAGCGTGAATCGACTAAAATTGATAACCACTAACATTCTGACAGCCTGGGGCCCGGGCAACAGTTCCTTCAGCCCTCAGGTTAACCGGGCCCTGCCTACACAAATACTTTAACCCCCTCCGTACCCGAAGTCATGAATATCCCAGCCCAGCTCAGCGCCCCCGAAAAAAATTTCTGGCTACGCTACTGGGCAGGGAGCCGGCTACGCTACTGGGCAGGCAGGGAAGGGGGTGGGGGGGGACAGTTTCTGGCCAGTCTTCACAGCGCGGTAACACTGTGCCACTGATATTAAACTGTTGACGCCTTGGCACGCGAGTCGTGGTATTAGCATACACGTACGCACGCAAGCACACATGCACACACATAAAAGGACCACGGCACCTCGATTCGCTTTGTGCCGTCGAATCGAGGGGGCGTGAATTATTACACCTCTACATTACGCTCTGCTAAAAGCAAACTAACGCACATGCACAAAAAGATACGTTCGACGCAAGAACTATAGGCGGAAATGAAACGTCAGGAAACTAGAAAACAGCGAATGCAGGAACAGAAATGGTCATGAGAACGCAACTGCCAAATGCACAACATGAATATGAGACAGAAGCGATTTTAACTAACCTTTCGGTTCCGTGAAACGCTTGGCCCGTGAAAAAGACATCGTAAAATAAAAAAGAACACCTCACGCTAACATCCACTGAACTTGGCACAGTCAAACTCAAACCGCCCGACTGCTTTAAAGATCCGCACAATTTTTCAACTACGAAAGAGACGGCCACCAACACCAACGGCGGCTTTATGCAACCGCCGTTTTCCAGTGCACCAATCAGAAACGTGAGGCGGAACAACATAAATTATAGATATATTTTGATCAATAATTTTACGCTGAATTGGGTGGTGATGCGCGCCTCGTTGCGACGCATAATGCAGTGTGATGTAGCATGGGAATTGCGATTTTGCAGTCGCTTGTTTCGGTATGGTGCCGCGCACAAATAATTCCTCATTGATTTTTAATAACAGTACCGACGAGATAAGTTAATGTTTCGTTTGTTTTCGGTCTGAACCAGGGTGTAAGATAGACAGGTGGGGAAACGAGAGCCAAATGAGCGACCGGATTGTGTCCCCCTCGGGTAGACCTGTGCGCCGGTCAGAAATCGCCGGCGGCGGCGCGCCGGTTTTTGAACCTCCGGCGGCGGCGTGTTGACGGCGCGGGGATCAACGGATCGGCGGCGGCGTGGCGCGGAAGAGGGAGGGGAGGGGGGGGGGGGGGGGGGGCGTAAATTAGAAAGTGAGGGGGAGAGGGAAAAGAGTCGTTTGAATTTGAAAAGCAAGATGGAAATAACCATAAAAAAAAAAAAAACCACACAATTTTTTGTTTCATTTTTTTTTATGGAGAGGTATACATTGCTTTCGCTGTGAAGAGTGCGTCCGTTAGCCTTGTTTATCAGAGTTGCCAGGTTGGGCTATAAATAGCCAAATTGGGCTAGTTTTATTTGCGGTTGGCGGGAAAAAATGGTAGTTGGCTATTTGGCTAGTATTGGGCTATTTCTGACCTGTGCATTGGGCTATTTTTAACCTGTGCATTGGGCTATTTCTGACCTGTGCATTAGGCAATTTCTGACCGGTGCTGGAACTAAAATGCCTGAAAGCACTTGGGTTTTTAGGTTCAAATGTATTTGTTAGAGTAAGTTGCGTGAACATTTGGCGCTTCAGTCTCTTGACCCTTATAAGTATGTGACAAACACATTCGTCTGGTTTTTTTGCGCCTTGTGCAATTGTTTACCTCCGAATCTTGTCCGAATGCAAGCGTGTGCTGTTATTCCTCCATCTCACCAAGTGACGGCGCGATTCCTTGCGGCCTTAACAGCACCTGTTCTGCGCATTCTTTAGGTTGTCTTTTTATTGGCGTGCACCTATACTTTGTGTTTAATTCTGCATAGTTTTCCCGTGACGTCATTCTGGTCACCATCCCCCGATGGTAAGCGTCCCATTAATACAGTGGAAGGTATGATGTCATGCGCTTGTACGAGCGTTTCAGGAAGTTCGCCGAACGTGCAAGGGACGCCATTTCTGGGGCATTTCGGCACCATTGCAGATCTCACAACACGGTGTTCATTATTTCCGCTATGGAGTCAGAGTATATCCTTCTACAGCTTCGTGTCTTTCGTGACGACTCTGTCACGAAATTCAGCAAGAATGTGAAAGAAGCCACAAACAGTGCTGGATCGCGTATGTTTCCATTGCTATCGCAACTGGCTGTATTTCTGCTTACGTTACCACTGTCCAACGCTGCAGTAGAACGTGTGTTCAGCCAAGTCACCCTCACAAAGACGGACTTGCGAAACAGGATGTCTAAGGAAACACTTGAGAATATTTTGTATGTTAAATTCGGGTTGTGGGGCCAAGAGCAGTGCTGTAAGGACTTTGTTCCATCAGAGGTTTTTCTCACACGTTTCAATACTTCAGTAATGTACCCATGCTCTGCCATTGGCTCTGCGAAATAGTGATGTGTGAATATTTCTATTTGAAGGATAAAAATGTATTATGCGTCTTTCGTGTTCAAAATAAAATTTTAAAATGATAAGTTTTTTTTTGGCTATTTTTGGGCTATTTTTCTGGACTGACATTCGGCTATTTTTGGGCTATATCTCGTAGAAGTTTGGCGGGTTGCAGTTCAGACACCTGGCAACCCTGTTGTTTATTCTCATTTGTAAGAGAATATGTCGCCGGCTGGCAGCCGCGGCGCAAGGTCCTTCGCAAGACGAGGACCGACGGCAACAGGTATTTTATCACCGCGTTCCGCCTCACCACGCGCTTGTCGCACGCCCCATGCCTAACAAGTCGACCGAGCACGTCCTTCGATTTACAGAACTCGCACTCATTCGGTACGCCGCAAGCCGTCATCACCGGTACGACAGGGTCCTAATCTCTCGTTCAGCTTCGCGGTACTTCACCGACAGGCACATTCAGAGCATCCCTAACAGTACCTTACGCTCCCGAAGCTAACAACTTTGTCGAACGCGCCAACGGAAAAATCCTTCCATGTCTGCGCGAAAGAACGTCAACGGCGACATCGACCATTGGAGCGATTATCTTCAGGCAACATGCTTTCGAGTGAACCAGCAGCCGCACTCCAGACATCACCGTTCGAACTCCTGTTCAACTTTGTCCCACGTCGACCAATGGAATTTTCCTCGTTTCCCGACGAGGTCGGCGACGTCCGCGTGAACTGCGACGCTGCAAACGCGAACCTCGCTTACCTTCACGGCATGAAGCGTTCCTACGATGCAAAACATCGACCACCTCCATACAGCGTCAGGGACAGGGTAGGGTACACGAACGGCCTTCCTACTCGAAACTTGGCCTGCTTTTCCACGGACACTTAAGTCATCACCAACGTGAACAATCAAACCTACACCATTTCCAGGTTTACCCCGCAAGGCACACCGGATTGCCGCCAAGCTGCCGCACAATAGCTTTTTTTTTTTACGAACAACTTGCAGCGGTTGACGTCGATTTCAACCAACTCGCCCTGCACCGCAGCAGATCCTCCGATTACAAGCGCATCACGCCGACGCCGCCCTCCACGATGGCTAGACAGAGGATCATGACAGCATTAGCAAAATGTGCGAGTGTGCGAGGGCGCAAGGATTTTGAGCTCGGGAGTGTAAGCAAATACGCTGGCGGCAAAGACCCGTAAGGAGAGCCTCCTCGACTCGACCGGATGGGGGCTCGACTTCGACCCCCGATGCTGGGTCCCGGCGTGGAAACGAGAAAGAAGGACCCTTAGAAACACGATGTGACACGAACAAGCCATGCGTGTGGATCAAAATAAAATACGTCTGAAAGAAGCCTGAAAACGGACGCGAATATAGCCCTCTTGTATCAAATTATTCCATAAAGTTTTCATTAAATCGTTTTTCGGTCTACAAAACCGTTCAGTCCGTTATAACACTTTAAAAACACAGGCGAGCTGGTGAAGAACTTACATAGTAGCGGGAGACACAAACTATATAAATAACGCAAAAGACAACAAGTCTTAAACACAGCTTTTATACCCGTTTTCACGTCAAGAACTCTAGTAAAAAGAGTCCGACTCCTTGCGAACCATTACTAATTTCCACCTTTATGTGGAGAATTAAGATATATGTAGCTTGATTCTACTATATATGTTATCAAGACGTACACGTTCCAGCGCCAAAAATTATCGCTTTTTTCTCCTACAACCAAATCTCGTAAGACTTTGCGTCGCGTATACGAACATCTTTGTTTCATGTATGTGCTCTCCCCCTCTGTAATGCCTTCGGGCCCTGAGGGTACTTTAATAAATAAATAAATAAATGCTCGAAACTTTCTTTTTTTCTTGAAAAAATGGATGTAGCTTATTTGAACAAGGAACGCTCTTATATATACGTCAAGACCCTCACCACCAAAAAAGAACTCTTTAAAAAAAGGGTATCACCATACACCCTTTTGTCCCATATAACGCACCCCAAAACTTTAGTTTGACGCACAGCGCATAGACAGCCATACATTTTACAAGGGGCTTGATAACGGAGCGATATAACTGATTAAATAGCTAAAGTACGTATCAAAGACCACAGAAAGAAAACACTGAGGTTTTGCAGTAGGACCAAGAAAACCTCGATTACTTTTTTGTAGTCAGTAACACGTACATTAGATATGTTAAAAAGTTGTACCACACGGCTATCAAGCCTCTCGTGAAAGGTAGTACCGTCAGATCGACGTCTGAAGTTTTGGGGTGTCTCATAGGGGACAAAAGGTGTAAGAATACACCCTTTTTTTTTAGAGTGTAGGTCACTGAAAGCCGGACACTCAGACAGATCCAAATGATTCATGGTCACACCAACCTGCCATCCAGACGACCCCGCTTGATGACTGACCAGCCACATGCGATAACAGGCAACTCCATCAGAACCCTTACTAATGATACGCGCGTGACGAGATGTCCCTACAGCGTTCAATGGACTTCTTCCAAAACCGACGCGCCCCATCGCGGCGAAATAGCACGCAGTGCACTCTGGGAACTAGTTGGCCACTCAGTTTTGGTTTCGACTGAGCAGCTTCATCTCATGCTATCACGCCGCGACCAAACGCGATGCTTGCGCTTTCGATTATCTGACTTTTCACGAACGTACAATACACATATTCTCGAGCGATACAAAACGAAGACCGGGGCACTTTCCTTGTATCCATAATAACCCTGAGACGAAGGAAAAATAAAAAAAAAAACGGACAGTACAACGAAGTCTCTACTGTCCGTTTTTTTTTATTTTTCCTTCGTCTCAGGGTTATTATGGATACCATTCACCAGCTCGCCTGTGTTTTTTACCTTTGTTCGCACTTTCCTTGGTTCCCGAAACACCGTATATTGTGCGTGCGTTTGCGAACGTAGTAAGTCGTGGCTTAGTCACCTCACCCCACGAGTGCATCTTTGAGCTCAATGTCAGTAATCCCGTTTAGTGCCAGTGAACTACAACTGAAATTTGTTCGTCTGGAGCCTTACACGCATTTTGTTTGCCAAACGTCCGCTTCTCGTTATTTCATTGAGCAAGCCGCATCCTCACAGGGTATCAAAGTTGAGGCCAGCGTTTGCGCGTGAACTTTTAAGGAAACGCAATAAATTCGACCTCACTACTGCACAAAAGTTCCTATGATGTCTTCCTCGTGTCATCATATATCTCCCACTAGAATTTTATGCTGATAGAAGAGTAACTTTTCGCAAACGCTGAGATCGGCTAGCTACGACGGAGGCCCTAACAAGTGTCCCCTACTCCTCGCTAAGCCTTTTTGGACGAGCTTTTACTGACGCCCGAGATCTGTGCCGGGAACGGTGTGTCTGAAATTATCTCGGCATACTCAGGCAGGAAGAAAGCAATCACATAACAAATATTATGGCCATTAGCAGCCGTCAAATGCGCTTTGAATTCGTTCGAGCACTTGTCTGGAGAATGTCGCACCGTGCGCCGGACGGGCATGCATGAACCCCAATGCGGTGCGCATAGGGGTTCATGCCCGTCTGACGCACTACCGGCGAACGGTGCGACATTCTTCACACAAGTGCTCGACTTTTGCATTCTTAAAACGGCCTGTATGCGCGAATTCGCCTATGATTGCAGGATAACTTTATGCGCATACGCGATGTTTAATATTAGTGGAATCCAAGCGGGTGGGGACTTCACTTCATGCAGTGCTGCGGATCAGTACAGATAAGTGTGTGTTAAAATTTAGCTTTTCAATGGCACCTCCGAGTTTTACCTCGCATACTCAGGCACATTAAGAAAAACAGTAATTGCAAAAAGTAATATTTCGTCTATGGACGCACGAAGCAAACTTCCTGATCAACAACACTAATGTAAAGGCGCAAGCTCGATGTAGGCATACTTATTGGTTGCTACAGCTTGTTGATTCGTACACAAGCAACATCCCCGAGCACTCGAGCTTCGCAGCGTCAAGACTCCCAGCACTGGCTCGTCCACATACCTCGATTGGAACGCTAACAGGAAGGCTCAATTACAAAAATACAACAAACATGTGTTAAGACAAGCTATACGTCTCGGGATTGTGCTAAAGCTTCGAGGTATGACCATTTAGGTTAGTTTAGAGACCACAAATGACGCTCTCGGGACCAGAAAATAATCTCTTGTCGACGTGTCGATCGAAACCGAAACCATGCCACCCTCCTCCCTGGCCAACTAGTTCCCAGAGTGCAACGCGCGCCGTGTTGCATGCAGGGCTTTATGGAAGTAGTCTATTCGCTTAACGCGTTAAGCGAATAAATGAATAGATTTTTTCCCTTTCATTTTTACTCCTGTAAATATATCAATAAATGTAGAAGTTCCATAAAAAAACGGACACGGAACGATAAAAAAAAAACGGACAAAACAACAAGTCTCAAACACCGCTTTTAGTTTATTTGAACAACGAACGTTGTTACATATACCTCAAAACCCTCACCACCAAAAAAGAAACACCTACTCTTCACTAGGTCACCGAGAGCCGGACACTCAGACAGAACCGATATGATTCATGATTCAGACATATCTACATGATTCACACCAACCAGCCACCCTGATGACCTCGTTTGAGGGCTGACCAGCCACATGCGATAACAGGCAACTCCAGCTCCAGCACAGCCCTTACAATTTTTAGAAAACCCACAAAACAAGACCTTATAGAGACACAAAAAACGCTTCATATCACTGTCCAATGCCAGGGACGGTGTGCTTACTCGATTACCAGAGGTCAAAATACGCATGGTCTCCCTCAGAACTCTCCTACCATTGCCGATTGTTGGGCGAGTTGGTATTGTGCGTGAGAAAACATGATTGCGCTTTAAGACATAGAGGAAGAACGCCACAGAGCGCTTACTTTCAACTGATTTAATTTAAGAGCCTCAGCGTAGATACACACTGCACACTTAAAATTTTTACACCCCTATTCGTGTAAATGGCTCGTCCTCTGGCTAACGCCTTTATTCGTGTAAGGGTGTTAGCCGCCGGAGGTGGTGAAAAATTTTGAACCTAAAAACCCAAGTGCTTTCAGGCATTTTAGTTCCAGCACCGGTCAGAAATTGCCTAATGCACAGGTCAGAAATAGCCCAATGCACAGGTTAAAAATAGCCCAATGCACAGGTCAGAAATAGCCCAATACTAGCCAAATAGCCAACTACCATTTTTTCCCGCCAACCGCAAATAAAACTAGCCCAATTTGGCTATTTATAGCCCAACCTGGCAACCCTGATAAACAAGGCTAACGGACGCACTCTTCACAGCGAAAGCAACGTATTCGCGACTCCAGCGACCTATAGGGGGCGCCCCCACCAGACAAACATGGCGGCTGAGTCCAGGTCGCGGCGGGTCGGCCGGGCCGCCTGAACAGGTGGCGCGTTCAATTTAACAGATTTTCTTTTGTTTAATGCCCAATTTTATAGGTATTTGAACTGAGACGGTTAAGTGTAGCCGGTGCAGATAAACTTGCAAAGCATAGTTTTGTTTTGCCGGTGTTTTTTTGTTCTTTTCGTGTCAAACATTCGTTTCGGAGATTTCGTTCAAAACCGAAACTATGGGCTCCGGAGGGACGGTAATATACTAATCAGTTTTGATCATCTAAGGAAAGCGGCGATGACTACAGAATTGTTCCACAGAGATTAACTTTTCAGCTAACTCGCATGCCTCGACCATGCGACTTATCTGTCCGCGAAATCGAGCTTTTGTGCGTATCCGCATTTACGAAACAGCTCCAGTCGTCTGCTCGGCCAACAACACAGGCTGCAGGAAAATTACGAAAATTAAGCAACCGCCTCTTGAGCCAAGGACCGTGTTAACCCGACGGCGCCCACTAAGCAGCTGATACTCGTATTTCAAGCTGCTCCAGTGGCTGCTCCCAAGTACATTTCATGAGTTCCACCCCTGCATGCTCTCTTGGCCAACCAGAAGCCAAAAAGAATCCCCTAGCGGTGGTAGTGAAAAACAGCTTTAATAGTTTTAATAAGAGCATAAGAGTTAAATTAAGTAACCCTTTATGGTTGAAAATAGGGTGCACGTGATGTGTTGATCATGATCATGCAGAAAGAGAAACGAATGTGTCGCTCAATTTTGTTTTGCTCTGACGGCAGATTCCCGGCCCTTGGCGCTTGGTGTACATGTTATGTCAATTGTTCCGCTAGTCGTGGTCTTCCACCATGATTTTGGATAACCATGATTGAAACATTACGTGCACCACATTTTCAGTCGCCGAGAGTTACTCCGACGCACTTGTCAAGTTTGTTTCTTGCGACCACCGCCAGGGTATTATATTCGGCTTCTGGTTGGGCACATTCAAATTTGTGAAGACTCCTTGGAGCACACCCAGCCTGCTTTCGGCCAATGGTGTCTCCTCATTTGTCTCCTATACTTCCCAACGAATGGCCATACTCTCTAGATATATGGCTCTGGCTTGCACCACCTAAAGTGGAAGCCAAGAGTAGGATTCCTCCCCTCGCCATTCTGAGCCAATGTCCTTCCCCTTTGTATTTTTGTAAGTATCACCAGGCAGTGTGGGATATTGTTAGGGTGACCTCACCTTGTTACTGACTATGGTGACCAATGACCCACGTTGCACTGTAGGCCCAGACGGTGATTTGGCGCATGCGAGCTTCAACTTCTGCAGTGGGAGCTTGTGCGCAGCAGAAGCATGACCTAAGCCAGTATACCTTGCCAAGTAGTTTGATGGCAGGGAGCACAGTTTGTTGCTTTAACGAATGGTGGCTGTAGATGTTCACTCCAAAATGCTGCAAGCATCCCTGACGATCAGTCTCCCATCAATGAAGCTACGAAAATGCCAGCTGCAGGAACTCCAAACACTTCCACATTGATTGCACCATGAAGATTCGCAGGACTTATACCCACCCAAACTTTGGGAAAAAGGCTTGGAACTGGCCTTTTTTGCCAAAATTCATATCTAAAGTACTTTTCTGGAGTTCTAAATTTGATATCCCGAAGCCAGTTACGGTCGGAGGTTACTTTAGAAATGGGTGTTACGGTTATTGAGAGAATGAAATGGGTATACTGGGCAGCAACATGTTTGTTGCATCGCTTTGCTTTGCTCATAAATCCTTGCGTGCAGTGTAATTGGTTTTGCCCAAGGAAAAGCACATTTTCGTCCTTTTGCTTGTTGGTCACTCAAAGCTCTTGTGCAGAACTTGCAGCCTCTTTCTATATCGTTTGCTCTCAAATAAAATTTAAAGCACTTTTTTTTTTTTCTCTAAGTGTCCAGATAAACACACCTGCCACAAAATACTCTCCCAACAAAAATAAAAAGAATAAGTTAATGCATTATTTATGTTGCAAAACTTGTCTTATCGATTCCAAAAAGTCTACCAGTAGTCCATTTCACCGTCGACATCTTGAAATGGAAGCATGTTTTCTGGATCGCTCCTAATTCGAAGCAGGTTTCATGAGCTAAATATTGTGTCAAAAATATTTTCCTAGGAAAATGTTTTTTTTTTTTTTTTGTTTTCTGGCACGCATCCAATTTAGACACTCAAAAGAAAATATATATTGTCAGACATTGAAGCGATTTTCTGCCGTTTTTCATGCCCTTGCTCAGCTGCCCAAGGAGAAGCTGCGCCGCAAGATGGCGGAGCTGCTACAGCAACTCGAGGACCGAGACCGGCTCATCTCCCAGCTGCGGGTCTCCAAGAACAAGCTGTCCGCGCACGTCGGCCAGCTCGAGGGACTCCTGCGCAACATGAAGAAGAAGATGGGGAGGAGCGTGAAGAACACCACAAACGCGGCCCTCTCAAGACAGCCCGGACCGGACGACGGCGCTGCCGAGAGCTTTGCAGAGGCCGACGTGCTTTCGAGAGATGCTGTGGAGTGCACCACGGAGCTCAGGCTGACCAAGGACACGCAGGAGCTGAGGAAAGAGCTCGGGGTCTTTGTGGAGTCGCTGGAAGACGAGACCGGCTACGCAGATGCGGCAGACCGGGACCAGGATGACCAAGGTCGGTAGGCTGCGTTTTCGCGGAGCTCCACGGTTTTTGTTTGTCGGCAAAGAAGGCGGCAGCCTCATTTTGTTATGCATGCGTGGGGACAGAGTAAAAGCTTAAGATGGTAGACTCGCCCGTGTGGAAAGTGAAAGCTCGATTCGATTCTCGCTTTTGGAGGTCTCATTCTTTGGCACCGTTCTTCGCATTGAAATGCGGATGAATACAAATGTGAGGTCCCGGCACAATAATTGATCGCGTTGCTTTGTACGCAGGTTTATTGTCTCGCTCGTAGAGGCAGGGTTTTGACAAACGAAGCTCCGTCCACTCCGTTTGGCGGTTGGCGAATGTCGGCTCTTATATTTGATTAAACAACGCGTATACTGCCAAGGTGCACCTAAAAGGGAGTGCACCTTGGCAGTTGGTTGCAGGTGCCACCACCGACGGCGTCTGTATCACGTCTCGTGAGGAAGTGCTGCCTGCTCTAACCACTTCTAAAGTCGCAGACAGAGGGTGAACGGCAGTTGTCCCACCTGCAGCACGAGTTCCCTACCTACGATAACGCTTTGTCGTCTCGCTCGTGCAGCCGAAGCAAGCCAGAAGGCAGCAAGCCTGCGCTAGAGGTTGGGTGTTTGAAAGACACCCTGACATTCTCACACTTGTCGTTGACTATTGGAAGTGTGCGACAAGAAGTGGCGCCACAGCGAGGCTCTTGGCAGCGGCATTTCGCGTAGATATCCCATGTAGCAGTTGCTAATCTATGTCAACTTACTTTGAGCACAGTGCCGTTGAAAATGTTTGGGGCCACCGTCGGCGCTAACACGGATCCCCTCCATGCGCTGGCAAAAACGGCAGTGATAATCTCGATCCCAAGACTAACGATCTGCAGGCAAGCCAAGAGCAATCTTGTATAATAGTAGGAGCAAAAAATACTTTTCATGTAGGCTTTACCTATTGCTGGCAGTATACTTCGTCCCGTGGTAACTTGGTGAACTGTGGAGGCTGCTGCCCCCGCAACCCAATAAGAGCGTCAGAGCAAGTCTTATGGTGACAGTCTACACTCTAGGCCACAGAGGCACCGTTACCGCCACAGCAACAGCGCTGCCTACGACTGAAAGTAGTTCCAGGCTTCTTTCTTCTTTTAACTACAATTGAACTCTAGCAATTCCATCTAATTATGGATATACAGTACAACTCGCTTATAACGATAATGAGAAAACCCGAAATTTCAATCGTTATAACCAAATTTATTGTTGTATCTGGACTAGAAACTGATCATTTCCAGTCTAGAAACTTTAGAAACTGATCGTTAATAAGTGTTGCATCATGATAAGTGGGTCGCACTATATAAAAGAAAATAAGCAATAAATATTAACAAATTTTGATTTCTTTTCTTTTAATGTAGTTTTGTGGTTGGTGGCGATTGTAGCCGTGTAATCGACCACTTCCGCTTGAAAGGGATTTTGGAAAATGAGGCCTCGGAAGCGTTGAACGGGACTCTATGAACTCCTAAACATCACTGGTACATCAATATCTCAAATGGATAGCCATATTTTCCAAAAAGGGCACGATCAAACAATGACTATGACAACATTGTTTCGTCCTCAAAATCCTGGAATCCAGTCTTCCACCAGGTGGCAACATGGTTGGGCAAAAGGTTGTAAGGTTTTGTAAATACACTTAAAACAAGAAGAAAGTCTGGATTTGGTAATCATAATCTGCTTTGAATTTCAGAGGTGTTGTGTGTCTCGTGCCTTGACTATTTTGGTTTGAAACGCCATCTCACGTGCCCATATTCTTGCTCTTGCAGGGGGTCCTCAAACTGCAGGAGCAAAACCTCAAGCAGATGAAGCTGATCCAAAAGCTGGAGCTTGAAGTCAAACGTTGCTCTCTCAAGCCCCCTCTTGCTTCTCATAAGGAAAACCTGTTTCCGTGAACTGCGCACTGATCCGATTTCGCATACACCTGTCGCTGCTCCTATTGTAAGCATGCAGCCTTCAAGCCAATTGGACTGGTATTTATTATACCAGGATTTTTACTGTCATTTTATTTTTAGATTATATATGTGAATTTTTAAACGTGCAGAATAAAAAGTATAAGAAAACATGGTACCACTTCGTTCTGTTCGTGTACATGGTTTCGAAACCTGCAAGTCTACAGCCCAGAACACCCATGCTCGTTTTAGAAGGTAAACTCGTAATTTGGAATAAGTAATATATATATTTGAATACTTGTTCATCGCCAGTCTGGCACGAATGTGAAAAGTCCATCAAACTGGGGTGCCTTTATGTGCGCTTTGCTTAGGGTGATGACATCTGGTCGTTAATGTTCTGATCGCTTATTTTCCTTCCTCTGTTTTGAAGCTTGTGAAAATCTGTCCCTGCACGCACTCTTCGCTCTGACTGTGGTATGGCGACATTTTTTTTACGGAGATTTCTTTGAATTTTTTTTAGCATGTGCTGTCAGCATGGGGTACAACAAAGGATGGCATCCTCTAGACTAGAGCCACCAAAAGCTATGCTTCAGAGTAATGCTTGCCCATCTTGGGGCTCAAAAATCTTAGTTGCTACCTGAAGCTTTATCTGAAGTCTCAAAAGAATGCTTTTTCGTCCTCTACAAATGTTTTAACAGTTCATGACTGAGCAAAGTAATATTACACGAGTTTCTTAACACCGAATCTAATGCTGAGGAAGTCGCACTTTCGAATCTTGACGATCGGCAGTTGCATCTGCTCTGTACTAAGCACCAAGATGCCGGCGTCGGGTGTAGGACAAAGTGGTTTTGGACAGTATGGTACCAAGCGTAAAGCTGGACAAAATGGTCCCAAGTGATTTGTTGACTTGGGTGCTCTCTGAAGTTTTAGTGAATTGCTACTCTGGAGCTTCATTCAACATTTTTGTTTCATATTTTAGGAAACAGCTAAAGAAGTTAATTTAAGTTGTATTATTCCTCACGGCTCTATAGCACCTATTTGAACAAGCCTTAGCATTGTGCAAAGCATGGAGCTTGGAAGTCTACACAATACATATGCATACACTAAAAGCGCAAGGTCGCAATGCACTTGCACTGCGATTAATTGGACGAGTCGGTAATACCACGCAAAAACGTTAATGCAATTAGTATGTTTTGTCTTCAGCACTACTTTAACATACATCCTGCTCCTGTGTAATGCACATTAAAGACCCCAGGCTAGCAAGTGGGTACAGCACTGCCAAACTTTCTCCACTACAGAACAAACCAGTGTCGCCGCTCCTCAAAGGTAGGCTGACCTTGCACTATAAACACAAACATCAAATATATGTTGTGGCATGTATATGGCACATTTTTCTTCTCGCGTTGATTATATCAAATATTATAGACACATTATTTGATACATCCCGTTCATACATATTATTTCTATTCCACTGTATATTTTTCCCTTCAACTTAACTCGGCTACTGGCGTGCAGCGCGTCTTGAAATGGACATGTGCAATGGCCCAAATTTTTAATAATTTCAAGCCAGCGTCGACTGCCGGGACAACCAGCGCTGTGCCGCGAAGAAATGCGGCGTCACGGGAGAGATTAAGCGCTTTCTCGTAAAGCTCTTTCTGTTGCGAGCATCGTCTGCTAGGCTATTCCGTGGACCGCACACAGCCCCTGTTCATTATCTGCTGGCATAGCTAACAGTCTTTAAGCAAAGATCTGAACAGCGCTTGCTTGTGTGATACTGCTTAGGCGTGGCATAAACCGTGTGTCATCTTGAGTTTAATTTACTTTTTTTGTTCATTTCATGTTTGTGTTTACTTTTGTGAACACCAACAAAAATGAAAAATACAGTGACACGACAAACTGAATGCAACGATAAATTAAACTACATACCGCAGACAATGCTGCGAGGCATCAAAACCAATCCATTGCTTTCACCCTGACACGTGACATTGTACTTTCCCGTGCAGTTGTACCCAATGGGAAGGCCACGTGACACACTTTTAGCGATGAACTGGCCAAGATAACACTCGTAGCGTCGGCTGCGGTACAACACAAAGTGAAACGGAGTATAGACGGGGTTTTCGATTTGGCTTGGTGTTTTGTATTATCGACTGCATTGTTGCTGTCATCATGTAGCCAAGTAGTCACAGTTTTCTTCAACGAGGTTGGTTTTCTTTGACCAGTGGGCGTGCGCACATTTTTATGCCTCCTCGAGGGCCCATAAAAACACGGGAACGCATTGTGAGAATGTCGATGGGCGGCATGACGCAAAGGGATATAGAAAAAAGTCGGGGTTACACAGGCTAATGTCAATAGGATTTTGAACGCATTTCAAGAGGAGGGGCGTATCGCCCATGCACTTCGACATCGCAAGCGCCCTGCCCTCCTTTGCTACAAAGCAAGGGCTGTGTGTGGTCAACGGAATAGCCTAGCAGACGACGCCCCCACCAGAAAGGGCTTTGTCAACACCACTTAGAGCAAAGGCTGCAGCGCTGTGAGTTGCGACTTCACAGATTCACGACGAGTGGGCCGACCTGAGAATATACAATTTGAAGCTTCTATTCGTAGTGTGAATGAATGCAAGTATATGTGTGCATGAAGCTTTCACAGCTGCATGTGTCCCTTACTGAAAATTATGCTTTAAGTTTGCTAAGTTTGCCTGCACTCGGTTAAATCAAAACTTGTGCGCTTCGGTCTAGGCGGCGTCTTCGCCTCTTTTAGTCTTTTCTGCATTTAATTTCTCGTCTTCGTGTCTCCGTTTCAGATTAATTACTTTATGAAAAACGTTCCCCAGTTCACCTGCAGTTTTGTTTTTATTATCATTAGTTTACTTCTGGTAAAAAATACATTTCAACACATTACGTTTTTCGCTGTGGCTAGTGCTACGTCCGGACGGAGCACTGAAACGCCTATACCTAACCCCCCCCCCCCCCCCCGCCCTCTTCTCTCTCGCCCGTGAACCTAGGGAAGGCGGAGATTTGGACGTAACTTCGGTTACGTCTGACGTAACGCTACACACTTCGCACATTTTTTCGTGCTCCAAAAGTCCACATTTTTTTTTAAAATAATCTTTTTATTATCTTCACATACGAATTCAGTAACCACACGTCATCACTAGGGGTGTCGCGAACTTTTGTCGAACCGGATTTTTAGGTCGAACTTTCGGGGTTCGACGAACCTTCGAAACTTTTCACCATGCAGATTCGACTGGTTCGACTTTGCGGACAGTGTGGCCAGACCTTGATACACGCATGTATAGGTTTGGAGAATTTATTTTTATGCAAAGGGTTATTTTATTTTATGAGCACTTGCAATTAAAAGAAACCAATTCTAATCACTGAAGACATTAATAACATAATTTTTTTGTACTGTATTAACAGAAATAACAAATCAGCGGTGCCCTTAATTCATCCTTTAGCCATTACCATCCAATCCGAATCCAAATTGCCAGCCTGTCGCGCATGCGCACACGTGTCAAACCTCAATACAAGGTTCGTCGAAATTTTCACAAGAGGTTAGCAAAAGTCGAACCTGGTCGAACTCGAACCTCGGCCGGTTCGCAACACCCCTAGTCATCACCAACTTGATTGTTGCTGTTATGCATTTTGCATACAAAACACCAAGCCCAATCGGAAACCCTGTCTATACTCCGTTTCACTTTGTGTTGTACCTACGGGTGTCGCGAACTTTTGTCGAACCAGATTTTTTGGTCTAACTTTCGGGGTTCAACTGGGTCGAACCGGTTCGACGAACCTTTGAACTTTTCACCAGATTATCATGTTTTCTACAGCGATCAAAGTACAAATGTTGTCTTAGTTTGGAGTAAAAGCCTCAGGATTTGGTAAGGTCACGTGTCTAGTTGTCAAAACAGGGGAGTGCAACTTTCTATACCGCCCATGGAACGCAAATTGCAAAAACCCTGGAGGCCGCAGCGCCATTTGAATCCCCTGGTATCTGGTGGCTGTACTAAAATAAACATGGCGGCACAGCGAAACCAAAACCGAAACTGCTCGGCAGCGCCATTGTGTTTGGATGGATGGACGGTGCTTGCGCCACCTAGATTTAAAAAAAATATATATATATATAAGGCAGACTAAAGTTCCTTCCCAAGGAGAGCTACGCCAGAAGGATGTACTACCAAAGTACTACCACATCCGATATCAGGGGTTCAAGACAGGCTGGATGAAGAGAATAAAGGCCATAGATTCTAAGTACGGTGGGGGCACAATAAGGCATCTGGCGACGACGGAACGGGAGTGGGCGAGGACAATACGGACAGAGGTGACACGGGCCGGAATAGAGGACTGGAGAAGGACAATGCAGAAGAAACAGAGCCTCCAACTGTACAGGAAACACAAGAAAGAACCGGGTTTACTACAGTTGATCGAATGCCATTTCATCGAAGCACGTTTTAGAGAACGGGCTCGTTTTATCGAAGCACGGTTTAGAGAAAGAAGAGACTGAGTTTAGAGAAACGCCGTTTATCGAAAAGGGAACAATATTTAAAAACGGCTTTCCTACTTCGCGCGTGCATCACTGGTGCGCGTGTTAACCCAAGCCCCCTGCTGCGCTCCCGCCGCTTCGCGGCGGCAGTCTACGGCGGCTCATTACAAAATTGTTAACTCGCCTGATTTACCCGTACACGCCGCTTCGCGGCGGCCGAATTCGCTAAAAGGAAGCTCATCGCCATTTTCTCTAAACTGGGTTCTCTACAAAGGGATTCGATAAACTGGGGTCGGTAAAACGGCGTTCGCTAAAACGAGCTTCTCTAAACCGCATGACTCCGGAAAGAACCAGCACCCTATCCACACTACCGGGGAGACCGAGCCAGCGCGCTGCTGTTCCAGGCTCCCTACTGACCCAGAGACGCAGATTTGAGCTCTATGGAGATGACCCAAACTACGGGCTCTGTGGCGGCGACGAGGAGACTGTCGAACACATCTTGGGACAATGCAGTAGCATCGACCAGAAAGGGCAAAGCGCGTTGCAGTGCGGTGTAGAACAGGCCTTTGGCTACGGAGAAGAGGCCGAGGAGGGCAGCGGTGACGACGGTGACCGTAACAACCAGTAACAACCGCACGCATTCGACGGACGCAACAAAACGCCGCCTGGTGACGTGGAAGCGACTTTGCCGCACCGCGAAACACCCTGCCTAGAATGGAACGCCTGAACAACCTCAACAGTGCACATCAGAAGTGACTATTTTTTTATTTTATTTACGGTAACAGAGGCACTCCTCCTAGGTGCGCCCGCCCTGTTTTAAAAGGGTTTTGGTCCATCTGACTGACTGATGTTGTAGCTTTTTTTTATTTTTTGCCCGGTTTGCGCGTTGCTTTGCTAGGCTTCTGCTGCTTTGCGGCTTGTTTTCGCATTTCAATGCTGGTTAATGTGCGTTGAAACGCACACAAGCCAGCACTGAAAAGCGAGACCAGCAGCAAAGCAGCAGAAACCTAGCAAAGCAACGAAAGTGACACACACACACAAAATATGCAATGCTTGTCCTTTTGCGTTCATTTTTATTCAAAAGACAGTAGAAAATACAGACGAAATTTTTCACTATTTTGCACACAAGAATCAAAGAAATGAACAACAAAACAGGATAAAACGTTAAGGTTACGTGCGTCGAGGTGATGATATGCGTCATTGCAAAAACACTTCGCTAAATTTGCATAAAATCTCTAGGTTCGTGATCCTTTTCGAGCTTCTTGGCGTATACTCACAAGCCTTACACCGCCCAGCCACAGGCGTGGAGCCTACAAAAAAAGGTTGAATTGCTTGATTGGCCATTACGTGCATGATAGGGTCATATGAAAACAGCGAGAAGTTTCTGCGCCTCCTTTCAAAAAACGGTACTTGGAGTTCAACACTGTGACACTAAAAACTCGTGTCTCCTCTATTTTTCTTCTCCTTGACTTAAATGCCTCCACGCTAAATTGACAATCATTTCGAATTTGATTATATTAGTAAGCATATAAGTAAAGAGCGACGACGGTGTCTTGCAACTAAAGGAAACTAGGCATTGAGGTCAAGAAAAATAGGTGAGCTCTTTGGTATTGAGTCTTCATCAAGAACCTGCATTCGTTTTTAATATTATCACTTAAATTTAGGAGTGCGTCACTGCTAAACGAAACGGGAAACCGGAGCGAATCGCTCCATCGCTCATCCTCGGTTAATCGAAAAATATTTAGGCTGATTTTCACTCCTCGCGAACAGACACGTGAATCGCTGACAACAATGCCAAAAAAAAAAAAAGAAACCAGCTCACAGCAAAAAGTTTCCCATCTTTTAAAGTGAACATATGTGCTCGATCTTGATATGACACAGAAGTCTCCAGTAATTTGAAAGTGACATATTTCTCGCGGCGAGTGAAGAGCAATCCTGAACAATGATAGGATTTGGTTTTGTGATTGGAAACCATCGTAGCCATTGCCAAAATCAAACAATTAATACTCACTACCACTGCGACAGCTAGGTTTTGTTGCAAACATCTAATCAGAGACTTAAGCAAGAGAAGACCGAAAGAGCGTACCGCACGTCCATTGGAACTTTGAAACCATTGATGTCCCGGCTTTCGGCAGTCATTCCCCACTTGGCACATCAGGTGGTGTGGTGATGACGGAAATCCATGACGGAAATCCAGCGCATCTCGAGGCGCGAGGCGCGGGTTCGGAGAGAGAGAAAGCGCGCCCAGACACGTTGAAAGAGTGCAAGAGAAAGTTACGATAACAAGCCTCAAAGTCTCGAGGAAATGGAGCGTGCTGGTTAAATTACGGTGTTTGTGGAGAATAACATAGAGGACGAAAACCGGACGACACGCGGAGAAACGTGTCGTCCGGTTTTCGTCCTCCTTGTTATTCTCCACAAACACCGAAGCTTCAAAGCCATTCACACCTTCAAAACAACTTCAACTTTATTTCGATTCATTAAATATATGAATCATATTTATTTCAAATAAAATAACAAGTGCCAACACCCGCTGGGAGCGCGGCCTCATTGCTAAAACGCGTCTCCGACTGATGTGTTTACTGTTGGTTTACTTCGTCCAAAAAAGTGGTCCCTCGAGTTCCGTCTGATGACGTCATAGAAGTGCCACGCTCTCGCCGGTTGCGATCCTGGCGGCGTCACAACAGCTGTGGTGTACATCAACCTAGTGCCACTAAATAAGCTACGCTTCAGAGTAACGACACTTGTTCATATTGTCACGGGTGGTGAGTCGTGACCAATAAACAAGAAATAAACAGAAATAAATAAACGTTTAATGTGGCGAACTTGTGCCAAAAATAAAGAAGGAAACAGAAGAAAGCAGAGCGTCGCGGGCGTCGAAGTCGGCGTGTCAGCAGAATCGAGCGCTGGGGCGAGACTGACTCGACAAGGTCGCGGGCGGCCTCTTATCTAGAGTGCGTCGCTATCTCGAAGATTCGGCGAAAGCGGCTCGAGCGTCGCGTGATCGGGCGAGAATGAACACGCACTTTCTAGAAAACAAAAGCAGGAATAAATGATAGAAGTTACATGCGGTACATGATTAAACGAGAACTTTCTGGAGGTCCGTGACCGAGCGTTGCTTTCTCAGCCCTGGGCGCGGCATTATCCCCCCCTTTAAAAGTGCATCGTCCCGATGCAGCACAAAAACGGAAAACAAAAAACAAAAGGACAGCAGAATTGCTAGCCGGAGTTCACAGTCCACAGTTCGCTCGTCGACGAGAGTGGAGAGTCCTATCGTTCGTAATACGGCTTCAGCCGGACGACATGCACCACCTCGGGTCGCGGCTGACGTCTTGCAGATGGGCGCGTTCCGTCGGGTAGAACTTCGTAGTTCAGATCGCCGAGGCGTCGGATGATCTTGTAGGGCCCAAAGTAGCGCTTCAGGAGTTTTTCGCTGAGACCGCGACGACGAATCGGCGTCCACACCCAAACTCTGTCTCCGGGCTGGAAGTGGACGTCGCGGCGACGAAGATTATACCGGCGAGCGTCGACATGTTGCTGGTCTTGAATTCGTAGTCTGACTAGCTGGCGGACCTCTTCTGCCCGTTGAGCAACCACCTGGGCGTCATCGCTCCCGTCGTTGACTGACTCGTGCGGCAGCGTAGAGTCTAGCATAGTCGTCACCGCCCGGCCATACACCAGCTGGAAGGGCGTCACTCCTGTGGTCTCTTGCACTGCTGTGTTGTAGGCGAACGTGACGTAGGGCAGCACTTCGTCCCAGGTCTTGTGCTCCACGTCGACGTACATAGAGACCATGTCGGCGATTGTTTTGTTGAGCCGCTCCGTCAACCCGTTGGTCTGCGGATGGTATGCCGTTGTTCGACGGTGTTCCGTGTGGCTTAAACGCAGGATCTCTTGGGTCAACTGTGCCATAAACGATGACCCTCGGTCTGTGATCAGTACTTCGGGGGCGCCATGGCGGAGGACGATGGACTCGATGAAGAACTTGGCGACTTCGACAGCAGTCCCCGAAGGAAGGGCTTTCGTCTCGGCGTAACGAGTAAGATAATCGGTGGCGACGATTATCCAGCGGTTCCCCATCGTCGACGGTGGAAAAGGACCCAGCAAATCCATTCCAATTTGCTGGAAGGGCTTGGTTGGCGGGGTAATCGGCTGAAGGAGACCTGCTGGCTTTGACGGTGGTTTCTTGCGTCGCTGGCACTCATGGCACGATCGTGTGTAGAGATGGACGGTCTTCGGAAGCTTTGGCCAGTAGTACTTGTCACGAATCCGGGCAAGGGTCCTGCTGTAGCCGAGATGTCCGGCCGTTGGGTCGTCGTGGCACGCTTGAAAAATTTCTTCTCGGAGGCTGGCGGGGACAACCAGTAGCCAGGGGGTTTCGCTGGTTCCGAAATTCTTTCTGAAGAGCACGCCTCGCCGCAGGACAAAGCTCGGTAGGTCCCGAGAAAAGACCCGTGGGACAGAGCCTCCTCGACCTTCGAGGCTGTCGATCACGGAGCTAAGTTCCGCGTCGTCGCGTTGCAGTGCCCTCATGTCGGTAGCGTCAACTGCGCCTAGAAAACGGGCGTCGTCATCGTCGTCCGCGCCGGAGATTGGAGGTTCGACTGGAGCCCTAGACAAACAGTCAGCGTCATTATGCTTGCGGCCGGACTTATGCACAATGGTTACGTCGAATTCCTGCAGTCGAAGGCTCCAGCGGGCGAGGCGTCCGGACGGATCCTTGAGGTTTGCGAGCCAGCAGAGGGCGTGGTGGTCTGTGACCACGCGAAACGGGATCCCGTACAAGTACGGGCGGAACTTGGTTATCGCCCAGACGACAGCAAGACATTCTTTGTCGGTCGTTGAATAATTTTGTTCTGCCTTAGACAGCGCCCGGCTTGCGTAAGCGATTACTCTCTCTGCCCCTTCTTGTCGCTGAACGAGTACCGCACCGAGACCGGTATTGCTGGCGTCCGTGTGGATTTCAGTCTCCGCCGACTGGTCAAAATGTCCGAGGATAGGGGGCGACTGGAGCCTTCGCTTGAGTTCGTCGAACGCTTGCTCTTGCTCCTCTCCCCACTGGAACTGCACGTCGTCTTTCGTCAGATGCGTCAGCGGTGCAGAAATTTGCGCAAAATCACGAACGAAACGTCTGTAATAGGCGCACAACCCAAGGAATCTTCGAACGGTCTTCTTGTCCGATGGCTTCGGGAACTCGGCGACAGCGGACGTCTTGGCGGGATCGGGGCTTACACCCTGAGCACTCACGACGTGGCCCAAGAATTTGAGCTCACCATAGGCGAACCGACACTTGGAAGGCTTGAGGGTCAGCCCAGCAGCTTTGAAGGCCTGTAGAACGGCTCGCAGTCGTCTCAGGTGCTCGTCGAATTCGCTTGCGAAGACCACAACATCGTCGAGGTAGACGAGACAGCTTTGCCATTTCAAGCCGGCAAGGACGGTGTCCATAACGCGCTGGAAGGTTGCCGGCGCTGTGCACAGCCCGAATGGCATTACTTTAAACTCATACAGTCCGTCCGGCGTGACGAAGGCCGTCTTCTCACGATCTCGTTCGTCGACCTCAATCTGCCAGTACCCGCTCTTCAAGTCCATCGACGAAAAGTATCGGGCGTGGCGTAGTCGGTCCAGGGTGTCGTCGATGCGTGGCAGTGGGTAGACGTCCTTTTTTGTTACGGCGTTCAGTCGGCGATAGTCCACGCAGAACCGAAGAGTCCCGTCTTTCTTTTTCACCAGGACTACCGGTGAAGCCCACGGACTGCTTGAGGGCTGGATAATGTCGTCGTCAAGCATTTCTTGTACCTGCTGCTGGATGGCTTCCCTTTCTTTCACGGAGACCCTGTACGGCGGCCGATGCACAGGGAGTGCGTCGTCATCAGTAATTATCCGATGTTTCGCAACCGTCGTTTGGCGCACTTTCGACGACGTGGAGAAGCACTCACTGAACTCGGCGAGAAGGTCACGAAGTTGTCGTCGTTGTGGGGCTGGGAGGGATGGGTCGATGTCGAGCTCTGAGGACGTGATTGTCTTGTTCTGCGTCGGAGAGGCGTCTTCTGAGATCACGGCGATCGCGGCTGAGTCTTCGATTTCCTCGACGTAGCCCACAGTTGTACCCTTTGTAAGGTGCTGCGACTCTTGCCGGAAATTGGTGACAAGGGCTACTGTACGCCCGTCCTGGAGCTCGGTTACGGCTCTTGCAATGCCAATCCCTCGTCCGAGGAGAAGTTGGACGCTTCCTTCCAGCAGTGCTACACCACAGGTGGCTCCTTCGGTCCCGACGGGCACAAATACACTCGACAGCGGTGGCAGGTTTACGTGGCTGGCGAGGACTCGCACTGCAGCTAACGTCGGTTTGGTATTTTCCACCGATGGGGCAGGCTTCCGAAGCGTCAGCTTGTTCTCCGCAAGGTCGATGATGGCGCCGTATTCACACAGGAAGTCCATTCCGAGAATGACGTCCCTCGAACAGTCTTGCAGAACGACGAACTTCATAGGGCATGTTTCGCCGTGAATCTCGACGCGAGCGGTGCATCTCCCGACTGGTGTAATGAGGTGTCCTCCGGCGGTTCTTATTCGTGGTCCATCCCACGGCGTCATGACTTTTCGAAGGCGGCGGGAGAGCCTCCCACTCAAGACTGAGTAGTCTGCTCCGGTGTCCACGAGTGCGGATGCGTCGTGGCCGTCGATGACGACGTTTAGGGTATTGGACACCACTGCAGCGGCGTCGTTTTGGTCTCTGGTGCCCAACAAACCACTGGATGTCCATTGGACATCCGATAGATATCCGCTCAAGATATTCGGACGTCCCCAGGAGATCCGTAGCCGTCCGACGGACGTCCCCAGGATATCCGTCAGAGTGCCAAAGGTAACAAATTTGCATGTCCGTCGGACATCCGAAATGGGATCCTTCTGCAGGCCAATTTTGGATATTCGGATGGCTTGCCTGAATTCATTCTACTTTAGCCCAGATATGTTGTAAACCAGTCAAAACACTAACCTGAGCCAATTTTTACAGGGTAGAATTTCTTCGGATATCCCGTGAACATCCGATAGAGATCCGATTCAGATATATCAAACATCCGTGGGACGTCCGTATACGTCCAACGAACATCCCCAGGACATCCGACAGAGCGCCAAAGCGAACAAAATTGCACATCCGTTGGACATCCGAAACGGGATCCCTCTGCAGGCCAATTTCGGATATCCCGGGAACATCCGATAGAGATCCAATTCAGATCTACCGAACATCCGTGTACGTCCGATGAACATCCCCAGGACATCCGACAGAGCGCCCAAGCGAACAAAATTGCACGTCCGTCGGACATCCGCAATGGGGATCCCATTGCGGATGTCCGACGTACATGCAATTTTGTTCTGCAAACCAGTTTTGGATATTCAGATGCCGCATGCCTAAATCCGTTCTATTCTTGCCTGGATATGTTGTAACCAGTCAAAGAACGACCCTGAGCCAATTTATATTGGCAATATGGTTTTATTACTACACTCGTGTCCTATCCATACAGGCGCTTCTTCTGATTCATCTCGGAGGTTGGTGTTCAATCTTTACGCATTGGGAAACCATCTTGCTTTGTGTCATCTTGCAGCTGTCTTTTCATGGCTCTAACAAAGAACCAAAGAAGGTATCAGTGCGGGAAATTTCATAGTACATCCAGAAAGTACCTGTAATTGTGTGGCATACTGTAAGGTGACAATCCCCGGCGTCGGCAGGTCCTCTCTGCACCGTATGGCCCTAAGAAAACAAGTTGGAGACTGTATCGGTATGAGTGAAGGTAAATTTTGCAACACTTGGAAGTTACCTGTTGCTGAGTAGTGTAGTGTAAGGTGTTCGTCCCTGGCATGGCAAAGTCATTTCTGCACCAAGGTGAAGAAGAGATGAATGCACGCAACTTCCACACCAGAATCGGAACATACCTGTAGCTGAGTGGCATGGTCTAAGGTGCTACTCTCTGGTGTGCTGGGCAGCCCTTGCTACACCGCCGCATGGACCTAAAAAATCAAGTTGAAGAAATAATGAGCGCAGACAAATTTCACTACACTTTTAAAACCTTTTGGTAGCCGAATAGCATAGTGTGAGGTACTAACATTTTTCCATAACATGGCAAAGAACAAACGCAGTCAGAGCGAGTTGCATCACAATGTAGCCGTCGTGCATTCCTCCCGTGGAGTGCTGTCATGTACTTTGCTCTGTCACTTTAATTGGCTCACGGGGGCCATATAGCTTTCACCCTTAGCCAAGTTATAGTGAAGCGGAGTGTACTATAAAGGCGCGTTCCCACCGGCGATGCGATCTAGTCGTGCGATAACTTTCATCGCAAAAGCGACCATTGCGGGCAAAAAGCGACGCGATTCGAGCAGTCGCGACTCGACCCGACTTTTTTGCGATGCGATCTAGTCGCGGAGCGGCTGAGCCAATCAACGGCGTTCGGAGGGAGAGTTTTCGAGAAACGACTTGCCAACGAAGGCGGTGGACTCACTCATCGCGCACGCCGGTGTGACCATCTAATTTTTTTGCGATGCGATCTAGTCGCATCACGCGACTGCTTACATCGCCAGTGGAAATGTGCCTTAAGAGTGGCAACTTGGGAGAGTTGGTGATGCATTACAACCAAAAAAAGTGCAAAAATTGGATGAAGGACGAGTGAGAGGAATGTAAGCGACAGGCGCCGACTTGCAACTAAATTTTTAATTAGGGAAAAACATGAAACCCTCGAACCACCAAAACATGAAACACCGCCAATCTTATCAATGTGATTATAATATTGCTTCATAACGGTGTCCTTATGAAGCAATATTGTAATTACATTAATAAGATTGGCAGTGTTTCGTGTTATGGTGGTTCGAGGGTTTCATGTTTTTTCCTAAAAAAAAATTCAGTTGTAAGTCAGCGCCTGTCGTGAACATTCCTCTCACTCGTCCTTCGTCTCATTTTTGCACTTTTTTTGGTTGTAACAGAGTGTAGTCTTTGCCGTGGGGAGCTCATTCCTACATCTCGTGACCCTAACAAAACCTTTTGAAAAGATGAGTGCAGACAACTTTCATTAAGTAAATTTTACCATATTTGCCACACAGTTTGATCTTGAGGCGAATATTAAAGATGCCTATAAAACACTGGTTCCATACTTAAAAAAATATGGCACAAAATACAAACCCTTGAACTGTAATTTTGTAGCTAATTACCAAAAAATGT
Organism: Ixodes scapularis; assembly: GCF_016920785.2. NCBI lineage: Eukaryota > Metazoa > Arthropoda > Arachnida > Ixodida > Ixodidae > Ixodes > Ixodes scapularis. Next base: position 494,734 of record NW_024609848.1, on the reverse strand, counting down.
TGCTTCACAGCTGTGGAAACAAATAGGCACATATAACAATGTTCAAACTTGCCTTGTACACGACTTGACTGGTAGTAAAAAAGGATAGCACATTCCATAGTAGAAATTACCAGGGGCATTTTTATGGTCCATTGGCTCCGTTAATGCCTGCTCACTGGCCTTTCCTGAAAATACAAAAAAAAAAATGGGTTCAACAAAAAGTCAAAAATAAATTTGATATCAAAAGTGGAGTGCCACTCAAATACAAAAGCAGAGCATTAAATGTACTTGCACACCTTCTTTCCCACAAATCCACAGTAGGCCATTTCCTGCCATCTATGGAGTGCATCCAGTGTACGACGAGGCACAAAGAAAGTGATCCGTGCAAGGAAATTGAACATCTCCATGTTGAAATTACGTTCTTAAATTGCATCATACTGTAAGCCCCGTAATCATCTGGGTGCACTTTGCAGTGAGTGGACTAGAATGTGCTCTGCAACAGGGAAGACGTGCATGCATTTTTCAGAGGATATATAGCGATGTCAATCACGAAACTGCCAAAGAAAAGTGCAGACATGATGGTGTGCCTTCATGTGTGTGGAGATAGTATATAATGAACATCAGAGTTTATGTATGGTATTAACAACATATATCTGATTAAATGAGAACCTTTAATTTTACTGTGCTAAACACTGTGCACTATGCACCTGCTTGAAATCCACTGTAGGAATGCAAATACGGTATAGGCGCTCTTTCGCATTTTGCTTCTGCAGAATCGAGTCCAGCACCAAACTATGCCCCATGAAAGCACACATTGACCCACCATGATCCACTTCATTCTAAACGCGAGGCTTTCAGCGCCCCCGCCAAGCACGCGCGAGCGTGCAGTGCAAGCAAAGGTTCAGGGGAACATGCTTGTGCTAGTAGCTTCGGCTTCGTTTGCACACGAAGTGAAACAAACATTAGTAGCTTCGATAAAAGCCATTCATGTGTAAACAAAACACGCAAAAAAAAAAAAAAATTACGATTGAACTTTGGAGAGCAAATCCCTTGGTCTACTTTATGATTAAATAAGCCTGAGACTGAGGAACACATATAAGGGGAAAAACACACACGGCCCCAAACATAGCTGGAGTTCTAGCCGAACTCGTTTGCACCCGAGACCAAGCAGCCCTCTTGACACCGTACCCGGGCTGGACGGCGCGGCGTCAGGTCCACACCGACGACGCAGCAGCATCACCGCCCTCACGTTCTCAGGCGTCAAAAACATAATTGTTCACTGTCCCTGAGAACAGCCCAACGCCTAACTTCTAAAAGGTCACTCACCTTCCGATTCCCTTGTAGCCGTGCTCGATGAAATAGAGAACAGTGGCGAGACGGAGGCTGTCAATCACCGGTCCGAAATCGAGACTCGCACTTGCTTGCTCGCACAGGCTTGAGAGCGGCTCATTCGTGTCCGCTCGCTATTGATCTTTATATTTTAAAAGTGTCAATAACACTCGCGAAAAGAGAAAGCGAGCGCGGTAGCAGGATAACAGCGGAGACAGCGGCGGCGGCGGTACCAGCGGGCCGAAAAAGGCGCCATTGGCTAGAATAATTCTGCAGTAAATACATTGAAGCTTTTTCCTGATATTTCCAGATATTACCTATTTATTTAGAGCAATTTCCTTTATAACTGAATATAAAATGTCGCTGAATTTATTTTGTTAGTAACTTTTTAATATTTAGGGTCTACCCGTTTACTTTTCATTTTTCTCATTTACTGCGGAGATGCACGCCTCAGAAGCTAGGGAAGTGCAGCTTCCAGTTTCCTCCTACCATCGCGACGACGCTAACGACGCGGCGCGTTGCGGAAGAAAGGCAAACTAAGTACCGTGTTGGCGCGGCACTCGCAACAGATGGCGCGGTACTCGCCACACATGGCGTATCCTCCCCTCCAAACACACACAACACACGCAAAAACCGCCCGCCAAAACGGTGCACCCCTCTCCGTCGTCGTCTTCCCTTTTTATTTTTTGTTTTTCCCGACCGAGCTGTTTTGGCGTACGCTTTGTGCGAAGGCACTAAAGCTTCCCCTCCCACTTAGGGCGTGCTTTGTGCAAAAAAGTAAGACACGTTGAATTAAAACGAAAGAAACACACAAGAGGACGAAACAGACGTGTGTTTCTTTCGTTTTAATTCAATGTAGATTACCAACACGCTCAAGTCTATAACTAACACGGATTGCGCTTTTGTAGTGGAGCACTATCGCCACTGAAGCGGCGATACTGAAAATTGGAACCACCACAAAGTCGACGTTTTAAACGTGCTACGCAGCACCTTTGAGATTTTTGTTGTAACGCTGTAAGACTGCAGCATATGCGTTTTTCTTATCAGAAGTAAAAAAAAACAAAAAAAAAAACACGTCACTTTCTCTCGGAATACGCGATTCCGCCGTGTAATCGCAAACCAAAAATCTAACTATTTCCAAATCTGCAGCCGCGTATGGCGACAACGAGAACCATGGCGTGATACACAAGATTTTAAGTAATTTAAAACGAAAAAATACTTTTAATAGTCTGTATTCAGTACCCTAGCTGAAATGCGGGAGATGTGATTGTCAGAAAAAGCGAACCAGCTGTTTAGAGCGTGGGTATCAAGAATAAATGAGTCTTACTAAACAAAATAATTATAGCTAAAATCTTTAAAAACGGAAAAAAAAAAAAAAAACTATAAAGTTTTTTTTTTTTTTTAGAATAGTAAAAAAACATTAAGTTACATCGCTAACCCCAACCGGGAGGGAAAAATATATTTGGAAAAGGATTGAAGAAACAATTGACCCATCGCAATACGTTTCTCTAATTAACAAACGAAGTAAGAGGGGGAAAACATCTTAAACAGTCGACTGAACAAATCATTAAAATCAATTTTGGAGCGATGTATGGCCCGGGGATAATAACAAACTTTTTGGTTTTTTTCAATTACGAGTTGATGAGATCAGAAGTATTTGTAATGATAATGTGGCTAGGGTGACCAGACGTCCCGTTTTGGCCGGGACAGTCCCGTTTTTGAGATCCGCCTCTGCTGTCCCGTCTTTTTGTCCTAATAAAGAATTATGTCCCGTTTTCGAGACATAATTCTTTTTTTTTTTTTTGTCTATATAATTGCGCAGACTTTTACAATTGAGCCTTATAAGAAAGAGTCCTGCTTAGGAAACTTCAGTCGTCGGCAAAATACACCCACACCAACGAAGGACGCGAAGCAGTGTGACTGTTTCCTAGACTAGGGCTTAGCGCAATATGGTAACGTTTTGAAATGAGAGCAGTTATTTCATTAAAATTTTCCCCCAATCTCAATTTTTAGCCCCCGCCCCCCACTGGGATGTCCCGTCGTCTACCTTGAGGAATATGGTCACCCTAAATGTGGCATATGAACAATTAAGTTTCTCAAAGGTTGATCAGTAAATCATTTGAATGTAGGCAGTGAGATGCATCCGTATTTTCTTTTCAATTTCTTATATCTTGTCACAAATGCGGCTAGGATTCCGCGTGTTTTCGGAGTTTATTTCTCGTGAATTTGGAGGGTGTTTTGGGGGGTTTTATTTTCGCTGATAATTGTGGGTTTGTCAGAGTTTATTTTTGTCTAATTCCGCATATTTTAAATTCGGATTTAATCTTCCTGTGTATTTATAATAATAATTTAAAAAAAAATAAAGTCCAGGTACCGTGACCCACTGTCCTGAAGGAACCTCAAAGGGCAAACCTATTTTTGTGAGTGGTTCTATATATTTCAAAGGAAACTGAAGAAGCATGCCCTTAGGACCAGTGACACTGTGCTTATATAAAGTTTATTTGTAAAACACCGTCTTTCTTTCTTTTTTTTTTTGTCTTTTTTTCTGTCGTTATGATTCGGAATTTTGTGTTTTTCAGAAAAATCCTCAATGACGGAAAATGTACTGGCGATTGCTCTTCGATTTTTTTCGAGAACCCGCACGAATGACCGTCAGGCAAATAAATCCTAAAGGAAATGGAAAGGAAGGCGGAGTTTTGACGACTGTCATGTTCGATTCGCGATCAACCTCGAACCTTTAGCGACAGGTCGTCGATACTTTTTTGGGTAATCGATGTATAACATAACCAGTCAAAATATAAACGAATGTTTATTGTAGTAGTTATCGTCAAGAATTTTGTGAACATTCCCGAACATGCCTCTGCAGCCCCAATCTTCCATTATTTTTCTCTCGAGTAGAGTTTTTGGAGTACATCGGATTCAAATTTCAAATTGATGCCATATAAAGCACGTGTCATTGTCTTCCAAGCGAAGTCCACACCCGCAGACTTTGTGTATACGCATCCGAACCGCATCTGACACGCAATCCATGCATTCATGTTACACCAAAAAACCGAGCGTAATTTAATTAAAAAAAAAAAAAGCGTCAGGCCGTTTGCTTTTTTTTTACACAAAGAACTCTTCGAGTCATGGCTGGGTTGCACACTTGGGACTGGCGCCATATAGCCTTGGAACACTGGCGTTTCCGTATATTTCCTATTTATGTCGCGCATCATTCTTACTTCCTTGGCTTGAAAAGCTTTTGATCATGTTATATCTTATAAATGACCTTTTCTCGTGGAGTATACGTACATATGATCTCGCAAATATCGCGAAACCTTCTGTCTCATGAAATGCAGTTCCAGAGTCACCTCGTAATTAGCACCAGCGTGCCAGTGTTTTCTTTGGTCGGAAGAAATAACAAGAACTCGGTCGTAAGCAAACGCAAGTGTGTAAACGGGCCTTCGGAATACACGGTTAAAGTCATTTTATCGTAATCTGTTTTATCGAATTTATGTTACAAGCGATCATCCTTCCAACACGTGGCGTCGCTGGAAAGATGTTTGCGTGTTATGGAGATCGTGCTGGCAGATTGCGACACTTCGCCCAAAAGATGCACTCTAAAAAAAAATTTTTAACTTTTTTTTTTTTTGCTTTGTAACCCCCATTTTACGCAGACGCGTGTTTTCTCACCATAAATATTAATAAAGGGCAAACTAATAATATTGTGTCATTTGATATAGGCCAAACAATAAAAAAGTGGGAAAAGAAAAACAGTCTCTCACCGCAGCGGTGCACCACTGGGAAAATATCACAATATTCAATAATGGCGAAACGTTTATTGATTTCAGTTTGAAACACGAACCCGCGACTGTGTGCTCCGAACCGCACACTTAGCGATACCTTAAAAACTCTCAAATAAATGGAAAAAAAAAAAAAAAAAAAAGCGCGCACACATTATTTTTGTGAGGTTTTTACTTTGTTCTGGCTTGTACGTTTTATGTAGCTTTCTTTGCCCAAAAAACGATATTTTTTCTAGGGAAAACATTTTTGGCGAGATAGTAGGGAATATAGCGATCTTTTGTGAGAATCAGTTCTTTCTTGGCGCACAGAACAATTTTCCCCCCTATTGGCAACCTTTTTTCTTAGAGGGTAATTTGCTCCCACAAAACATTCAATGCTGTACAGCGAGTTCCCGAGGATAGAGAAACGTGTTTTTTGGCTCACATAAATAAACTACGTATGCATCGCAGAAAGCTCGAGCTCCGTGAAAATGTGAAGCTGTTGGGATAGAACGTGAAAGTTTGAGAATACGACGGTGCGCGGAATAAAATGTAATTAATACAAGCTATTTTTTTTTTATGAGCCGACGAGATATGATATTTTCAACGCTTGTGGGATTTATATCAGTAAAAAAACCATTACCAACAAGAAAGGGAATAATGTTTTCTTTCTTGTTGACAAGCTTGTTTTACTGAAAACTCCGCTTAAAGTACCATGATCCGCTGATGGGGTGGCCGCTACATCTAGCCAGAAGCGTGTTTCTAGTGCAAATAATCAGTGCCGGCCCCAAAAAAGTACTTGTATTTGACCACTTTTTTTATGTGGCACAGGCGAATCATCATCATACACCGCCGTCGAAAAGTATTGTTTCATAGCATGTTTAGGGGTCCGAGGACGTTTTGTTGCGAGCGTTTTGGTACACGGACGTTCCGGTGCACAGACGCTTCAGTCCACTGACTTTTCTAGCGCGCGGAACTTTCTGGTGCACGAACTTTTAGGTGCACGCACTGAAGTTATCGGTGTATGGCCATTTAAAGATTATGAACATCGTTCGACTGTTTCTAAAATTACATTTCTTATTTTATTACTTAGATTTACATTTTATCTACCCCTTTTGTGGCCTTGAAAATGCAATCGTGCTAATTAAATATTTTTCTAAATTAAAATGATTTGATTGAACCTTAAAATTGCCGCCTCTCGGAATTCAGACGTAATAATTTAAACACGAAAAATTATCGTACAAGTTCTGGCTAGAGCGAGCACAGAAATGAGCTCCTTGAAAGAGGTAGGCCTGTTGCACATTTGTTTAAATTCGCGCTTTGCAGTGTATAAATTGCATCGTTTTAGTAATGATAACGAAATTAATAGAATCTTAGGCGACAAAACGAAAAATAGTAAAAATGTTTTAGGGCGTGCTCAATAAAGCGCGAAACACATGTACGACGAAACCTTCCGATCCGAGTCCGAAAAATATAATTTGGAAGACAATGACACGTATTATCTGGTTTAAATTTTAATGTGAATCCTTAAAAACTCTACTCAAAGCAAATCAGTTGTTAATTGTCCGCAGAGTCAGGTTTGATCCAGAAAAGTCGATCCCGGCGCGCTCCAAAACGACCAGTGGAATTCGCCATAAATCCGGTCCTTGAAGAGTGCCCAGGGCACTTTTCGACGACCGGCATTATTTGTTTTTACGTAAACAATACGTTTTCGGTATATCGACAACACTGCACCCGACTAAAGATGGCCGCTTTTTGTGGGAAGCATTCCCCGAGGGGAAGCTTGTTCCCGAAACGGGCCGCTGTCGCCTCCCCGCCTGCCCCCCCCCCCCCCCCCCCCCTCCTCCCTCCCTCCCCACCTCTTCGCGATCTTGTCTTTCCAGTCTTTCCCGGTTGGCGCAGCAGCGCAGCTATTCTAGTACACCATAGCGCAGCTTTCGTTTCTCACCCGCGCATGTTGCTCGCTGCCCACTTGTCGCTGTACGGGCGGTTGCGGTCTCCGAGTGGTAGTAACGTCCCTGGATGTTTTTTCACAAACGGAAAAAAACATCGAGGGACTTTATGTAGTAGCGGTGTTCTGGCTATCGAGTTTGCCGCCTCGCCTCCCCCCCCCCCCCCCCTCCCTGACAGCTCACTTTTACTACTCAAGACAGTGTATGACTTAGTAGCAGTTAATTCGAGCGCGTTGTTATAATGAATACTTAAAAACGAAAGAATAAAAACATAAAGGACGTACACGTGTGGTCGTCCTCATGTAATCGTTCTTTCCTTTTTAAGCTCAGTAGGTTTGAATAATATTCAGTGAACGCTGGAAAAGTCAGTGAGGGAATATCTTAGCGATGAGAGGCGAACTTCACTGACAAGTGCCACATTAGGGAGTTCTCGTAGATGGTTTCCGCTGGCCCGGAACGTTCTCCGCTCCGCAACCCGCTACGAGATCTGGGACTCTAGGCAAGGCTAGCGCCGCGGATGTGCAGGAGAGGCGTCTTCGTTCCGGAGAGCGTAAAGGAATGAGAAAACGGTCTACGAAAACTCCTCTTTCCCCAAACTCAGCTGTCTGTTAACCCATACATTTCTTCTCTTGTTTTTTGTTTTTTTGTTGTTTTTTTTTCGTTTTAGGGTAGGGCTGCAGAAGGAAAATTGTCGTTTTCTATTTACTTTGTTAGCTTGTTTTTCGCGAGCGGTGACCAGGCCACGATCACCACGATCCCTCAAAGGGACCGAGAAGCCGCGCCAGGGCTTCGCTTTTAGTTTGTATCTTCTGTGCTTTCTAGCAGCCCTGTTATCGTTTCCCCTCGGCACGTGTAACATGATCCTTCTCCCTCCTGCTCACACTGCATCGGCTCACAGAGGGTTCTCATCCAAGTGGAGAGAACCCTAGGAGCGTCAATGGCCTGTGGTCTGACTGTCCCTCAAGTCTCAACAGGACCGCGCGGACGCTACGAGCCATCGGAGCCATTCCAAAGGAAAGACCGCGTGACCTTCCGGTCCGGCGTTACGAGGGCAGCGACGTGTTTTGTCCTTTTGTCGCGTCATACTTTCTCAGCGTTGCATTGGCTCCGATGGTTCGTACAGTCCGCTTAAGCCCATCCTAGAGCCTGGTTCAGACAGTTGCGTTTGACTGCGTCTGACAGCGTTGCGGCTACGAGAAACCAGGACATCCCTGCTGCTTATATCGCGTGCCAAGATGATTCCTTGAATTGGATTCCACGCTTCATACGAAGCACAGATGTGCCGGTGACTCGCTTTCGGTTCTCGACGCAACGCAGTCAAACGCACTCAAACGCAAGTGTCTGAACCGGCCTTAAGATCGCGGGGAAAGGACGGCCACAGATCAACAAGTTCAAGAGAATGCATTTTTGGGAAGAGAGGAAAAGCTGAGTGAGACGCGAGACCGAAGTAAAACAAAACCAAGGAAACATCTTTGGATATGTTTTATTTTTTGAAGGATTCTTTGACACGCGCCGTCAAGAAGGGCCCCGGGTCGCAGAAAACGAATCCTTCTCTCTCCGAGAGAGGGGCTGAAAAAATTAGAAGTGGCTGATTTCAACTGCTCCAATAACCAACGGGAAGACGGTGGCAAAACGGTAGGCTCGTAAATATCAACTGAATGGCGCACAATGACGTTCATTTTATATAAAATTGGAAGCAGAATACTGGAACTCCTAAATACCTCTAATAAGGCGTTGCTGTCAAAAATGCTGGGAGGTTTAACTATGAAACACGGTATTCAAGAATATTTCCCCTGAAATGTGGGTGAACCGAAAACGCCCGTACAAAGAAAAGTCTGTGTACCGAAAAGGCCAAAACCAAGATGTCCGTGCATCAAAAAGTACACACCGAAAGGCTTGAACCAATCCGAACGAGACCTATCTGGGAGGATAGTCCAACGATGCGTAGTCCTGTGTGCCTCACTTCGACACGCTGATTGGTTCACTTGAGCCGTAACCTTCGCGGCTGGGTGTCGAATCGGAACCGAACCGCCATTTTAGCCGAACCGAAACTGAACAGAACCGAAATCGTCGCCGCCATCTTGGATCTGAACCGGAACAAAATATAACGGTAACCAAATCAAAACGGTTCACTTTTTTTTTTCCTTTCCTTTTTTGTTAGTATCACGAAATGAATATTCGAGAATAAAAACTGGCAGCTGTAATTCTATATATTGACCAAATCGTCATATACAAAATTGCAATGTGTTTGGAATCGGGGGTTCCCGTGGAGCTTTTGTATTGGCGCGAGTCACGTTCCCAGAGTCTACCAAATCCCATTCAGTCCACTTACCGAAAGTGAATCCCGCAGAATCCAGTTCCGATTGGCTGGTTTAGCCCGTGGAGGAGGCTATCAGTCGACCATTTTGAGGATCGGCCCAAAAACAACAGAAAATGTATGTAAAACGTTTCCGCGTTTCCAGGGGCACGGCGGGTACGCGCAGGTGGAGGTTCTGGGCATCAAAATATGCGTTTTTTTTTTTTGTGTTTTTTTTTTTGAGTAACGGATCTGGCTTGGCTGAGAAGATCGTCGGCTCGTTTTCTCGCTCCGGTTGCGCTGTTGCTGAGTTTGGTAAGCCACTCAACTCCGATGTGTTTCGAGGCAAGAGAGAAAGACGAGATTACGGGGAGCAAGTCACGCACCGCTCGGAACGAAGGAAAGAACTTCAATAAAAACAAAACAGTGTCGCCACAGTCCAGGAAAGTGGTTGGAAGAGCTCGCACGAGAACGAATGCTACAATGACTGCACGCGCTTCGCTTCGACCGCACAGGGCCGCGCCATATTTGATATGGGTTGGAGCGCGACCGGCGCGACTGCTCCGCCGCGGCTCGGTTTTGAAACAAAGCTTCGGTACTCTGGGAACGTTCACTTACTCTAGGCAAAATGATTAATCATGTGTCACGTGGTCACTTGACGTGCATGGTGTCAAGTAGGTTGCCTGGAACGTGTCTTCGAGTGGCTTGCGCGACCAAAAATGTGGTCCCTCAAGTTCCGGCTTATGACGTCATAGAATTGTCACGCTGTCGCCGGTCGCGATTTTTTTTCATTTGTATTACCTTAAGGGCCTCTTGAGGGAGGCATCACGTAAGGACAAGACAACAAAACACTACAAAAAATTTAAGAAAGGCTTTGGAAACATCATTATATAAACATTATTCAAACAGTTTAGAAATCAGCCGCGAAAAACATTTATGGTCACTGGTAGTTGCGAAGCTTGTGGGCAAGCTATTCCAATCTGATATGCACAATGGAAGAGGTGAGTATTTGAATGTGTTTGTTTTCGAAAAAAATGGGTTCAACTTTACAGGGGTGGTCAAGACGAGAGGAAATATGATGGGCAGGGGAGATAAAGGTTTGAAGAGACCACGGGTTCTAGTACAATCTCTGCATGAAAGAGAGCCTATCTATTTTTCTAGGAGTGTCAAGAGTTTGTAGGGATACGGGTCGATACAGGCCTTCTCGGCGTCTTCTGTAAAGGTACTGGCTTTATTATTGGTAATCTGTGTAGGAAAGGCCCCAATAGCAAGAAGCTTGAGAATGCTGAAAATAACCCGAGACTGTGGTAAAAGATGGGAAACTTCGTGAAACTTTGAGACGTCTTTCTTCCTGGGTCCTTTTTTCTTCCACGACGTTTCCCATCTTTTACCACAGTCTCGGGTAATTTTAATGTGTTTTATGTATTGGTTTATATTACAAACCTTGTGACACGTGATGGATAGGACAACTTTAATTTCTCCTGTCAGATGTGCTAAACAGTCGCTGCTCTACGATTTCGCGGTGGGCTCACATTTGAAGATATTCCAAATTGTTCTGAGCAATCCTACATAAACAACTTCTCAAGCTTTATGAAACAGCGGTGAGTGTGCAGGCGAGCTGGTGGATGTTGATCATGTTGAAAATCACCCGAGGGTGACCGACTCTGCAACATAAATGCAGGGTCGATCCCCTTGAAGATACGCATCATAAGTATCTGAAAAATGCTCTGCAAATCTTTTCAGGCGTTTTTCTTTTCTCAGTAGGCCCAAAGTGATTTGGGAGAGCCTTTCAAACACATGGAAATTTGGTAATGCCTCTTTTATGTCATGAAAAGCAATTTTTTTTTTGTGTGTTTGTTTTGGGCTGAACAAAAACAAAGCACACAAGGATGCGCGACGGAACTATGACGATTACGCACGCAGACCGTCGGAAAGTGACCAGTTAAGTAGCTGCAATGTCGAGTAGAGCGTTAATACTGTTTTGCTCTAAGAACTATTATAAGTTTTCTCTTCAGCCAATATTTACTCGAACTAACTTTTTTGAAGTTTTCATTTTTTCCACGCACTACATCTAATATACCTTCATCTCAATTACCCTAGCATCATACAGAATGCTGGGAACGTAGGTACACGCGCTCGCATTCCCTATACACGTTTGCAAGTCCGGTCTCAGGGCGCCGCCATCTTCCTCAGTGGGGTGCGCTCTCGGGAGCGGCCATAATCCGATTACGACGCCTTAGCAAGGCTTCGTAATCGGATTATGACTGGTCCAAGCGCACCCCAGACAGGCAAGATGGCAGCGCCCTGAAGCCGGACTTGCAAACGTGTATACAAAGTAATCGAAGTAAATGACCAAAATTAAGCGTTTTTGTAACGCCTGTGCGAAGTGCCGTTTGTTTAAGATTTTTGCTTTTGGACAGTTCTAGCTGCAGACGCCAGCACGCGCAGTTCCTGTACCTACGTTACCGGCATTCTCTTTGATGATTGGGTAATTCGGCAAAAGGCCTATTGAAACACACTGCCCTCTGATATTTTTTTATCTCCCCTGGCTTAAATAAAGCACTCGATGATCACCCCAGTTAATGCATGTCATTACGTTTTCTGTCAGACTTTTATACTAGGGCGTTGAGTGTTTATTCAGACACTCATTGCTATTCTTAACATAACTATACTGTTAGTTATGTAAAACAGCAATTAAAATTTTGAAATGTGTCTTTTGTTTTTCCATTATTTGCATCTTTTAGATCTGTAGTCCACACATGCAAGGGCCTAATCAAGGCCTTCAGAATGTAATAAATAAATAAATAAATATATAAAATAAAATATCAACTAGCAAGGCTGATGCTTATTTCCAAATTAAATTGACCGGCATCTTGTCAAGAACAAACCGCCGCAGCCATGCTTTGCCAGTGTGCCCTGTAAAACAAAAATGTTCACTTGGATACGCGCTATTTTAGGCCAGATTCGATCTGAGAACAGAGGTGCGTTTAAATTAGGTAGTGAACTATTTTGATCACTCCCCTCTGCATTATTCTTCGCCTGCGTCACGGTGCTGAGTGTGAGAAGTTTGGTCAGTAAAACAAGCATGTTGATCTATAGAAGGTGTGTCACTGGCCCAGAGTGACTACAAATGCATGCGTTTGTCATAAATATTTCAACTGCTTTTAGCTCAGTTGCGTTGACATCATATACTGGGTGCGGTCGTAAGGACTAACACATTTGGCACGCCTTGCAAAATTCGAATTAAAAGCGTACATCTTGAAATTGGATACGGGAATGTAATTTTGCAAAAAGTTCTATTACTTTTTTTTTTTTTTTTCAGAGCTAAAGTCAAAGATAGTAAAGTATTAAAATAGAGCAAACACGGCGGTCATACTTTTCCTATGCCCTACTGCCGGATGTTGGTCGTCTGCACAATGGTTTGTGAGCTTGCTCCCAGGTGGTCACAGTTCATATATTTCGTTAAAAGTACTAATTATCGCGAATATCTTGCTCATCGCCAGCATCTGTTGTAGTTTTAAGAGTTTTTGCGTGCAGCAAGCCACCCGGGAGCGAGCTCATAAGCCAGTGTGCAGACGAGAAGGACGATTTTTGTTTTACTTTTTTAATACTTCACTACCTCAATATTGAGCGCTACAAGAATGACTTAAAAAATTTTGCGAAGCTACGTTCGCGTGCCCAATTTCAGGCATGTACTTTTGAAATTCTAATTTCGAAAGGCGTGTTAAATATGTTTGTCCTTACGGCTGCACCCTGTTTATTGAAAAACGTATTTGGTAAACTATATTTGATGATATACATGACGACGAGATACCGATATCATTATTTTATGTACTCTAATTCCTTACAAGAGCAAAACTACGATTCAGCTCAGGCATGTAGCCAGGATTTTGTTTCGGGGAGGGGGGGCCTGGCTGCGTGCCTGATTCAGCTTTTAATTCTGCGATGCAAAGTTGTATCAATCACGGGTATTTTAGGTGACCTACGAAACTTCGTGACAAATATATGTGACTGAGGTAAACAAGTGGATGCTCAGTCGTATGAACACGACGTTTTGCATGTTAACGATTTTCTTTTACTTTTGCGTCAAAATATAGCACGCAATTTTTTTTTTTTTGGCGCCTGAAAATAAAAGTAGATTGCACCTACGAGAAAGATATAAAAATAGTTAATCGTTTCACGGCGGAAATAGTGCTTATTGCCAAAATAACGCGGAAAATATATTCTCAATTTAGCTGTTCACACCGGTTTGTATTTTTGTTCCCCGGAGCTGCACCGGGTCCGGAACTGGACCGAAAGTCGTGAGCCCGAACCCGAACCGAACCGATAAAATTTTTGGTTCGACACTCTGCTTCAGACAGTTGCGTTTGCGCGTCCGACCGCGTAGTGAGATGAGATCCGCGCAACGCTTCGTAAGGAAACGCAAGGAGCCGTCTGGTGCAGTTGAAAACGAATATGCCTGAACCAGCCTCATGGTAAAACGGAGGGATCGGTCGCAAAAAGAGGCTCAAAGTTCTCCATTGTGTCGACAACAAACTCAAAAACGTCGGGAGCAAAAAAAAAAAAAAAAAGAAAGACAGCAGCCAGAGAAAGAGAGAAAGGAAAGACGGCTTGGACGGCTCCCCCCGCTCCCCTTCACAAAAACGCAAAAAAAAAAAAAAAAACGCAATACTTTTTTTTTTTTTTTTTTTTTTTTTAGGCGAGGGCGATTTTACGCTCGCGGAGCGAGGCTATCGAGTTGGTTTTTTTTTTGCGAGCGTTTACTCTGGTGGTGCCGCCTGTGGAGAGCGTCGCATACTTTTTCGCCTTTACGCGAAGTACAGTTCGTCTTCCTGCCACCATGGGTCGGGCTGATAGTTTCGCTTCACCGTGTGCACGTGGTGTCCGCATCTCGAGAAACTCTGGGCTGCAGCAGCGTGCACACCACGACCAACTCTATAATGGTCGTGGTGCACACTTGCTCCACTTGCTCATTGTTTACGACTGTCAGCGATCGACAAGTGTGGTGCGGTTCTCGACACGTGAGCTCCTATTAAACTTGATATTTTATAAAGTTCTAGTGTATACAGATATGTCTGTGAAATTTTATATTGTGGTCCGTAAACACTTCTAATAGACATGCCAAACGTTTTGGAAGCCGATGCATGCCGGGTTTTTGTGTATCGGCAAAACGACGCACGCAGAAGCCGATGCGCGACAACCTGTCGTGCGTAAAAGAACATAATTTGAAATATTTGCGAGTATTTACGTTTTGGCTATGCTGTGAGCTTATAAACGCCTCTTGAGACTTTCTATTTGGGCGCACTGACGGAAGTGTTAAATTTGAACAACCTTTATGAGCTGTAGAATCGATGCTTGAACCTAAGCACGTCGTGTTGGAGAACACAGTAGCTGGATTTTGTCCAGTACTAGAGCCTTAGGGCTGTGGAAAGGACTGTTCATATGCTGACTGCATATATGAAACGCTTTTGCGGGGCAACTTTAATCAAAAGAATTATGGAACCTTTTCAGTGGTGCTGTCTATACTTTTGTTAAATTGACTAATCTGACAGTTTTGCGGGGCAACCTAATCAAAAGGATCGTAGAACCTTTTCAGTGGTGCTATTTTCTCAATTTGTTAAGTTGACTAATCTGACAGAGTTCCCGATTGTAGATCACTAGGCCGGCCTTAGCAAACAGTTCAAAACGTGATCAGCATAACGTTGGTAAATACTCGTGGTTCTGTTTTCATGTCTTGCAGCCTACCAAAGAACATTTCAAGAAAGATCTTGCTGGCTCTGCTGGCACAAGATCTATCAACACAGAGGACAGTTTAGATTAAGATTTTAGGTGGTGTAATTCGGTACATCAGTATCCCCAAGCACCTACTTTGGAGTAATGTTTTTACATTACGTTTTCAAGCCTTTTTCAGCAACAACATTTAGACCTTATTCTTTGTAAACAGGTTATTAGGACCTGCTTATACAAGTTTACTAATGTAAATGGTTGACCCATACGCACATTCTGATGCAACTGTTTGCATGGGTTTACACAAACGGACACCTATTTGTAAACAGGTTCCACATTTACGCAAATCCTGTACAAACATTATATGGGTAGGGCATTGTTTACAATAAAACTACAGCCGGGTTAGCATGGGCTTGCGACTGCGGCGAGCCAGAACATGCTCATGTGAAATGCCTTTTTTATAGAAAGATTTATATAGATATTTCAATAAAAATGCAAAAATCTCTAATATAAGAGTTTTTTTTTTTGTCTGTTTAGCAAAAGCGCTCTGTGAAAGTGCCATAGATGTGCACTTATTTTGGGAAGTTGAATGTTGAACGAGCTATCGCGCAACTGATGCAGCTTCTGGAGCTGTATCACAATCACTGACAGCACAGTTTTTTTTTTTTTTTTTTTTTTTGCATTCCTAAGTGTGATATAGGTATGGTTGACAAGTAAGATAGAAAACTTATTATGAAGAGAATAAAATAAAATTGGGGTGGGCTTACCTAAAATGTGTGGCAGCGACATTTTTCATTGAAACGATTTGTATTGGTTTATTATAAAGCAAAGTATCTGATTTCTAAAAATTGCACTCCCGCAAATGCAGTTATATCCTCAATCCAGCTTCTCTCTTCCGTAGGACATGCTGTCAAGTAGTTGCAAGCTGAACGTCATTTGAGTGAATGACAGTACCGCGAAGACATCCGAATAATCAATTGGGTAGCGACTTTAAAACAACTTCCGCGCTTTGATAGAAACTGCTCATTCAAACGTTTTGACTAGTTCCAGCGATGAGTGAACATACCTTGAATAAACTCCTTTCACAATCTTTCGAAGAATGTTCCTTGCTTCACTACAATATTTTTGTAAACAAATAATTTTAATCTGAAAAAAATACCCGCTGGTGGTTAATATTCCCTCGCAGGCAAGCAGAGAGTGGTTTGTTTACGCACGAAAGTACCCTACTGCCTTGGCTTTTATTTTCTTACCTTTGTTGGAACCGCTTCGGTATTGCAAATTACAAAAGCAACGAGTAACTGGAGCAGTACTTTGTATAAACTATATTTTGAATACAGTCTTTAAACAAATTAATATTCCCTAAATGCCCATAAAGTTATAATTCTAAAACGTCTTGTAAAATATATCCTTTCAGAAATACAGAACCATGCATGGTTCAGACCAGGGCCGTACCCAGAAAAAAATTTCGGGGGGGGGGGGGGTTTCGGGGACAACAGCGGCCATTTTGTCTTATTTTCGCCTATGAATCATGTGCATCGGTGGCATATAATGGAGAGTTATAGGAAACCGAAGAACCGGTCCCGGTTTGGTACCCGGTAGCCGACCGGTGCCACTGCGCGTGCGCAGAGGTGGAGATTAAAATCGGCTGGCTGCAAGTGCACCGACCAGGGCCGTACCCAGAAAAAAATTTCGGGGGGGGGGGGGAGGGGGTCAGAACCCCCTAACCCCCCCCCCCCCCACCCCCCCCCTGGTTACGGCCCTGGTTCAGACGTCTCTAGATAAAAGTGATATTTGTTAAAGTTTGTCCCCAAGCAATTGGGGCCTTATATAACCCGCCATTTATGTATGTTTTTGGCACATCTGTTGGAACTCTGATGTGGACATCGCTAGGAGATCCAGTACATCTCCCATTTGGATGTACAGAAATGGATGTCCACTGTACACCTGTGAATGGAAGTTCTGCGGATATCCGCTGAAAGTCTTATGAGGACATCCCTAGGACATCCAGTACATCTATGATTTGGATGTACAGAAATGGATGTCCTGTGGACCTCCACGGATGGAAAATGTGCGGATATCCATTGAAAGTCTGATGTGGACATCCCTAGGACATCCGGTACATCTCCGATTTGGATGTACAGAAATGGACGTCCTGCGTACGTCTATAAATGGAAGTTCGGCGGATATCCGTTGAAAATCTGATTTGGACATCCCTAGGATATCCAGCACATCTCCGATTTGGATATATAGAAACGGATGTCCGGTGTACGTTCTACGGACGTCCGCTTCAGGCACAGGATATTCGCACCTTCCACGGACGTCCGACGGATATCCGTGGTTTGTTGGGTGGCGTTCGAGTGGGGGCCCCCCGACGTTCGTGGAGGATCTTGGCGTCGGTCGTCTTCGGCAACTCCACCTCCAGGGGTTGCCGCGCCTAGTTTCCCCGGCGAGGAGCGAGGGGGGACAGGCTTTCACGTCGCGGTCGGTGCATCGGCGAAGCTGGACGTCGCGGTGACGGCGACCGGAACTCTCGGGGGGACGCAGGCTCGGGGGACTGAGGTCGTCGCAGGTACTCGTCGATCTCGATAGGGCGTTCACCATGACGGGGGCGCGGGTCGTTCGGGTGGAACCCGCGTAGCCCGAGTCGTCGGTATGGGCATCGGCGGTAGGTGTGGTCCGCTTCCCCGCAATGGAAGCACAGAGGGCGTCGGTCGGGCGTTCGCCACAGGTCAGTCTTGCGGGGTGCGCGAGGCTCCGGGCAGGCGTACTGGACCTGGTCGTCGTGGCGTCGGTCGTGCTGCGGCGCAGGAGACTGACGTCGGGGCGGCGTGACATAGGTGCGGCGAGGAGGCGGTGGCCGTCGGGCCACTGCGGCGTAGGTCAGGGCGGGCTCTTCGGGTGGTGCTACGCAGGCAGGAGCCTCCGGTTGAATTGCCCGCTGGACTTCTTCGCGCACCACTTCGGCGATCGACAGCTCAGCCGGCTGGTTGGCAGCAGGCAGCAGCTTCCGGAGCTCCTCCCGGACGATGTCGCGGACGATTTCCCGAAGGCCGTCGACACCGGTGGCGTTCAGGTCTAGTCGGCAAGATACGGCGGTTCGAGGAGCAGGCACGCCGGCGAGTCGATGGTAATGGCTTGCTCGGGCCGACAGCGCTCGCTCGATGTTAGTGGCTTCAGCCACAAAACCGTCGACGGTTGTCGGGGGATGGCGGACAAGGCCCCCAAAAATTTCAGCCTTCACGCCACGCATGAGGACGCGGAGCTTCTTCTCATCGGCTGCCTCCGGATCGGCTCGGGCACATAGGCGCATGACATCCTCTACGAAGCTGGTCACGCTTTCGTTGGGGCCCTGCACCCTTGTTTGGAGAAGGTCCTCCGCTCGCTGCCGACGGTGGTGGTTGAGGAACGTTCGCTTCAACTCCGCGGCGCAGGACTCCCACGTAGTGAAGGACGCTTCGTGGTTTTCAAACCAATGCCTCGCAGTTCCTTCAAGCGCGAAGTAGAGATTGTGGAGGTATTGTTCAGTCGTCCATCCGTTGTGGCGGGCTACACGTTCGTAGTGTTGCAGCCAGTCTTCAACGTCCTCGTGGACGTCTCCGTGGAAAGGCGTTGGAGTCCTGGGTGCGATCGGCAGGTACACAACGGCAGAAGCGGCCGGGGTCTGCGCCTGGTTGGCCATCGTCGTCTTCGGCTTGGTCGTGGGTGGCAGAAGTCCGTGTTCCGGGGGTAGACCTCGGATGCGGCGACTTGACCGGGTCTCGATCTGGTCTTCGTCGGGTCCTCCGGAGCTGGGGTTTGGACTTGTACTGCGGGAACTCGGAGGGCTGCGCTGCACGGACATGCGGTACCCCGCACCTCCACCAGAATGTCACGGGTGGTGAGTCGTGACCAATAAACAAGAAATAAACAGAAATAAATAAACGTTTAATGTGGCGAACTTGTGCCAAAAATAAAGAAGGAAACAGAAGAAAGCAGAGCGTCGCGGGCGTCGAAGTCGGCGTGTCAGCAGAATCGAGCGCTGGGGCGAGACTGACTCGACAAGGTCGCGGGCGGCCTCTTATCTAGAGTGCGTCGCTATCTCGAAGATTCGGCGAAAGCGGCTCGAGCGTCGCGTGATCGGGCGAGAATGAACACGCACTTTCTAGAAAACAAAAGCAGGAATAAATGATAGAAGTTACATGCGGTACATGATTAAACGAGAACTTTCTGGAGGTCCGTGACCGAGCGTTGCTTTCTCAGCCCTGGGCGCGGCAATATTGTGGCTTAAAATCATGGTTGCCAGTTATCTGAAGATTTATCTGAAATCACAGGAAACGCTTTTCCGTCCTCCACAAATGTTTAAACAGTTCGCGACAGAGCAAAGCATTATTACACGAGCTTTCTAACACCGAATCTAATGCTGAGGAAGTCACACTTTTGAATCATGACGATCGGTAGTTGCGTCTACTCTGCACAAGCACCAAAATGTCGGCGCCCACAACAATGTTGGGGTACAGAGTGCCGATACTCTAAGCGCAGCTCATTTAGTGGCTCTACATCAACCAAGGAGGTTAGCTTATGGCGAATTCTGCTGGCCGTTTTGGAGCGCGCCGGGGGCGCCGGGATAAGATCCGCAATGGAGCACACGATCCGAACGGGGGTCACGCCGCCTAGTGCCACTAAATAAGCTACGCTACAGAGTAAAGACACTTGGCCATATTGTGTCTTAAAATCATGGTTGCCAGTTATCTGAAGCTTTATCTGAAATCACAGGAAATGTTTTTCCGCCCTCCACAAATGTTTAAACTAGTGCCACTAAATAAGCTACGCTTCAGAGTAACGTCACTTGGCCATATTGTGTCTTAAAATCATGGTTGCCAGTTATCTGAAGCTTTATCTGAAATCACAGGAAGCGCTTTTCCGCCCTCCACAAATGTTCAAACAGTTCGCGGCAGAGCAAAGCAATGTTACATAACCTTTCTAACACCGAACCGAATGCGGAGGAAGTCGCACTTTTGAATCATGACGATCGGCAGTTGCGTCTGCTCTGCATACGAGCCAAAATGGCGGCGCCCACAACAATGTCGGGGAACGGAGTGCCGATACTCTAAGCGTAGCTCATTTAGTGACTCTAGTTTAAACCGTTCGCGACGGAGCAAAGCAATATTACATGACCTTCCTAACACCGAATCTAATGCTGAGGATGTCGCACTTTTGAATCATGACGATCGGCAGTTGCGTCTGTTCTGCATACGAGCCAAAATGGCGGCGCCCACAACGATGTCGGGGAACGGAGTGCCGATACTCTAAGCGCAGCTTATTTAGTGGCTCTAACGCCGCCTACGGATCTCCTGTTTGAATATGCATGACCACTGCTCAGGGGCGGATCCAAAACTCCGTTTGGGGGGGGGGGGGGGGGGGGGGGGGGGGGGCGGAAAATGTTTAAAGGGCCCCTGAAAAGAAAAAAAAGTTTTTTTTAAAAAACAGTCTGGTTGGGACATGCGTGTCAAAAAATAAATTTTACGCGAAAAAAAAAATGTTAGAGCAATGTTGACGGCGAGAGATTTATTTGAAATTTTGCGCGCAAATTCCAGGTCATTCAGCTCGGCTTCTCATTGGTAACCATGGTCATTCAAATCGGCTTCTCATTGGCCAATAGAATGAGTGACAGCTTAGATGTTGGTTATAAAATCTTCGTGATCTCTTGAGATCGCCTTTTGAATGACATATTTTTAGGTTTAAGAAAGAATCCATCGAATGAATGTCGCAATTGCTTACAAACGTTTTACAAATTCGTAACTTCCGTTCGGATACTACAACAAAACAACAAACAAACGCTTCGCCATTTTGTTTTCTGTCATGGTCGCCGTCGTAGTAGTAACGCGTCTCGCGTACCTCGGGTGGTTTTATAGTTTTATCGCGTTTATATGTGAAAACCTTCTGCAGAGGGCTTGTTGCTTGTGTTATTTAGTCATCGTAAGTACTTAGAATTGGCGCGGTGTGACAGGTTTTTGTTTTCCTGCTTTTCTTTGCGTGATTCGTGTGCCCCGTTTACCCCATCTTTTGTATGTTTTCTGGCGCGCGCCAGTGCCATTTTGTTTTTTTAGATGTCGGTTCCCGTAAAGAGTTTAGTGAAGGCACGCGGCACCGCACTTAACGTTTAATAAAAAAATGAGTCACCACTGCATGTCCTCGCGGCGGCTTGAAGGGTCGTGCGGCTCAGACGAACTCGTCGAGGCACCCGCTTCGCCGCCTTCCGCGGCGAAGTAGGTGCCTCCTCGCGAGCGGTTGTCTCGCGGCGATCGGAGCGGACGCCTTCCGGCTGGCGAGGCGTGTCCTCGTACGGGCGAAGGCCCAGTTCCTGGCAGCGTTGAAAGGTTGAAGCAACCGACGCTTCAGGTCGGGGTCCATCGTGCACGATACGACGCGGTACGTCGTGCGACCGGCAGACACAGGGGCTGTGTTCCAAATCTCCGAATGGATCCGAGTTATTCCGGCGGATCGTATCACGTGACAGCACAGATTGAAAAACGCTGTACGCGGGTAGGTTTTAGAACGCCAAGGGTACAAAACTCTAACCCTGGGGTAAGATCGAGTAAATTTTGGAACACGGCCAGGAAGTAGCAATGGTTTTCGTGCGGGGCGCAGCCAAGCCGGGAAAGTAGCCAAGCCGATCCAATACGAAGAGGCGGGGTGTACCTCTCCTCCACGCTCCCGAGATGCCGAGAGAGAAAAAGGTGGCAAGGAGGTGACTGCCGACTAAATTGCGTCTGACGCGGTCAATATTGCTCTAAAAAAAATTTTTTTTTCGCGTAAAATTATTTTTTTTGACACGCGTGTCCCAACCAGACTGTTTCTAAAAAAACTTTTTTTTTCTTTTCAGGGGCCCTTTAAAGGGATGCTGAACCGATATTTGAAATCTCATAATTATTGCCCGAGCGGGCTTCACGGGATGGTACTGTACCTAAAAACGATATTCAATCCGACGGATGGGGCCCGAATTATTGTATTTCTTGGAATTAAGAGCGAATCCTCGGCCGGAAACCGCCGGCGCGTGCGAGTCCTTCTGAGAGCAGGTGTAGCGGAACTGACGTGCGCATTCTCGGCGCCCCCAGCGCCCCTGGTGCCTTCGCGCATTCTCCTCGTTCGTTGGCCTTGATTCTTCGCTCGGCGGCTGTTCTCAAAGCGGCTGGTACTAGTATCACGCGGGAAGAGCCCGCGTGGTACTAACAATAACAAACGCCACCCGGCTTAGCGCCTGGCTTGGCTTGGCTCCGTCTGTCTTTTGAGGCGAATGAGAATGCGCACGTCACGAAGCGAGCTTTCCACGACGCTCCCCAGGGGTCGCGTAAAATTGTGTTTTTCGTGTTTATTCAATTTTATACGCCTTCTCGCTCAAAACAACGTCATTTAGAAGTAAAGGACATGCTATGTATGCCATTGCGACCAAGAATTTCCACCCAAAATTTCGTTTCAGCATCCCTTTAAAGGGGCGGTGCAATGATTTTCGGACTTCGGTCAAAGATTTCTGGAAGTTGCCCCCAGACACTTCTGAAGTAAAGAACAGAAAACCGATTTCGCCTGCGTGTCCTAGTTTTTGCGTAAAAAAAAGATAAAGATTGGTATTTCGGGCACCCCTCAACTCACTCCCAGCCTTCAGGGTCACACCTGGTCGCACTCCCAGTGACGTCATTCGGAGTGCCGTGTAGCTTCCCTTGTGCTATCTCGGAGGACGCTTCCCCTCCCTCTCTCTGCGTGCATTAGCGGGCGCTATGCTGCAGCTCAGAGCCGAGCGAGGTCACGTAATCTTACCGCCGTAGTTCCTTCGGCTGCCACTTGGGGCTGCAGGCGGGGGAAAAAGCTCGACCTTTGCTTTGCGATTAAGCAGCGGAATCGCGACATTTTTAATGAAGGAAGTGTTTTCTCTATTCTCCGGGACACGATAAACAACGTCAAAATGACGAGATGCAAATTATTTTAATCATAAAATCGTTGCACCGCCCCTTTAAGGATACTATACTCCCATTCTTTTTTGTGCAAGGGGGGTCCACCCATGTCAAATTGCCCTCCGAGAAGGGGGCAGGGAGGGGGGGGGGTGCCCCCCCCCCCCCCCCCCCCTTGGATCTGCCACTGCCACTGCTCCGGGATCGGCGAATGCCTTCCCGTCATTCACTTACGTCATCTCGCAAGTCCCACTCATGCGAAACTCAGCTAACAGCATTTCTAACTGACGCTTACTTCAATTTCGATTCCAATGTTCAAACTGACGCCATCTTCATTGACTTCTCCAAAGCATTTGACAGGATCCCTCATCAACGTCTTTTAATGAAACTAAGAAATATTATTCTTCACCCCTCAGTAGTCAATTGGATTTCTGAATTCCTTACTAATCGCAGACAGTACACTTCTATTAACAATATAAAATCTACCACAAGCACAGCAACGTCTGGCGTCCCTCAGGGAAGCGTTCTTGGCCCTCTTCTTTTTTTAATCTACATTAACGATCTCCACCATGGCATCACTTCTGAAGTACGTTTGTTCGCCGATGACTGTGTCATATATAGACCCATTCATTCACGCCACGATCAGCTAACCTTGCAAAACGATCTCCAACTTATAATTCAGTGGTGTCATAAATGGCAAATGGCTTTAAACTATAATAAATGTAAATTGCTATCTTTTTCCCGCAGTTCACACGTTCTATCCTCCTCTTACCACCTTTCTGGCATCCCAGTAACTGCTTGTTCATCGTATAAATATCTAGGAATTCATCTGACATCTGACCTGTCATGGACCACTCATATAACAATTGTCATCGCCGATGCTAACCGCACTCTCGGATTTCTTCGCCGTAACCTCAGACAAGCTACATCCCCCGTAAAACAACTAGCTTATACTACCTTGGTCAGAACTAAACTAGAATTCGCTTCTTCCATATGGTCACCGTGGCAGGCATACCTAACTAACAACCTGGAATCCGTTCAAAGCAGGGCGCTCCGTTTTATTTATTCCGACTATTCCCCATACGCAAGCGTATCAGGACTTCGCCAATCAGCTAACCTTGACACTCTTTCTCACCACCGCAGGGTGTCTCGTCTTTCTCTTCTTCATCGTCTTTTATTACAACAGTCATCTCAGACAAAGTTTGTTATCACCTCCTTACCGAATTTTCTCTCGTCTCGACCATTCTTGTAAACTACGTCCGATTTCATCGTCAACCGTCACTCACCAAATGTCTACTTTACCATTGGCCATTGACGACTGGAACTCACTGCCTGGCGTCTTATACTAAGAAATTTTCTGCAGCTATTAGCTTATTTTTTCTAACCCATAACTAGATTTCAGCGTGTTTTCGTAGATAAATAATTTTGTTACTTGTTTTTTTTTTTTTTTTTTTAAGTGTTCACTCCCTTGTATAATGCCCCCTGGGCCTTCAAGGAATAATAAATGATGATGATGATGATTCACCTGCCCGGGAATCCCCTTTCCGCGGCCGCCGCGGTCGTTTCGAAGACGTTTTCGCAATCGCGGCGCTGGCCAAAACCGCTGCGCACGAGCGGCAGGAATGGCTCAGGAGCTTCTAGCAAAGATTGCCGGAAGCTGCTCGAGCAACTTGACGACGAACTGTCGTCGCCTAGGCCTGGTTCACACTTACAGCTAATCCGCTGCCGCCGAGCGGAATCGGCCGCGGCAATGCACAGTGGACGCTACACCCGGCGGCCGAATTCTTGCAGATTCGCCCGCTGATTCGCAAGCGTGAACCAGGCCTGCTGCTGCTCGACTAACTGTCGTCAAGCCAGGAGGATTGAAGGCTAGGAGACGGCAGGACGCCAGCCGCGGAGCCTCCACAAGCCGCGGAGCCTCCATAAGACACGCTGGCTTGACGCCTCGCTCTTTCTCATTTTCCTCCTTACTCTCCTCACTTACCATGACAACGCGACCACATCACGTGACCGTAGCTAGCCTTTGTCCAGCTATGGGGTACTAGAATACACCACAGTCTAGCCTTCGATCTGATAAAACCTACCGGACGGAGCGCGCGCAAGCCTGCAAGGAGTCCTTCTACAATCAATCATCCATCTCACACGTGACATGTCACGCGCACCAATTACCAGAGAGATCTGCGGTCACGTTGGCCACAACATCGTTTAAACTTTTTATGACTAGGCTTCACCAATATTGCAACGTGCTCCTCCTAGTACTTCTCACCCAAGTGTTCTCACCCACTGATGATCGCGCTTGCCGCTCCCGCAAGTGAAGCCACCGGGCGTCACTCGGTTGGGATACGATTTGCCGTTTTTGCTAGCCTTTGCTGCGGTTTTCCAGCGTGCTGACGACACGTTTTCTACTCGTTCGTCGTCATTCGCCGAAGAAGTTTTTTGAAGACTCTGTGTATTGTTGAGACTTTCCGTTGTGAACACGTGGAAAATTTTACGAAAGTGCAGTGTCGCAGGAAAAAGGCACAACGCGTCGAAAGGAAGGGCTGGCGGTGTGTTCAAAGCATCCTTGGCACGCCGAAGTGCCGTGTCTCTGTGCCTTCGCGCGCTTGGATACCGACCAAGAACCGACGCCGTGTGAATGTGTTTAGCGAGTGCAATGTGCGTGAAGCCGTATCAAAAGGTACAACTCGTCGAAAACGTGTCGCCGGTGTCGCGGCGTGATCAAAGCTTCCTTGGCACGCCGAGTGATGCATCTTTGTGCCTTCGCACGCTTGGATACCGGTCAAGAATTGACGCCGCGCCAAAGTTCTGAACGTGTGTCGCGCGTAGATGCCTTTAGATCATTTATATATATCGGCCACGGAGTTCTGGATCGTCCAGCTGTTCCGGTGAGTTGCTATCAATAAAAGGGGGAGATCTGTACGTATTCTTATGTACTATATCAACCATGGCTATGTCCCAAATCTACTCTAATAGATTCCGTGGGAGCACGAATGGGGCAACGTTGTACGTGGAGCCAGGGGGGTTTTCGAAAGCAAAAGTACAAGACGGCGAGAATGAAAATCTTTGAAGCGCGGCCGATATGGTCGTGTGCAATCTGTTGACCAATTACAATTAGGCGAGTCGCGTAGGTTGATAATAAGCCAGCACTGATCAGTGATGAGGAGCTGTTGTGCACGGTACTGTGTAAATCGTCTAAGGACGAAAAAAAGACGTACCTTCTCCCCATCTTCCGTCGCTAGTGGACGCTGGATTAAGCTCGTTCCTAAACCGCGAGGGGAAAGGACGCTGATCCAGAGGCACGAACAGCTTCACGCACATTGCACTCGCTGAACACATACACACGGCGTCGGTTCTTGGTCGGTATCCAAGCGTGCGAAGGCACAGAGACACGGCACTTCGGCGTGCCAAGGATGCTTTGAACACGCCGCCAGCCCTTCCTTTCGACGCGTTGTGCCTTTTTCCTGCGACACTGCACTTTCGTAAAATTTTCCACGTGTTCACAACGGAAAGTCTCAACAATACACAGAGTCGTCAAAAAACTTCTTCGGCGAATGACGACGAACGAGTAGAAAACGTGTCGTCAGCACGCTGGAAAACCGCAGCAAAGGCTAGCAAAAACTGCAAATCGTATCCCAAGCGAGTGAAGCCCGGTGGCTTCACTTGCGCTGCAGCGAACAAGCGGGGAAGCGCGATCCAGCAATTGTCATAGAGATCAGTGTTCTCACCTCAATCGGCGGGTGGTACAGGCGGCGAGATGGGCGAGATCAGGCGAGATGCCCCGCCAGAAAGGAAGTCACGTGTGTGCGCTGAGGGCTGGCCCGGCTGGTTTCCGGTTGAATCCGCCGAAATCGGCGGAGCGACTTTTCTCAGATCCAGATTGAGATCTGGAGCGGGAGCTAATCCAAAATAGTGATGGGACGAATCACCGGAGATTCGGATTCGGACAGATTCGGAAATTTCCAAACTTCCCGCGACGAATATTGGGCAGATTCGGAGATTCGTCAGGTTCGTCGCTGGTTGCAGACGGCAGCGTGAACCCTTTCGTAAACCTCGAGAATGCGGTCGGTTGTGTTCTTTTTTAGGTACTGTTACAGCATATAAACAGATTTATCTTGTTTACTTCAACGTATGGTATGCACTGTACTGTCATTCTAAACCCTGGCACGCGCCCAGGTCCAGCTGAGCTGATCGGTGTGGTTGGCGTAGGCCTAATCAATGCACGGTCTCGGTTTCTGCGCGGTTTCCCGGTGGTCGGTAAAGTAGAATGTAGCGAAATGGGGCTGTGTATTATACCTAATGTGGCGCAAAGCGCATTAAATACATTTAGGCAAGGAAATGATTCGTCTCCTCTAGAGCTGCGTAAGACGCGAGAGCGATGAGAAGTGTTGCTCATCCCAACTTCGACCGCGTACCGACACTGGCGAAGAAAAACGTCGCACTGTCGTTTCTCCGTTCTCGGCAACAAGTTTTGTGTACGTGAACTTTATTTGATGAAAAAGAAACAACACAGGGGTGTCCAACGCCACTTTATTGTTCAGAAACACTCATTAAACAGAAAGGTACAAATGCCGTACAGGAGAATAGTACAGCGCAAGGAGTTTCCCGTGTTCCGATAACAATACCGCAGTGGACACACGTTGAAGATAATCGAATCGAACATACTCACTTGTGTGAGGTGTGCTACTATGACCGTAATTATGGGCACGAAATCTGTTTGAACCCGGTCGTGGTTTGAACCACGCACATACGGCATCGATCTCTTGCGGGGGGACTGCTGCGAACCTCGGACGAGCACGGTGGACGTCTTCAGTCTCCGGGAACCCCGGAGTACTGCTGTCCGGCTAACGTGATCTTCGTGTAAACATCATCTCGCTCCGTCCACCCGCCGCTGCACCGGCTGCACGTCCGCCGAATCCCGCAGGGCTGGGGCGGTCACGCCAAGCCTGACGAAATCCACGAGGAACTTATCGCGCTTGCGTTTCTCCCTCGCCGCAAGGGCAGCCGCGGTGGTCACTACCATGACCCCGCTAAAAACGCCGGAGGTTCCTGGTACCCAAGAAACTCTCGTCAACCCGCCTGCCCCACAAGCGACTGTCACCGAACTGGCCGAACCGCCGGGGCTGGGGCGATGAAAACATGCGCTTGTATTTCCACGTGCAGCAAGCATGCCTATTTTGGTCGTAATCCGGAGCCGAAACCAATTTTTCCGCGATGCCTGGTTACCGTTCCCGTTAAACATCCGAAATATAAACAGAGCGGAACATTTTATTTATTACTATGATATTATATTACGACAATATTTTGTGCCCTTTGTAGAATTTCGTAAATTTAATATCACGAAAAGTTGACTCATCAACGTGATCAGGACACCATGGCAACGCTCCGAATTTTTCCGAACTTTTCCGAATCTCTTGAGATTCGGCTACTTTTCCGAATCTTTCCGGATCTTCAGATTCGGCTCCGATCTCGATTCGGATAAAGATTCGTCCCATCACTATGAACAAGTGTCGTTACTCTGAAGCGTAGCTTATTTAGTGGCACTAGGTTGATGTACACCACAGCTGTTGTGACGCCGCCAGGATCGCAACCGGCAAGAGCGTGGCACTTCTATGACGTCATCAGACGGAACTCGAGGGACCACTTTTTTGGACGAAGTAAACCAACAGTAAACACATCAGTCGGAGACGCGTTTTAGCAATGAGGCCGCGCTCCCAGCGGGTGTTGGCACTTGTTATTTTATTTTAAATAAATATGATTCATATATTTAATGAATCGAAATAAAGTTGAAGTTGTTTTGAAGGTGTGAATGGCTTTGAAGCTTCGGTGTTTGTGGAGAATAACAAAGAGGACGAAAACCGGACGTCACGTTTCTCCGCGTGTCGTCCGGTTTTCGTCCTCTATGTTATTCTCCACAAACACCGTAATTTAACCAGCACGCTCCATTTCCTCGAGACTTTGAGGCTTGTTATCGTAACTTTCTCTTGCACTCTTTCAACGTGTCTGGGCGCGCTTTCTCTCTCTCCGAACCCGCGCCTCGCGCCTCGAGATGCGCTGGATTTTCGTCATGGATTTCCGTCATCACCACACCACCTGATGTGCCAAGTGGGGAATGACTGCCGAAAGCCGGGACATCAATGGTTTCAAAGTTCCAATGGACGTGCGGTACGCTCTTTCGGTCTTCTCTTGCTTAAGTTTCTGATTAGATGTTTGCAACAAAACCTAGCTGTCGCAGTGGTAGTGAGTATTAATTGTTTGATTTTGGCAATGGCTACGATGGTTTCCAATCACAAAACCAAATCCTATCATTATTCAGGATTGCTCTTCACTCGCCGCGAGAAATATGTCACTTTCAAATTACTGGAGACTTCTGTGTCATATCAAGATCGAGCACATATGTTCACTTTAAAAGATGGGAAACTTTTTGCTGTGAGCTGGTTTCTTTTTTTTTTTTTTTTGGGGGGCATTGTTGTCAGCGATTCACGTGTCTGTTCGCGAGGAGTGAAAATCAGCCTAAATATTTTTCGATTAACTGAGGATGAGCGATGGAGCGATTCGCTCCGGTTTCCCGTTTCGTTTAGCAGTGACGCACTCCTAAATTTAAGTGATAATATTAAAAACGAATGCAGGTTCTTGATGAAGACTCAATACCAAAGAGCTCACCTATTTTTCTTGACCTCAATGCCTAGTTTCCTTTAGTTGCAAGACACCGTCGTCGCTCTTTACTTATATGCTTACTAATATAATCAAATTCGAAATGATTGTCAATTTAGCGTGGAGGCATTTAAGTCAAGGAGAAGAAAAATAGAGGAGACACGAGTTTTTAGTGTCACAGTGTTGAACTCCAAGTACCGTTTTTTGAAAGGAGGCGCAGAAACTTCTCGCTGTTTTCATATGACCCTATCATGCACGTAATGGCCAATCAAGCAATTCAACCTTTTTTTGTAGGCTCCACGCCTGTGGCTGGGCGGTGTAAGGCTTGTGAGTATACGCCAAGAAGCTCGAAAAGGATCACGAACCTAGAGATTTTATGCAAATTTAGCGAAGTGTTTTTGCAATGACGCATATCATCACCTCGACGCACGTAACCTTAACGTTTTATCCTGTTTTGTTGTTCATTTCTTTGATTCTTGTGTGCAAAATAGTGAAAAATTTCGTCTGTATTTTCTACTGTCTTTTGAATAAAAATGAACGCAAAAGGACAAGCATTGCATATTTTTTGTGTGTGTGTCACTTTCGTTGCTTTGCTAGGTTTCTGCTGCTTTGCTGCTGGTCTCGCTTTTCAGTGCTGGCTTGTGTGCGTTTCAACGCACATTAACCAGCATTGAAATGCGAAAACAAGCCGCAAAGCAGCAGAAGCCTAGCAAAGCAACGCGCAAACCGGGCAAAAAATAAAAAAAAGCTACAACATCAGTCAGTCAGATGGACCAAAACCCTTTTAAAACAGGGCGGGCGCACCTAGGAGGAGTGCCTCTGTTACCGTAAATAAAATAAAAAAATAGTCACTTCTGATGTGCACTGTTGAGGTTGTTCAGGCGTTCCATTCTAGGCAGGGTGTTTCGCGGTGCGGCAAAGTCGCTTCCACGTCACCAGGCGGCGTTTTGTTGCGTCCGTCGAATGCGTGCGGTTGTTACTGGTTGTTACGGTCACCGTCGTCACCGCTGCCCTCCTCGGCCTCTTCTCCGTAGCCAAAGGCCTGTTCTACACCGCACTGCAACGCGCTTTGCCCTTTCTGGTCGATGCTACTGCATTGTCCCAAGATGTGTTCGACAGTCTCCTCGTCGCCGCCACAGAGCCCGTAGTTTGGGTCATCTCCATAGAGCTCAAATCTGCGTCTCTGGGTCAGTAGGGAGCCTGGAACAGCAGCGCGCTGGCTCGGTCTCCCCGGTAGTGTGGATAGGGTGCTGGTTCTTTCCGGAGTCATGCGGGTTAGAGAAGCTCGTTTTAGCGAACGCCGTTTTACCGACCCCAGTTTATCGAATCGCTTTGTAGAGAACCCAGTTTAGAGAAAATGGCGATGAGCTTCCTTTTAGCGAATTCGGCCGCCGCGAAGCGGCGTGTACGGGTAAATCAGGCGAGTTAACAATTTTGTAATGAGCCGCCGTAGACTGCCGCCGCGAAGCGGCGGGAGCGCAGCAGGGGGCTTGGGTTAACACGCGCACCAGTGATGCACGCGCGAAGTAGGAAAGCCGTTTTTAAATATTGTTCCCTTTTCGATAAACGGCGTTTCTCTAAACTCAGTCTCTTCTTTCTCTAAACCGTGCTTCGATAAAACGAGCCCGTTCTCTAAAACGTGCTTCGATGAAATGGCATTCGATCAACTGTAGTAAACCCGGTTCTTTCTTGTGTTTCCTGTACAGTTGGAGGCTCTGTTTCTTCTGCATTGTCCTTCTCCAGTCCTCTATTCCGGCCCGTGTCACCTCTGTCCGTATTGTCCTCGCCCACTCCCGTTCCGTCGTCGCCAGATGCCTTATTGTGCCCCCACCGTACTTAGAATCTATGGCCTTTATTCTCTTCATCCAGCCTGTCTTGAACCCCTGATATCGGATGTGGTAGTACTTTGGTAGTACATCCTTCTGGCGTAGCTCTCCTTGGGAAGGAACTTTAGTCTGCCTTATATATATATTTTTTTTTTTTTAAATCTAGGTGGCGCAAGCACCGTCCATCCATCCAAACACAATGGCGCTGCCGTGCAGTTTCGGTTTTGGTTTCGCTGTGCCGCCATATTTATTTTAGTACAGCCACCAGATACCAGGGGATTCAAATGGCGCTGCGGCCTCCAGGGTTTTCCAATTTGCGTTCCATGGGCGGTATAGAAAGTTGCACTCCCCTGTTTTGACAACTAGACACGTGACCTTACCAAATCCTGAGGCTTTTACTCAAAACTAAGACAACATTTGTACTTTGATCGCTGTAGAAAACATGATAATCTGGTGAAAAGGTTCGTCGAACCGGTTCGACCCAGTTGAACCCCGAAAGTTAGACCAAAAAATCTGGTTCGACAAAAGTTCGCGACACCCGTAGGTACAACACAAAGTGAAACGGAGTATAGACAGGGTTTCCGATTGGGCTTGGTGTTTTGTATGCAAAATGCATAACAGCAACAATCAAGTTGGTGATGACTAGGGGTGTTGCGAACCAGCCGAGGTTCGAGTTCGACCAGGTTCGACTTTTGCTAACCTCTTGTGAAAATTTCGACGAACCTTGTATTGAGGTTTGACACGTGTGCGCATGCGCGACAGGCTGGCAATTTGGATTCGGATTGGATGGTAATGGCTAAAGGGCACCGCTGATTTGTTATTTCTGTTAATACAGTACAAAAAAATTATGTTATTAATGTCTTCAGTGATTAGAATTGGTTTCTTTTAATTGCAAGTGCTCATAAAATAAAATAACCCTTTGCATAAAAATAAATTCTCCAAACCTATACATGCGTGTATCAAGGTCTGGCCACACTGTCCGCAAAGTCGAACCAGTCGAATCTGCATGGTGAAAAGTTTCGAAGGTTCGTCGAACCCCGAAAGTTCGACCTAAAAATCCGGTTCGACAAAAGTTCGCGACACCCCTAGTGATGACGTGTGGTTACTGAATTCGTATGTGAAGCTAATAAAAAGATTATTTAAAAAAAAATGTGGACTTTTGGAGCACGAAAAAATGTACGAAGTGTGTAGCGTTACGTCAGACGTAACCGAAGTTACGTCCAAATCTCCGCCTTCCCTAGGTTCACGGGCGAGAGAGAGGAGGGCGGGGGGGGGGGGGGGGGGGGGGGGGTTAGGTATAGGCGTTTCAGTGCTCCGTCCGGACGTAGCACTAGCCACAGCGAAAAACGTAATGTGTTGAAATGTATTTTTTACCAGAAGTAAACTAATGATAATAAAAACAAAACTGCAGGTGAACTGGGGAACGTTTTTCATAAAGTAATTAATCTGAAACGGAGACACGAAGACGAGAAATTAAATGCAGAAAAGACTAAAAGAGGCGAAGACGCCGCCTAGACCGAAGCGCACAAGTTTTGATTTAACCGAGTGCAGGCAAACTTAGCAAACTTAAAGCATAATTTTCAGTAAGGGACACATGCAGCTGTGAAAGCTTCATGCACACATATACTTGCATTCATTCACACTACGAATAGAAGCTTCAAATTGTATATTCTCAGGTCGGCCCACTCGTCGTGAATCTGTGAAGTCGCAACTCACAGCGCTGCAGCCTTTGCTCTAAGTGGTGTTGACAAAGCCCTTTCTGGTGGGGGCGTCGTCTGCTAGGCTATTCCGTTGACCACACACAGCCCTTGCTTTGTAGCAAAGGAGGGCAGGGCGCTTGCGATGTCGAAGTGCATGGGCGATACGCCCCTCCTCTTGAAATGCGTTCAAAATCCTATTGACATTAGCCTGTGTAACCCCGACTTTTTTCTATATCCCTTTGCGTCATGCCGCCCATCGACATTCTCACAATGCGTTCCCGTGTTTTTATGGGCCCTCGAGGAGGCATAAAAATGTGCGCACGCCCACTGGTCAAAGAAAACCAACCTCGTTGAAGAAAACTGTGACTACTTGGCTACATGATGACAGCAACAATGCAGTTGATAATACAAAACACCAAGCCAAATCGAAAACCCCGTCTATACTCCGTTTCACTTTGTGTTGTACCGCAGCCGACGCTACGAGTGTTATCTTGGCCAGTTCATCGCTAAAAGTGTGTCACGTGGCCTTCCCATTGGGTACAACTGCACGGGAAAGTACAATGTCACGTGTCAGGGTGAAAGCAATGGATTGGTTTTGATGCCTCGCAGCATTGTCTGCGGTATGTAGTTTAATTTATCGTTGCATTCAGTTTGTCGTGTCACTGTATTTTTCATTTTTGTTGGTGTTCACAAAAGTAAACACAAACATGAAATGAACAAAAAAAGTAAATTAAACTCAAGATGACACACGGTTTATGCCACGCCTAAGCAGTATCACACAAGCAAGCGCTGTTCAGATCTTTGCTTAAAGACTGTTAGCTATGCCAGCAGATAATGAACAGGGGCTGTGTGCGGTCCACGGAATAGCCTAGCAGACGATGCTCGCAACAGAAAGAGCTTTACGAGAAAGCGCTTAATCTCTCCCGTGACGCCGCATTTCTTCGCGGCACAGCGCTGGTTGTCCCGGCAGTCGACGCTGGCTTGAAATTATTAAAAATTTGGGCCATTGCACATGTCCATTTCAAGACGCGCTGCACGCCAGTAGCCGAGTTAAGTTGAAGGGAAAAATATACAGTGGAATAGAAATAATATGTATGAACTGGATGTATCAAATAATGTGTCTATAATATTTGATATAATCAACGCGAGAAGAAAAATGTGCCATATACATGCCACAACATATATTTGATGTTTGTGTTTATAGTGCAAGGTCAGCCTACCTTTGAGGAGCGGCGACACTGGTTTGTTCTGTAGTGGAGAAAGTTTGGCAGTGCTGTACCCACTTGCTAGCCTGGGGTCTTTAATGTGCATTACACAGGAGCAGGATGTATGTTAAAGTAGTGCTGAAGACAAAACATACTAATTGCATTAACGTTTTTGCGTGGTATTACCGACTCGTCCAATTAATCGCAGTGCAAGTGCATTGCGACCTTGCGCTTTTAGTGTATGCATATGTATTGTGTAGACTTCCAAGCTCCATGCTTTGCACAATGCTAAGGCTTGTTCAAATAGGTGCTATAGAGCCGTGAGGAATAATACAACTTAAATTAACTTCTTTAGCTGTTTCCTAAAATATGAAACAAAAATGTTGAATGAAGCTCCAGAGTAGCAATTCACTAAAACTTCAGAGAGCACCCAAGTCAACAAATCACTTGGGACCATTTTGTCCAGCTTTACGCTTGGTACCATACTGTCCAAAACCACTTTGTCCTACACCCGACGCCGGCATCTTGGTGCTTAGTACAGAGCAGATGCAACTGCCGATCGTCAAGATTCGAAAGTGCGACTTCCTCAGCATTAGATTCGGTGTTAGGAAACTCGTGTAATATTACTTTGCTCAGTCATGAACTGTTAAAACATTTGTAGAGGACGAAAAAGCATTCTTTTGAGACTTCAGACAAAGCTTCAGGTAGCAACTAAGATTTTTGAGCCCCAAGATGGGCAAGCATTACTCTGAAGCATAGCTTTTGGTGGCTCTAGTCTAGAGGATGCCATCCTTTGTTGTACCCCATGCTGACAGCACATGCTAAAAAAAATTCAAAGAAATCTCCGTAAAAAAAATGTCGCCATACCACAGTCAGAGCGAAGAGTGCGTGCAGGGACAGATTTTCACAAGCTTCAAAACAGAGGAAGGAAAATAAGCGATCAGAACATTAACGACCAGATGTCATCACCCTAAGCAAAGCGCACATAAAGGCACCCCAGTTTGATGGACTTTTCACATTCGTGCCAGACTGGCGATGAACAAGTATTCAAATATATATATTACTTATTCCAAATTACGAGTTTACCTTCTAAAACGAGCATGGGTGTTCTGGGCTGTAGACTTGCAGGTTTCGAAACCATGTACACGAACAGAACGAAGTGGTACCATGTTTTCTTATACTTTTTATTCTGCACGTTTAAAAATTCACATATATAATCTAAAAATAAAATGACAGTAAAAATCCTGGTATAATAAATACCAGTCCAATTGGCTTGAAGGCTGCATGCTTACAATAGGAGCAGCGACAGGTGTATGCGAAATCGGATCAGTGCGCAGTTCACGGAAACAGGTTTTCCTTATGAGAAGCAAGAGGGGGCTTGAGAGAGCAACGTTTGACTTCAAGCTCCAGCTTTTGGATCAGCTTCATCTGCTTGAGGTTTTGCTCCTGCAGTTTGAGGACCCCCTGCAAGAGCAAGAATATGGGCACGTGAGATGGCGTTTCAAACCAAAATAGTCAAGGCACGAGACACACAACACCTCTGAAATTCAAAGAAGATTATGATTACCAAATCCAGACTTTCTTCTTGTTTTAAGTGTATTTACAAAACCTTACAACCTTTTGCCCAACCATGTTGCCACCTGGTGGAAGACTGGATTCCAGGATTTTGAGGACGAAACAATGTGCGCATTACGAAGAAGAGGGCAGGAAAGTTTTTTACCCATTTCACACGGCAGCTTCAAGGTACTTTTAACTAAGGATCTTTTAGTAAAGAGAGCTGGAGGCCGTCGCACGGCACATAAAGGTCCCTTTAACTAAGGGAGGGCTTATGTTGAAGGGAGCTCTCGCCAACTCGCCTCATCGCTTCACCCATGAACTCGAAATAAAAAAATGACTGATATATGCTGTTGAGTGCTTTATAACAAATTGAATATTTCCAAGTAGCAGTTATTGGATTAAGCCTGAACACAAGCACGGAGCAATATGCTAGTGAGAAACACTCATGCTAGCAGATTCAGCCACCATGTATTCTGTTGAACGTGTCCGTTTCAATATTACAGCCAATTATACAACACAACGGCGTACGCAAATCCAAGCATTGGCATGTTCCTCTCATTTTTAAACGTCTTGAAAGGAGGCATTTTATATTAGAGTGAATCTGTACAATGCCTGCTGCCAGTGGCTTCTTGTATAGCAAAGCAAAACGGTAACTAGAACAAACTAGGTAACGATTTTCGAAGCAGTATTTTACCAGTTCTTTGAGTTTCAAAACACCGTCTGAAACCTTGGGCCCACCATGCAGCTGCAATGCACTGCCGGTCTGAGGAGGCCAAATGCATAAGATTGCGAACCTTTTACAGGACAGCATACGCAAATCGTTCGTGGACAAACCTTTCACTTCAAAACAATACCTCAGCTTCTTCATTGGACCGCCTCAAGGTGCGCTTTGCACCACTCGCTCCAAGCTTATCCGCCATGTAGAAAAAGGCTTTTCTTCCTCGTTTATGCTAGTTCACGAGCTACAAATCGTTACGACAAGGCCGATACAAAAAGTATGGCCAGTACTACCTATTCACACATTCATCCTCCGTTTATTCACCGTGTGATACTGAATGCCATTTACTAAAGTACCTTTAGCTAAGGGACCTTAGCTAAAGGTAGATACTTGCTGCCGTGTGAATGGGGTATTAGAATTAACTTGGGGGCAAAAGATAAGCCACAATAGGAACAAAGGGGACTTTGGGGAAGCCCAATCTAGGTCACTGCTGGACAATGGAGCCAGCAGGGTGTAGGTACCTCAGTCGAAGCAGTGCTTGCGCTTGTTTGAGCACATGCTCGCATTTTCATACCAGAACCTCTTAAACTGGCGATTTCCTAAAAAGGTCAATTAATTCTGCATCGGCTAAACCAGTGGTCCTCAAATGGGGGTCCGTAGACCCTTCGGGGTCTTTGAACGCCTTCTTAGGGTACTGAAAGCCCTCAACCAAACAATATTAAAATTATGCTGACCGTCTTGCATGCACAGCAAGTGAGTATGGTTCTGTTCTAGTACTTCAAAGTAAGTTTGCATACATCGAGTTCTTTATTTACACTTTTGTTATCGTAATCGTCCATTATTTCCCCGTCCTCCCCAGTGGATGAGTCCCCCATCACTTCTGCCAGCAAAGAGGTCCTTAAACATGAATGGTTGAGAACCAAACTATAAATATTAATAGCCTAAAAGATACAGAATTTTTCGAATCTGGATTTCAGCATGATATGTTTTGTAAAAACCTCTAGGAATCCGCCATGCATAGGTAGAAGTTACGCAAAGTACAGAAAAAGGCATGGGTGCCTAACCCTGGGGAGTACTCAATTAAGCACGTGATTCATAACTCATTGACAAAAGAGCGGTTATTGCTACAACACTGAAAAGGCTACTTGCCGCCTGGTAATGCTGCCGTTCTTCGGTGACTTTGGTGAGGTAGTGGATCTTCTGCTTGTGGTTCTGGTGACCCATCAGCTCAGAGAACTTGTGGTGCAACTTGGACAGCTCCGATTCGGTAGCCTGGTTTCTCTCTGCCAGGTGGCGCCTCTCAACGTCATAAAGCTCCAGCTGCAACTAGAAAAAACGAAGTGCCACCGCACATCGTCATTGTTCGGAGAAAGAAAATGAGAAAACTGTACCCATCAAAATTTTGGGGTTTTACGGGCTAAACCGACCAAGGGCATCTGGCACACCCCAGCGGAGGGCACAGGATTAATTCCGATCCCCCAGGGGTCTTGATGTGCAACTGAAATCTCAATTACCGGTGCCTTCTCTGCCAACGAGCCTTCATCAAATTGTAAGCACCTCGGCCAGGATTTGAACTCTCCGCCTGGGGATTCGTAGGCCAGCGCTTTTGGAGCCAGGCTCCAAAAGTACTGGTGTGAAGCGAGTTGGCTCAAAATGCCTACCCACAACGGTGGAAGCAATTTTATCTGGTGTTCAATCCTTCAGCTGCAATAGACCCTCTTTGAGAGTGTGTGCTCTCTGGTAACTGCTCAAGAGTGTTATTTTGGGCATGCATTGGAGACGAGTGCTGTGTCAGCCTCGGTGTGAGCTGAAATCTAACTGCACGCTTCACGCAGGAAACAATGACCAAACCATGGCGGCTGCGGTGTTGCACACTGAACCTTTGGAAAGGTTTTGTTGGTTACTGCCAGAAATTATTTTTTCAATTCAAGGGGAGGGGTGAGAATGCATTCTTTTAGAATTTCAGAAGGTGCTTTTACCCAAGTCAAGCGCTAAATAAGTAACAATCCCAAGGCCCCATTTGGTTCTGAGTCTATTCCTTGCCAAGTCGGAAAACACCATGTTGCGAACCTTCCGATCGTTATTCTGGCAAAACGCTACAGTCCTTTCCCACTAACCTGGAAGGGTGCGACCCTGGCCTGCAGCAATTCATAGTCGTTCTTCCACCTGCATACAAAATACAAAATGGAAGGAGTGAGCATATCAGCTAGCGGCACAGAATTCATTACAACGAAAGTGCCGTATCCAGTGCATCACATAATGTGTGTTAAATTCTTGTTTATGTATATATATATATATATATATTTTTTTTTTTGCAATGTGTATCCCTCTACAATAGTACCCCGAAAAGGTGTTGTAGGTATCGAATAAACAAATGTCGGCAAATACAAGGGGAAACCCTTGTATTTGCCGGGGAAACCGGGAGAAAAGTGGTGTAGAACTCAGCCTACAGTTCCGCTCGCAGAGGTAAACGTTTTTATGGCTTTAACCAAGTGCCGAGTTGCACGCTAAAATATAGCGCATTGCGCTTGCCACATAGCATTTATCCAAGTTAAAGGCCATTTCAGAAAGTGTGCCTCTCTTTAAAATCCATGTATAGTGCTTTAAGGCAGAGACATATTCACCTTTGGGCTTCTGCACAAGAGTCCTCGAGTCGTTTCTGGAGTATGCTCACCTCCCTGAAAACAATATAAAAGTTAAAGGGGTCTGAAAAATTTTACCACAATTCTGAGCGATTTGTCTATCTGGAATCCTTGTCCTTTATGATACAACCCACATTCGTTCTTTTGGTTGTCTAAGTTCATTTACTAGCATAAAAGCGAAAATTTTGGCCTCCCAGAGAACTTCCCTCTCGGTCCTAAAAAGACATCCAACACAATGCTCAGATACTCTTAAGATAGTTGTCTGACTGAGCTCTAGCATCGCCTATTACACCGCGGTCAACTTTTAGGTGTCGAGCCGTACGCCTATACAGTATGGCGCTTCAGCTACGTGACGTGCTACAGAGGAGTTTAGGAAATTGCTCGCAACATCAATTGGTCGAGCTGCAACCCGATACGATCGTCAAAGGACGAGTTGTGAATATGCTCTCACTTTGACTAGTCAACTGCCGATCTGCCTTCAGGAAAAGGAAAATAAAAATGGAAATATGAAACAATCGCCTTTGCGTACAGGTTATCACTAAGAAGGTTGCGGTAAAGAAAAATTAATGGAAAACTCTCAACCATAAAGACGGCCGTGGGGGAATTAAGACGTCCTACGACTACATCCATGGTAAATAAATGGCACAAAACGTATGTGCCAATACAGTGCAACCCACTTATAACGATGCAGTGTATAAAAATGAACAGCTTATTACGATCAGTTTCCAGAGTTTCTAGACTGGAAATGATAAGTTTCTAGTCCAGATACAACGATAATCGGTTCTATCGATTGAAATTTCGGGTTGTCATTATCGTCATAAGTGGGTTGCACTGTAGTTGAGAGGACACCTCTGTGCACGTCCCTCCTTGCTATTCATTTTGCAAAGTCCTGGGTTTGAATCCTCTTGGGGTTTATTTTAGTGCTATGTTTTGTTGTTATTCTAATCCACCATGACATTGTGGAACCGCATTCCACAACAAATGTGAGCCGCGGTGGGACAAGTAGCATGGCTAAAACAGTTACCAAACAACAAAAACCCCCGACACGTCTGAAACTGGAACTGTATTCCAATCAAGTGATGTAGTGGCATCCAACTATTACAAGAACGCCAATAAACAACTGACAGTTTTTATCACTCTCAATTTATTATTTAAAGGGTAATTAAAGTTGAATACCTGTTCTTTTACACAGCTACCACAATGTTTTGTTGCTCGTGCTGCTCTAGGGCGTCGCATGGTTGTTACAGACAGTCCCAAAAATGTGATGTTTAAGCATGGTTAATAAAATGCAGACAATAGTTTGCTGCAATACTTCGAGGCCTAATGAATATTTAAAAAAATAAAATCGGGCAGGTGCATTTTATTTTGAAGACCCCTTTAAAGCAGTGAAAACAAAAATGCCCTTGGCAATGAAGTTTACAAATACAGTGGTGGAACTGACAAGCGGTGATTAGGAGCAGCTCTTGTAGCAGGGTTAAACGGGTTTTGGAGCAGAGATTCCCACTTTTAGAGCAGACAATTTTGAGCTTTCATGTCAAAAAATTTTATACAATCTCTTTGAAAGTTAGCCTGTGGAAAAAACTGCAGTTATTGGAATGTTGGAAGACTAAATAGTAATACCTACCAAGGACCTGGCCTCTGCAATTATTTATTTACTGAACAATCCTATGCCGGCAATTTTGTAGATGTTTCAATTAACCTATTAGGAGTACCGATGGTGCTTCTGTCTGGGTTTGATGTAAAAAGATGTTTTTGCCTACTGTATAGACCTTTTCTGTGTACTCTCGCCTCCAGCCACCTTAATAGGCGTATCCGGTATGGGCGACGAAAAAATAATCCAACGTTTCAACCTGTAAATAGTAAAAAAATAAAGGGGAGGCAAAACGAGAATGGGTGACGGTTACGCTTATATCCTAAATGCCTTCTATTGGCGTGGCGACGGCAAAACAATGTTTTCGCACATACTGGAAGTGACGTCAATTCAAGATGGCGTCGCACTTGCAGAAAAGGTCTATAGGGTATA
This sequence comes from Ixodes scapularis, assembly GCF_016920785.2. NCBI lineage: Eukaryota > Metazoa > Arthropoda > Arachnida > Ixodida > Ixodidae > Ixodes > Ixodes scapularis. Next base: position 453,446 of record NW_024609848.1, on the reverse strand, counting down.
CATCACAGTGACACAATTGTTGAGAGTTCGACATCAAACAAACACTTTTGTGTTGAATGTGTCTCGCACTGCCCTCGCTCGCATTCAACTTGCTGCTGCTCATAGAGCAGCTAAGCAGAGCACAACGCTAATCTCACCAATCGCAACGAGTAGTGCTAGCTATTCATTGTGATCGATGTGAGCACCGTTTGCACAAGAACCGATAATTAACTCTTCATTAGGCATGTGCAAATAATGGATTTTGTGTTCGAAGCAAATTAAAAGTGAACTATGGTTTGAGGGAATATTTTTTAATTGAATATTGGAAAGTTGTGGCACATTGTTCCACGCATTTTACTACTGTTACACCATGCTTAAATGAAAATTCAGCTGAACTCACGAGGGTTGTTCCTAAGCTCCTAATTGCCCACTCGTGAACTCTGTTAAATTTAATCTAGCTATATTTGTAGACTGTAGCCTCAGAATGCCCAGTACCTACATTGGGATGGCAAGGAAACAACAAATGACATAAAATTAAGCATATAAAGGAGCCCAGCCATACCTAAATGAGGGAATTTATAAATCCTACAAGAAAATATTTTCTTTAATTTCGAGTTAAAAAAAAAATAAAAAAAAATAATGAACACAGGTTTTTAGAACATCGCTGCCTAACATATGCCTTTGCATAATAACCACAGTTAAATGCCGATATTACTGCAATGTAATATCAACAATCGCAGTTTTCTATTTTTTGTTTTAATACACCAGGTGCGTGCATGCACCATACTAGTTTGAAGGTGCGTTTTTCTCCTAAGTGTGTGGCTGCGCTGCAGCGAAGCGAGTCGCGAGATAGCTGTGTCTGCTCTGCGGGTATTGCTTCTCCGCAGTGCACCAGTGCTTGAGAAGCTTACTCAAGGGGGCTAACTCGCTGCAATCAACACTTCGAAAAGTATTAATATCGTAGTAATGTGGAAGCGAATATCGGATAACATATTATTTGAAATTACTATTAGAAAATTAGAATATTCATGCAGCCCTACTCTTTGCACATAATACATAGGCATAAAAAAACTGTACTTTCTTCATTTTCAGTGGCATCGCTAAAAATGCCACGTGCAAGACACTTTCAGTTTCCTTTTCGAGAACAGCTTCCTTTTGGCACAGACACTGCGCAAATTGTGCACAAAGGCAGTCTTTGGAGCAGCATGTAGCAGGTAATTCGTTCTGGCAGTTTGGCGCAATTGGCACAGCAGTTCCACCACTGCAAATAGAACCTCAGCTATATCATAGGCAGTCAGACAACACCCAAGAGTGCACAGTTTCATAGCAAACATTTCGAGAACTGCACGACAGGCGCAAATTGTCACAATACCGACCACTGGACTAATGAGCATACAATAGTATCCACACACTTAAGAACAGAGGAAAATAAAAGTGGGTAGTGTACTCACGTGCGATCCTTTTTGGAGTAGTCCTGGAGGTCCTTGCAAAGCTGGCGATTCTCTTGTTCCAGCTCCCGGCTAACGACCACATACCTCTTGGCCTTCCTTTCCAAGGTGGCGATTTGTTCCGCCTTCAAATCGGACGCTTTGCGCAAGTCGTCGCACGCCTTGGCCAAGTCTGTGCGTTCAGCAGCTGCGGCACGCAGCTCTGCCAGCGCGCACTCCAGCTTCCCTGCAGTCCTCGCCTCCCTGTGCTCGGTTTCTTGCACCTGACCCAGCAGCTGCTCTTGTGACGACTGCAGCTCAGTCAGAGCTCGGACCCCCATAGCGATTTGAGTGTGCAGAGTTGCACTGCAAGTGCGTTCCTCTTCAAGCTCCAGAGCCACGTTATGAAGTCGCTCCCTGGTCTCTCGTTCCCTGTTGTAGGAAGCAGAGAGGTCGCTCAGCGCCTTGCCGAGGCCTTGGCACGCGAGTCGTGGTATTAGCATACACGTACGCACGCAAGCACACATGCACACACATAAAAGGACCACGGCACCTCGATTCGCTTTGTGCCGTCGAATCGAGGGGGCGTGAATTATTACACCTCTACATTACGCTCTGCTAAAAGCAAACTAACGCACATGCACAAAAAGATACGTTCGACGCTGGATCCACAAACACCCGAGAAGAGCGACAACAGCCGCGAATCCCGCTCCGACGAAGCTCTCCGAATATAGGCCTAGCAGGCACTCGACTCGGCGCAGCGTTGCTTCGTCGCAAGACCGTCTGCCTACGACCGGCTGGCGTACTGAATGGAATATGCCCGCGCTACCCTTGTGGACCCTTCCGTATTATAGTTTGATCGCTGACCTCAATTTTAGGTTAAGAGGTGAGGTCAATCTCTTCCCCTTGTTTTCCCAGGCAGTGTTGACGAACCAGCGTTCGTTGCCAACGAACGCTGCCAACGCACGCATCCCTGCCCTGCCCCCTGCCCCCTGCCCCCCCCGGTTCCGGAGCCCCTGTCACAGCGGGCTCCGTGGTCTTTCGCTCGGATCGTTACGCTGCAAGGGTTCGCTTCGGCGCGAGGAAAAGCGCGCTAGAGCACGCGAGAAACATCCGTCGAGGCGAAGGGTGTACTTACATGTTAGCCGGGTTTAAATAAAAGGTTAAAAAAAAACGTTAAAATAAAAAATAAATAATTAATAAAAGGTTAAAACAGCGCAAAAGACAACGGACAGGGTAAAGAAGGACACAGTCAGAGCGCTGACTCGCAACTAAACAGCAGCAGGGAGATCATAGAGTCATTCGCCATGAACACAGCAAAAAACAATGTGTCAAACCCTTCCCTCCTGCCGACAAAAACTGAGGTTGAATTTCTAAAATCCGAGATAAACCCACCTCTCTGATTTTCACTTTGCGTTTTTTATCTCCCCTTCTCCCCACTTCCCCTCCTGGGTATAGTCGGCTGCTCGCTGTGGAGAGTTTACTCGTCTGTTGCTTGTTGAAAGATGTGGTTGTGTTGTCCCTGTTTTAATTGTTTTATTTGTTCTTCATCCATGACATGAACCAACACGCTCTTCTCCTAAGCAAGCTTATGAACAACGCACCAGTAATGTGCCTTCATCGGATTTCAAACCTGCAGACAAGGGACCTAAAGTTTACTTTGGGGCAACCTACGCAGTTTTACACGGTACGACTTTCAGGTACGAGACCAGCCGCCACTACAAGCGAGTCGTTGGTAGCACCACCACATCTTTGTATTAATAATATTTAAGACCTTATACGATTAAACTTTCTTCACACTTTGTCAAATTTCTGTTCAAAAGTTCGAAATTCGTCAAAATTCTGTATGTTTCACTTTGAACAATTTTTCCCCTTGAAGTGGAAACCTCAAAGATTATTTTTCGGTTTCATTCCAATATGAAGAAAATTATCATGTTTCGGTGTGATTCCGGTTTGCACACGAATAAGTTTTTTTCTGATGTTTGGTTTTCTTTTCCATTCAATGCCCTGGTGCCCAACAGCTCATTACTCCTCAAAACCTTAATCCCCCCCTTTTTTTTTCCTTTATGAAGAGTTGTGTTATCATTCCATGTGACTGCAGAAAACAGAGTGAGGGAAGCCCTGAGCGACAGTCTCGAGATTACGAGTCACAAATATTCTTTTTAATGTTGGGACCTTCTTTGTAGTGTTTCTGTGAACTCCGGAAAAACGTAAACACCCTGGTGCTTTACGATTCGAAATACGATAACATAATCAATGGCTTAAAAGAAACAATATTTATGTCATCTTCAATGTTATCGTCTTTTGAATTGTAGAATATAAACTCTTTGTCACTGGCCCGTCAGGTGTACTAATTTCAGGGAATTAGGTGCCAAATGTAACAAAATAAGAAGCACAACCGTGCTTGCAACGTTACATCGCGCAAAAGGTCTCCATACCAACACAAGTCTTTAGTAGAGTTGATAAATACAACGTCGTTCGTGTGCTAAGCTTCTACACTCCGCATATTACAACTTGTTCAATTTTGTCTTTCGGCACCGTCGAACAATTCTATTCGATCCGAACGTTTCATTCCCCTGTGTAGCTTCCATTATTTCCTTTTTTTAAGGCCGCTTAAGATGATGAAAACGCCCTGTGATCCATGCTTTAAGGAATATCTTCTGATACATGCACAAGAAATCTTCATGAATCGTGAATACATACCGTTGTGTTGCAGCGGGCGACTGCTCAGATTCAAATCACTTCACTCCCAAATGTATTTTCAGCTCTAATTAAATAGAAGGGCACGCTACAGTTTTATTTATAGCATGTCGACTTTTCAGAAATCTCGTGTCGAATTATAGTGGTGTACGAGCTTACAACTAAATACAGTAACGTAGAATGCCGTTAACTTGACCACTGCAGCTTCAGCAGCCTCAACTGGTCGCAGCCATTTTGCTTGTTGTCGATTTCGTTTCTGTTCGTTCGTAGTCGTTAGGTTCGTTAACATTACGTTAACGTATTAAAGCATTAAATATATTACGATAAATGATAAATAACAATTTTAGTTAAATGTTTTGTTTTGGTTTACTTATAACGAACATAATAAACAACCAAAGTTGATGTGCGAAACTTTCTGCATCATAAAATTTAAACAATAGAATAACTGTCATGGCTGCGCCCATCGTCTGTCTGGCTACACCACGACGGAAGAAGCATTTCGTTTCTTCCACCGTGGGCTACACCAAGGAGGGCTACGTGAACCTACGTCGCCTGCGGACTGCGTCCCTTGGCAAGTCTGCTCCTATTGCTTATTAAGTGACGCTATGCTCCGATATATGTGAAACATTTTTATGTAACCTTTGGGTACGAGCATAGGTATTACCGTATTGATGTCGCTGGCCTGTAATAAGGCGGAGCCTCCGGGGCAATAACGGGGGCGCGCGTTAACCCACCCGCCGCGCTGCGCTTTACGCCGCTTCGCGGCGACAGTCTGAGGCGGCTCATTACAAAAAATATGAACCCACATGTGTATGTGTATTGGCCCACACGTGAACGCCGCTTTGCGGCGCCCAACTATTCGCTAAAGTATCATTCGGTGAACCGCCCCCTCAGGAGGCTCCGCCTTATTACAGCCAGCGACATCAACACCCGAGCATCAAGTCTGATTTTAGCCATATAATGAGTACAGAAACAATCGTGGTGCGCATTTCGCATGCCGATCAAAAACAAATACCCAAATAGCAGGCTGCCAGCCTTAATATGATTAAACTTCAGAATTTGTTGCGGAGTTTCTAACGGGCAGAAAGAGATCGGTACAGCCCCGTTTGATTTCATGTTGCTGAAGGCAGATTTCGAGGCAGTGACACATTTTAATTCTAATTTCTTTGCACAAGAGATTGGTGCGTACACGACAACGCGCAAGGCTAGGCAGAAAGGTTGCAACCCTTACGCATGTGTGACTGCTAGCCGGCCACCGTGTACGCTCGAGCCAGTACATGGATCATATTAAATTTTCCAGGATAGAAGAATACACATAATTAATCAGGTGGCATGTACGATGACACTAGTATCTCAGACCAAATTACTTGAAAACATGCTTATCCAGGTGTCAGTTTTGTTATCAGTGCCTAACCCACGTTTGCAGGTCTCGTATCTGTGTCTGCAGACTTTGTATACATGCCTTGCTGGGACTGGACATTTCATTGAACTCCGTTTTGTCGAACGCCGTTTCATCGAAGCCGTTTCATTGAACGGCGTTTCATCGAAGCCGTTTCATCGACCGCCGTTTTATCGAACGCCGTCTTATCCAACGCCATGGTGGCGGTCTCGCTTCCTGAAGCTGGTCGGAGGTGCCCATTTCAGGTTCTGGAAGTTTTTGACTTGCATCGCCACAGAACATCAACTGACGGTAGACAAGCTGGAGGCGATGCTGAGTTCCCAAAAGCCTCCTCGCCAGAAGATGGCCATAGCGGCAAGGGATGAGAAGGTCCGCCTTTTTTATGAGAACTGACGGACCATGGCTGTGGGGAACTTTTAGAGAGCAATCGCTCATCATTTGAAACGGTGAATGGCTGTCGCACGAACACATGAACCCCCGAAAGTTTTCAAATAAAATTTGATGTGACATACTTACTTTTGACTCGACTGAGTCTTAAAACTAAAAAAAGAAAACAATGTTTCATTGTAGTTTCATAAATATAGCACCTCAGCTTTAGCAACTGCAAGCTTCGGGCAGTAAAAAAGCATCAATACAAAGACATGAGAGGCTAGGAGGCTTACATGGCTAAAGTTGTTGCGCCTCTGGAAAACCTAAGTCGCCTTCTGGCCTCCATGAGTTGGAGTGCGCTCTTACCGGGAGTGCGACTTTTTATTTATTTGTTACAATACCCTCAAGGGCCATCGGGTAATACAGAAAGGGTGAACAGATAAGCACAATCTTCAAAACAAACATAAAGATCGGTACAAATATCCTCATGGGTTACTTGCCATAAAATAAATTGTAACAGCTACAAGTTTGGACATTAAAAACCCTGACGATGAAATGGGTGAATGAGACGAAAATGCACTCGATCCGTGCATAAAAGAACATCTTTCACACTTTTTATTTAAAAGACATTCAATGAAACTCCCATCAGCGATTCAATGAAACGTCCATTTTTTCGATGAAACAGCGTTTGACGAAACGGCGTTCGATGAAACAGTGTTCGATGAAATGTCCGGGAACCATGCCTTGCACGGGGCGTCATATGGCACCATACCAGCTGCCATTGCTGCACCGTACCTTGTGCAGCATAGATTTCGCACCATTCAATTTGTTTCTTTCGGCAAGCCTTGCCCAGAAGACAAATTTGATGGTGTCAAATGTATGCTGCAGAAGGTACAGAAACAGGCGCATGGTATGGAGCAATGGCAGCTGATGTGAGGTCAATGCAAGCCATGTATACCTGGGCGCATGTGTGAACTCAGAGAGAGGAGGAAAGGGAAAGGCACCATTTTTGGGGGCTCTCTCGTCCACTCAGTCCCTCAGACAGGATTGGTTTGGCTTGACTACCTCCGTTATTCTCATGGCTTGGCTTCATAATTGTTATGCCTCATCACTGTGCAGCTGTAGGTTGTGCAAATAGCAGCAAAAATGGTTCAAATGAAAATTTTTATAAGGTTTCAGTAGCCTTTTGCGGGTGGTGCACGAAAGCACCCAATGTGAAGCACCCTGCCCCTTTTGCCCTGCTTTCAAGAGCTCGTGTTTCAGAAGCCTATGACGCGAATCCCCCGTGTCAGCTGGCCGGGTCCTCAATGTGATAGCGGGACATTCTGCTTTTACCCAGAAGACAGCTGGCCGGGGTCACACTGCTCATACATCATACAAAAGACAGTCTGCACATGCAAGTCACCGCAATATGTGTGGTTCGAATGTTGCATGCTAAGTTTCTCCTTGAACCCATTGCCAGGCTGCATTCGAAGCATGGATCTCACGGTGACTTGCCCTCAAATCTGTATGCAGACTTTCTTTTGTATGATGTATAATCAGTATGACCCCAGCTCAACGTAATCAAGCTATACCCGGTACTTAAGTAAAGAATGACGGATTAAGCTTCTCGTTCTTAAGGTGTGCGCTATACTCATTCACATCTTGCCACTTTAAAACTACTATGAAAAAAAAAGAAAACAGAAAATATCAGTTACTGACAGAACCCCGTAACGGAATGCCTTGAAAACCAATCGTGAACTCTCCTGTTCGCAGGGCCAACTTCGTTGGAGGTTCGTAGATGTGCTGAATTCAGAGAAAGATTGTTTCTAACATATTGTTCCTTACTTTTTGACGGTGCAGGCGAGCTTTCGTGATATCAAGACCGCCCGGATTTCACCCGTCCAAGTTTGCTTACATGGCCCCGGTTATGGCGGTGCCTTATGCGCTCGCAACGCATACAGTACAATGAAGTTACGGAACGCAATAACCTTGAATAACTTATGTGCTCAAGGATAGTGAAATCAGCTGTTTGTAATGGCCCCCCCCGGCCATTCCAACCGGAGCTCACAAGCTCTGCACGAGGTGGATAGTTGGGTCGGGACTGGAACTGGTCACCATTACTTTCCTTACATAACACTGTGCCTTGAAAGCCGACCCCTTTTTCGGTTGCTTGCACGACATGACACTGAAGTGACGATTAAGTGACAGAGTCAACGGTACAAACTGATGCTGCGTTGGCGGTCTGTACATTTTTCAAGGTATAAAGACGAAAGAGGTCATCTGTATCGTAGACAGTGGATTTCATTAATCCTCCAGGGCATCTAACTGAAAAGAAAACCAAACATAAGAAAAAACTCCAATTTGTGTACAAACCGGAGTCAAACCGAAACATTATAATTTTTTTATTCTGGAAAAAACTTGAACTGGAAACCGAAAAATAATCTTTGAGGTTTCCAGTTGAAGGGGAAAAATTGGGTATGTGAAACATACAGAAGTTTGACGAAGTGTGAAGAAACTTTACCCAAATCGTATAAGGTCCTAAATATTATTAACACAAAGATGTGGTGCCAGCAACGACTCGCATTGGGGTGGCGGCCGGCGTCGTACCTGAAAGTTTTTTCTCCTGCTTTCGCACAGAGCCTCTACCGTGTAAAACTGTGTAGGTTGCCCCAAACTAACCTGCAGGTTTCTTGTCTGCAGGTTGAAAATCCAACAAAGGCACTTTTCTGGGGCATTGTTCATAACCCTGGCTGTTTTCGAATGCAAATTGCCCAATCTCCTCGTGTTAGTGGCTGGTTGGGGAAAGGCGCGCACTGAAAGTGACACCGACTTGTGAGAGGCAACACTGGATCGGCACTTGATCCATTATCGTCAGCATGCGCTTGCATATTAAAGCAACTAATGTATCCGCTTGTTTTCTTACCTTTCTAAGAAGGAAAGCGCGAAGAACCAGCTATGCAAAATCAAATCTGGGTGTTTTACAAGCCAAACCGACGAGAAGCATTTGGAACACCTCAGCATACGACTGAGGATTAATTTGGACCACCTGGGGATCAGACGTGCAACAGAAAGCTTGATTACAAGACCTTCTCCGCAATAAGCCTTTGTAAAATTACGGGCCCCTGGGCCGGGATTAAAACCTGCCACCTGGGGTTTGTAGGCCGGTGCCTTGCCTTGGAGCCACTGAAATGCCAAAGAAACCGGCAGTGTAGTGAGCCTGATGCATGACCGGTCATTACCTGATCAGGTGTATCTTGGGGGGCCGGGGGACCTTATGAGCTTGTCTGGTTGCATGCTTCTTGACCTTGAGCTCTGTCGGGTGCTGTACCTGCGTGCAGTGTTTTCTCTGCCCCACGGGCCATTCCACTGGAAATAAACGCCCAGAGCAACTACAAACTTTCGTAAAGCAAGATGTCTTGCTTTGGCGACATTGTCTGCACGCATCAACTTGTATATTTCATTGTCTCATGCCAGCATCTCATTTAGGGGTATTCAATCGCATTGCTTCCAGTTTACGAAGAGGTAGCAATACCTGATGCATACCAGACCGCCTCAAGTCTTGTCGCTGAACCGTCCAACCAACTCAAGGCTTGTTTCATAAATCATAGTAAATAACGAGAAGTATCCTAAGAACCGGGTACCGAGAAGAAAGTAGTGTTTATGGCACAAAATAAAATGTGCAGCGTTTTTAGTCAACTTTGTAGCACTTTCAAGTTTTTTCCAGATGAGCCCTTAAAGACTTTATTTTAAATTGTGGTATTTGATCTTGTACCTTGAGATTCAAAAACCTAAATTTGAATTCTTCGAACATGAATAGCAAAGAAATTCGAAATTTTCAAACTTTTCATACTCAATCTGTAAAGAGAGTTGAAATCTTCAAACTTGAACTTTCAGAAACTTTACATTATCAAACTTTTCAAATTCGAAACACAGCAGGGTTTGAAATTTGCAAACATTTCAAGTTCAAACCTTAACTCCTGCAATCTCAGCAGGTTTGTGACATCCCTATACTCCGCGACAACTATTCTTGGCAATGCAGCGGAAGGTACGTCCCGCATCCCCTCTCCCATTTTGAGTGTACGCAGGCTCTCGTCCTCCCCCATTTCCGAGGAGAGGAGGAGAGCCTGCGTACACTCAAAATGGGAAAGGGGACGCGGGACGTACCTTCCACTGCATTGCCAAGAAAAGTTGTCGCGGAGTATAGTTATGATTTTATTAGTCAGCTAGTTGGGCTGAATTGATGTAGAAGTTGCGACAATAGTTTTTCCGTCTGCTGTTAAGTTTCCAACGTCTGAAAATAGCTAATGACACAGCACCGTCTGAAACCACCACGCTGCAGTGACGTTATTGAGTAGCAATCCTCGCTCAGAATAAAGCTGTGGGGAATACGTTTGTCTGGACAGCAAATTCGCATGTCTAGACATTGTAGATACGCTCAGATGTCATCATAAAGTATATATCTGTCGTATTATCTACATCTGGCCCACAACGCACTCATTGTTATACATTCCTAAATGGCGCGTTTCGAGTACATTCACCCCTGTGAGAGGTTCATCCTCCGGTCTTAGACAACTGAAGGAAGCTCTGTGCCTTATTCACTTTGTGCTCTAGCACTGCTAGGTGTATAGTGATTTATTATAAACATTCAGGAGAGAAACCAGAATTTAACTCGCCTCACTTAGACACGGTACAGGCTGTAACATGGGTTCGCTTTACAGAATTGTTTTGTTTTAAAAAAGAACCTCAGATTATGCCTGTAGTCTCCTTGTCACTGCCGACATAAAAAACATGGTTTGCTTTTGCAATGCAAACTATAGAGATCGACGTAGGTAGATTGTCCCATTTTGTCAACGCAAGGCTAGGGAAGAGAGTTGAGATGCACAGCCCTGTAAAGACAATGTTGCATTGCTTTCTTTCTTTTTAGTCTCCATGTGTAGAATTTTGCGGCATGTAGACTAGCTTGTCTGACTGTTAAATTTTTTGGCTAATGTATTTATACTCTTGTCATACCAGCTGCCATGGCGATGGGCTACTTTTCGACGGGAATATGCACATCTGAAAGGAGACCTGGCCCGACGAGCATCACAGCTACAACATTGCTGCCGCAGTACATCTAGATACAATAGTTAACGGCGTATTCAAGTGACCAAGTGGTGACAAGGGAATCTCGTGGCCACCTTCAGCAGGTAGGTTTGTCAACAAGGTGGCAGATTTCACTCTTTGTTCAATTCCTATGGTGCTGTCACTGCCATTCAATGAAATGGAATGAGAAAAGAGGTACTGTAAAAGCCTTGAATCAATGTTTTTTCAGCACTCAATTTTGATGAACCTAAATACTGGGGACATGAAGCGTCACACAAAAATTCCAAACAATATTTGATTTCTACAAAACCATATTGCTAGTTGCGAATTAGTTTTCTCAATTTAATGTGCGGGTTAGTGCAGAACCGCGATGCACTTTAACAGATATTAAACACAAGCATGATGTTGTACTGTTTTGTCATTTAATGGTATCACCTATCGCCATCCCACACCTTCGTTTCGGGTGCTACGTATGTGTCGTCATGGATAAAGGTTTTATGGCTATTTAGTTCCGTTGTTTGTAACTCATGAGGGAATTAAATGTATTTCATTTCCTGACCTGGCCTATGTACACTCGCAGAACTGGTATACTCCGCTCACCCCTAAGCTGACGGTGCATTGGAAGCTACGTGCTTGCTGGACCAGTTGTACGCCCATCATTTGCCATCTTTATCACATTCCCCCGCCTACATCCATGCGTCAGGAGCAGGGTCCGGTGACGAGTGGAAGGCGGTCGATAGGTCCAGTGAATGTGTTGCTCCCATCGCACTGTCAACTTGGTGGTGAACAGAGCATAGGAAACAGCTCATTGCATTAGCACTAAATGACACAGAGCAGGTTTATATGGTTTGTAGGCTTATATGAGGCCTCTTATTGAGTGCCACATTGGAGACCTGTGGCCAGAATCAAAACATTTAAGATGGAACCAGCAATAACTAACTGGATTGATTCCCACCTAACAAATTCAAGCCAAAGTGTGGAAAGCAACGGTAATGTTGCAAACCCTCTGCCAGCTCACAGTTCTGTTTTGGAGTCAGTCTTGACATATATAAACGACATACTACACAGCACACCCCCAGAAATACAGGTCGGGCTCTGGGGACGATTATTATTTACTCACTGATGAGCACTTTTGGATAAGCAAGCATCATTAAATAAGTATGCTAACCACATAAAGGAATTGTGTGTAATATTTTCAAGGTGTCGACGTCTATCATATAGGCCAGGGGTGGCCAAAGTGACGTGGGGTTAGAGCCGCAGACAAAACGACAAAGGTTCAAAGAGCCACAGGAAAGTAAAAAAAAGGAGACTACTTAAAAAAAAAAAAAAAAAACTATATGGAGGGAACAGTGCTTTTCAAGAAGGGCAAGTATAATTGTTGACTACAACAAATAACAGCAAGCAGCAGAATGTTACTTTAACCGCTCAGCAAAAATGAAAGCTTCGGCTGGTTTGCTAGCCAGCCGCTGCCCCCGACGTCTGTTATGCGTATACGGTTCGAAATTTTCTCTAGAATGATAAAGGAAACAGTGTCACCGGACGCATTAATGTGTTAAAGACCAGTCCAGCTGTATCTACGTTGTGTAATACAAGGCTGCCAAGTCTGTGAGCTTTTTTTTTTTGAATTCTAAAAGTCTGTTCGGCTTTGGAACACAGGGGGGGTAGGGCGGCATGCTTACCCAAAACCAGCGAGCCACACTTGGACCCGTGATGAGCCGCATGCGGCTCACGAGCCGCAGTTTGGCCACCCCTGATATCCTTCCACATATATATTTATTTTTCTAATTCATGCTTTGTTGTCCACCTTTCACACTGGAATAGTGCTTTCACCCATAGAGGTATAGTCAACAGAAATTTCGAGCTCACAAAACAAGGGTGGACGGATAGGCGGGACGCTGCAAAACCCCGAAACAACACTCATACAGCGATGCCTCTAACGGATCGAATCTCTGTATTTTTGGAAAAGAAGTGTGCGAGTGAACACTGCCGACGAGACAAGTCACGTCGCGATTCCCATTCCGTTTCCTTCTCCCTACGTCCCTTCGAGCTAGTGAACCGAAGCAAGGAGGAGAGAAGCGATGCCGCTTCCCCTCATTCTGAAATTCTGCCGGAGGACAATGACGTCAAAGATCTCCCTTGATTGTGCCCTTTTTTTTTTCCAAAAGTGCGGCCATCCGTTGGAGATACTGATGTACGAGCCATCTTTTGGAGTTCCCAGCGTCTTGTTCAACTCTCATGCGTCCTTATTTTGCGAAATCCAAATTTCGGTTCAATATCCCTTTAATGGGGCACTAAAGCGTGTTTTGAGAGTCTCGTTCTTTGGTCATACCTCAATGTACGAGCACTGATCATCCTAAAAAACCAGAAGTTACATTCGTCCGCGGCCGATTTGTATCTTAAGAAAGTGATGGTTCCAGACACTTACCATTGTCCCAGAATGACAGCTGGCGCTAGCGAACCTTGCTGAATATGGTCGAGCGACGGGCAGCGCATGTCAGCCACTTGCGAGCGATGGGTTCCCGTGTGGACGAGCACAACTGGTCGGCACCTCGTCCACGGTGGACTGAATCGCTCGCGAGTGGCTGACACGTGCCGTCCGTTGTTTGACCATATTCACCAAGGTTTGGTAGCGCCATCTGTCATTCTGCGATGACGCGAAGTGTCGAGAATTTTGATTGATTTTTTTAGTATGGAAATCGGCCGCAGATGAATGTAATTTTTGTTTTTTAAGGATGGTTAGTGCTCGTAGATTGAGTTATAACAATAAAACGAGGATCTCAAAAAGCACTTTAGTGCCCCTTTAAGACAAGGCTGCGCTGCGGCAAAGCAACATATGCAGAATTGCAATGCCTACTCCACGGGTGTAGCTTCTCGGCAGTGCACCAGTGTGTGGTGTGAGAAGCGCACTCAACGGAGATAATTAGACTGCCCGAACATACCACGTACAATGAGAGATATCACGGAACATCCGAGTACTGATTCATGTTCGGTGTGTAAATCAAATCAAACGACACGTTATTCTAAGCGATAACCGGAAGTTCTGAACGATTTGCACAATGTTACAGGAACAATCTGGCAGTACTGCGACGCCTGAACTATTAGTTTCGGTAGTTATAAACGAAAACTCCCTTATGGTGCAATGTAGGCATAAATTCATTACATTTTGGTGAAATGTAGCTTTGGCGGAGCATGCACGTCAATGCTTTTCCCCTTGGAAGGCATTCTTGCTCATTCTGATGCAAATTTCCCATCTTCAACTTTCTTCCTAAGGTAGCATGCAGCAGGACTTCAAGCGATGACTTGCTTGTTGGGAAGTAACCTTGTGGCTAACTTAAAAGACCCTGAAGAGCAAAAAAAGTTTTTTTTTTTTTTAAACAGTCTAGTGGGACACATGTGCTAAAAAAAAGTTTACGAAAAAAAAAAATTTTTTAGAGCAATATTGTTTGCGAGAGATTTAATTGAAATTGTGCGTGAAGTCCATGACGTCATGGGTCATTCCAAAATGACATCTTGGTCGTGAAGGCGAAGGCGATTGACCTCTGCTCCATGCGCCTGAAATGCCGAGAGAAAACAAGCCATAAGGGACGTGACTGCCGACTAAATCGCGTCTTGCGCCGTCAATATTGCTCTAAAAAATATTTTTCCTCGCGTGAAATTTTTTTTGACACGCGTGTCCGAACTATAGTCGGTGACAGGTCAAGAACGAAGTGGAAGCTCCTCCCACCCCTTTCCACTTCAGCGGAGTAAACGGTGGAGAGAAGGTCGCCTCCTCTCCAGAGTTTGCACTGCTAAAGTGGAAAGAGGTGGGAGGAGCTTCCACTTCGTTCTTGACCTGTCACCGACTACAGATTGTTAAAAAATACACTTTTTTGTTTTGTTTTCAGGGGCCCTTTAAAAGGGCAAGTCTCTGACTCCCACTTAATGGATTGATCAAGACACACCCAGAGCAAGCATAGCGACCTACAATCTGTCTTGACTACAGCATGTTTCATATCTCCATGTTTGAATTTCCTTTTCTGCACATTGGTTCAAGAGTGGCTTGAATTGATTGCTTGGTCTTCCTTTCCCCATCAGGCAGGCAGTCTACAGTCTACTTCAAGCATCTGCAATGCTACACAGAGGGAACGTGCCAAAGGCCTGATTGGTGGGCAGGATCGGGCTGCTCCATAGAGTTCTATGCAATCGACCTCTGGGAAGCAAGCGTCTGCATGATCAAGTGTGGCTTCTTGGCAGATGATTGCCTGCAACACTGGTGTTCATCGACATATGTGGTGACTGTCGAGAAATATTTCTCGGATGCAAGACCCCGAACTGCACCTGGAACTCTGACGTAGCTTGTGCATGCTCATTTGATTACCTTCTGAAGACTGTGCCTAAAAGAACTGCTGCAGAATGGCGATTGAGATGAAGGCGTTACAAGATGGGTCATAGGAGCTGCTATGTACTGGTGCAGATAGTCTTGATCCCGGTGTGGCTCGTTCTAGAAGTTCAAGCAAAGGGACCAAGCAGAGGGGGAAAATGTTGCTTTGGTCGCAACGTCCCAACTTGGAGTTCCTTGAATCTCCCGCGACTGACTTGCTAGTGAGTCGCAGCAGAACAGGCATCTGCAGTGCTCACCTTCCCCTGCTGTAACACTGCCAGGATTGAGACCAGGTCTTCATCTATGATTGTCAATCTGGGAAGGTGTTGCTAATTCTGGGAAAGGCCTCCCGAGGGATATATTGCGTAGATTTGCATACTTTGAGTAGAAAATTCTTATAGCGTCGTCCCATTAGAGCAGGGGTGGCCAAGCTGCGGCTCGCGACTTCACGTGTTAAAGTGCAGCTCGCGGTTCCCTCCCCCCCCCTCCTTCCCCTCGCCCGCCTCCCTCCTGATCACACGAGCACTTCCCCAAAACAAGAAATGGAATGCGTTTTAAGTCGAAAGACAGGTTACAGTTTGATAGTCTTGTGCTACTGCTACCTTATGTACAGTTGTACTGCTTTTGACTCAGATAGATTGAAAGTAGTTCGAGCTTCGTTAACTGCTGTAGACAAAAGTCCCCCCCCCCCCCCCCCCCCGCAGCTCTTAAAAGTTTCGTAGTTTTGTTTGTGGCTCTTAGGCCGGGTTAGCCTGGCCACCCCGGCACTACAGCGACAAATAACGATTTTTGTCCTGCAACACCACAAAGTTTTGTGTTGCTGATGCTGTTCCACTGTAATGACCAACACCCGCGACAAACGCCGCAGCAAGCAGGCCCTCCGAGGAACATCACTCGGGGACAAACTTAATTTTCTCTCCCGCTTGTGCCTTCTGTTGCTGTCTTCCCCACCCTCCTCCTACCCTTCCTCCCATTCCTCCCGTGACTCAGTCCTTGGCGGCCACTGATCGTTCCTGCTCCCGCAGTTCCGATTCCTGGATTGCTCGTAGTGGTCGCAGGCACGGCTTGCTTGCTAGATGTCGTGTTGCAAAAGGGAATGTGCTGTGGCTGGTTTTGCTCGCGAAAACTTGGTGCGCGAGTTGGTGCTTCAAGATACCGAAGTCTACGCCCCTGCATCAGGATGGATACACCCATGTGCGAGGACTGACCAAAGTAAGACCGCTCACCACGAAGTAGGACACGACGTTCCACCAGTTCTGCGGCAAGCCATTCCGGCAAAACGAGAGAGTTGTCGTCTGTTCTGTGATTGTCCCCCCATAAAACTACTCCCGTATTGTCCCCCATAAAACGCCTGCCCTCGGTCATTCGGATATGTAATTAAAAACATCCTCAAATTGACTTGAAATTCCGTGGTGCCCATCTGGAATGCTTCGAACAACCCAAAAGAGGAACGATTCAGAAATTCTAGTTTGGAAAAAGTTGGGTGTCGATTGTCATGACTGTTTTCAGAAAGTTGCCAATGGCAAATGAAGACAAGCAGAAGCTTCAAACAAAAAATAAAGTAATCGTCTCCACTTTCACCGTGTTTGTCGGTGCGTTTTACGGCCAAAGAGAAATGCGAAAACTGCGTCGCGATACTCTGTTTGTCTCTGTATTTTGAAGTGTTTTGTTAACAACTCCAGTCCCACTAGGAAACAAGTTTCCTTGTCCCCTTTTTCTGCGTCGTATCCGCCAGGTGGGACAGCGGACTCCGACCAATGGGCTGTTTGTCGTCTGTCGCTGTTGCTCTAGTGGGACGCGGTTATTAGGGACTCGGCCTGGGGTATGTCAGGGGTGTGTGCGTATAAGTCGCTGGTCGTGAGAACCAGCAGCATTGCATTCGTTGTGCTCAGTGTCCTGGATTGTCTGAATCTGCCTGTAATTTATGGGACCTTTAGAACTTCAGCATTACACAGTGATGACATCAGCAGCTGGAAATTGATGGGACCGAAATAAAGATGACAAAACTAGATTGTAGCTGGAGTCTATCACTACCATGGAGAAGCTCTCAATAGCATGGACTTTGGATTCACACAAGAATGTCCCGTGGGTAACAGGATTTAAGGCACAAGTAATTCTGAAGATGGCTTTAATGCTTCCGTTCTAATTCCCATAGACCTCCACAGGCTGAAAGGGCAGGTGACATACCTATGTATCAAGTGCAGAGAAGGGAACAGTGAACAAAAAGGCACCAGGAAAAGGCCCCTATCTATTGAAACCGAGTTCTGTATGGGTTTTTATTTTCTGCTCCTTGGGGTTAAGAAGACTTATTGGAGCAGTCCTAGCTCACCTCCAGTGCTGATCAAAATAACGACGTGAAATCATGATAGGCGTAAGAAACAAACAGCTTGAAACCAATTCGCGTCCTTTTAATTTCACAAAACTTGGTATGCGCCAAATAGCCTAAAACTGGTACAAATCAAAGCAGTCTGTGCAATAAAACGTGAAAATACGGCAGAAAAAGTAAACACTTACCTCCACAGGCTGAAAGGGCAGGTGACATACCTATGTATCAAGTGCAGAGAAGGGAACAGTGAACAAAAAGGCACCAGGAAAAGGCCCCTATCTATTGAAACCGAGTTCTGTATGGGTTTTTATTTTCTGCTCCTTGGGGTTAAGAAGACTTATTGGAGCAGTCCTAGCTCACCTCCAGTGCTGATCAAAATAACGACGTGAAATCATGATAGGCGTAAGAAACAAACAGCTTGAAACCAATTCGCGTCCTTTTAATTTCACAAAACTTGGTATGCGCCAAATAGCCTAAAACTGGTACAAATCAAAGCAGTCTGTGCAATAAAACGTGAAAATACGGCAGAAAAAGTAAACACTTGCGGGGCGTAAAACCGCGGAAGCAAATCCGTTCGTGGCAATCTTGTTTAGCGACAAACAAGTGTTCATTCAGCTGTGAAGCATTGAAGTGGATATAAAATCTGCATAGCGTTTCAGAGCAAGAAAAACAGCGAATTAATTGAGCAGTACGATTGACAGCATTGCGGGCGCTACGCGGGCGCGTAGGAAGGCGGGTAAAGATGTCGCTGGTCTGCCGCTGGCGTGGCCTAAGAAGAGGGGAGGAGCCTGGGAGAGGGGAGGGGGAGGGGCTATTGCGGAGCGCCAATGGCGAGGTGCGCGGAGGGGCGCGCGCCGGGAAGCAGGCACGGGCGCTGCGGGCTCCTATTTCAGTTGCTTTGTCGGAGTACAGATGGCGCTACGAGCGCGCTGTCGCGTGGAGTGGGGAAGACAGGGCAGACGGGCGCACCAAGGACGCGGACACCTCTTTGAGTTGCTTTGTCAGAGTACAGATGGCGCTACGAGCGGCGCAGTGCGCTCGTGACGGTTGTGCGCCTTTGCGCTACGCGGTGAAACGGGCGCACGGTCGCACTAGCGACGCCGGCGTGCTGTCGTGACGGCTCTTGCGGCGCGCCGCCGTGGTTCGCTTGCTTTTGACGGCTCTGCGCTCGGTCGCGCGTCGTCGCTCTCTCTCTGCACGCTTATGGCGCAGGTCACTTGATGAACTCGCGCTCACTTTTCTGCGCGCTTTTAAACTGCAGATGACGGGGCTCTTTAGCGCTTTTGAGTGTACACATTTGAAAAGTGATGGCAGTGAGGTCTTGTGAAAATAATTCGGAATACGTAAAACAATCCCTGATTGATAGACAGTTTGACGTCTATTTTTAGGTTATTGGTTGTCGTATCAATACTGCTTTTCTTCTAGCAGTCTGCTAGCTGAAAGGCTCAAGACAAACAAAGACAACGCACTGGGTACATGACCTCGCATTAACGGAGATGAAAGCGAGGAACAGAAATAACTCTCGAACGGTAATAAAGTTGTTATTTTTGCATGAAAAAGCAATGCTTGTAAATTGCGAAGGGAAATGAATTTCCTTATCAGATATTCCTGCTTTCTTTTCACAAATTTCTTTTTCTTTTCGTAGGTTTGTTAGTTTGTGCACGGGTATTGTGACTCAAAATTGGAGCGAGCAAGCCAAAAGGCACTACGGCGCAAAGCAGCAGGGACTGGGTTAAAGAATTTTACATATATTCAATTTTTTGGACTGCACAATTAGTTCACATCTCTCGCCCACCATCAAACAACTTCTCACTCAGTGTATCAATAACCTGAAAAAAAAAAAAATACAGTACAAATATTTCCACTTGTGTAGGTGATCAACCCAGTATAAAAGGCTCTGGATCAACCAATCGAGCGAGCACGGAAATAGAAACCGGAGCAGCTATCATCCAAGCATTTCAAACTTCGCAGTGTAGCAACTGCTGCCTGGCGAAAACAATAAAAATAAAGGAACAGCTGCACTGCGCGAAAAACTGGCTCCCACGCCACAATGCCCGATTGGAATTTTTTTTTTTTTTTTTCGCGGTGGTGCTTAGATACGTGTTCCCCACCAATACAAGCCTCGTCATCGTCCGTTTATTAGAGCTCAGTTATAAAATTTATTGAGGTTTTTCGTGTTTTGTTTTTTGCTTCCAAAGCACCTGTCAACGTGCTCCTGGCACTACTTGACCGCGCGCAGAGCAGAAGACATCGCGGTATTACAAAGTCCCTACATACGAGCAACTCTTACAAGCTGCGACATTCTTTGAAGCGCCGACTGCTTGACGGTGCAGTTCTAAGGAAGCGAATGGCGGCGCACAGCAGAAGACTGAACGGAATGGCGCCATTTTGTTCCAGTGGAATCTGCTTCGTCATTTGTATACATGCCTTGAACCTACGTCACATGACGACGTTGAACACCGGTAACAGGTACCCATGCTGGTGGTTGAGTCGATGGTGATTCGCGGCAAGAGCCTTGGTAAACTGCGCCGCGCTCGGTTGTAGCAATTGCTAAGTGCCCCGCCCAGCGTTTCGTCGGCACGCCCCGCGACAGAGTAATCATCAAGTGAGAAAAAGTACGAGCAGCAGGAAAGGAATGCGGGCGCGCATTACTGAGTTTGCGGACGGATTTCATAGCGGCGAGCGACCGCACTTTTCTACCGTTGTTTACGTTGGTGCACACCTTTGCCTCTGCTTTCTCCGTTCGTCCTGTGGATACCCTCGGCCTTTCGTTTCATCACGCCGTTTCCACGCTTCAAGCGCACATTTGGGCTGTTTGCCCGGCCAGACGGCGATCGGTCAGCGGCGCCGCCGTGTGCACGCTCACAGAGACGCCGCCGCCGGGGCATCGGCTTGTGCCGTCTGCGACACGATAACCTTTGCAAGGAGCGAAAGTGTGCACGTGAGCTGCTTAGGAAATATAATTTAAACCTTGATACAAGGAGAGTCAGTATTTTTTTTTTCTCCTTTTTTCAGGGTTTAGATTATGACGGTAACCTTACTTTGCTCACCAGTACTTCGCGAGATCGTAAATGTTTTACTACAAGCGGCTTTTTTTTGCCGACAGGATGGTTTTGTTGCGTCAAAACTTCGTTGGCGGCATATGGAAACTTTTTGCTCATAGCGCAATCGCACCCACGCTAGCAGCCGCCTGCCGCTCCTTTTATAACGTCACATTTCTCCACATCGCTAGCAGGGAATCCCGATGGACAATGCCCCGGCCAAAGCGACCATTGTCTCAACGTACAGCTATGCCTTTCCTTCTCCCTCAAACACCGCCATTCGCGTCACCCGCGCCGAGGGGCCAGACGTCCTTCGTCGCTGTGTCGCCATCCAAGTCCGGACGGAGGAAGAGGATAATCCATGCGGTAAGGGATAATCCCACAAACGCGCCAGAGGAGAAGGCGGAATCTCTCCAAGGCTGTCGGGACGAACTTCGTCGGTCAACTCAATAATCCTTCGTTGGAGGCCACGTTGGCGACCCCAAGGCGCCTCTCGCTTTGCTTCCGGGCACAGCTGACCGGAGCCATCCGCATATTTGTGTACTCTTGTCCCCGGCCACTTAATAAACGTATCCGGTGTGGGCGACGAAAAAATAATAAAACGCTTCAACCTGTAAATAGTAAAAAAAAATTAAAAAAATAGAGGGGCGGCAAAACGAGAATGTGTGACGGGACGGCTACCACTTATATCCTAAATATATTGTTTACTCATTTTTCATTCGCGACTTCTATATTTGCTTTGAATATTTACCTGCAAATTGTGTGTTGAATATTATTTTTCTGCTTGTAATATTTCAAACTGTACCACCCTACAACAACCCCGAATGGGGTTAGTAGTATTGGAAATAAATAAATAATAAATGTTATATTGGCGTGGCGACGGCAAAACAACGTTTTCGCCGATACTGGGGCGCCCTTGTGAAAAGTGTCTATACTCCATTTCACTAAAACCGTGCAGTACAGCCAAAGTTATAGGGGAGTAAAAAAAAATAAAAAAATAGAGGGGCGGCAAAACGAGAATGTGTGACGGGACGGCTACCACTTATATCCTAAATATATTGTTTACTCATTTTTCATTCGCGACTTCTATATTTGCTTTGAATATTTACCTGCAAATTGTGTGTTGAATATTATTTTTCTGCTTGTAATATTTCAAACTGTACCACCCTACAACAACCCCGAATGGGGTTAGTAGTATTGGAAATAAATAAATAATAAATGTTATATTGGCGTGGCGACGGCAAAACAACGTTTTCGCCGATACTGGGGCGCCCTTGTGAAAAGTGTCTATACTCCATTTCACTAAAACCGTGCAGTACAGCCAAAGTTAAAGGGGAGTAAAAAAAAATAAAAAAATAGAGGGGCGGCAAAACGAGAATGTGTGACGGGACGGCTACCACTTATATCCTAAATATATTGTTTACTCATTTTTCATTCGCGACTTCTATATTTGCTTTGAATATTTACCTGCAAATTGTGTGTTGAATATTATTTTTCTGCTTGTAATATTTCAAACTGTACCACCCTACAACAACCCCGAATGGGGTTAGTAGTATTGGAAATAAATAAATAATAAATGTTATATTGGCGTGGCGACGGCAAAACAACGTTTTCGCCGATACTGGGGCGCCCTTGTGAAAAGTGTCTATACTCCATTTCACTAAAACCGTGCAGTACAGCCAAAGTTACAGGGGAGAGAGCATGTGCTAACCTGTTCACGAGGAGGGAACGGGGGAACGGGATTCCCTCCTTCCCCCTTTCCCTCCTCTTGAACAGGTCAGGGGTACACTCTCTCCTGTAGCTTTGGCTGTACTGCACAGTTTTAGTGAGATGGGGTATAGTCACGCGATAACGCAGTGCATGCGCACTTATTAATACTAGTAATAATACTATTAATAATATAATAATTATACATTTTTATTCATAGTAATATACAAATACAAATACAGGTCTGCGTGAGCCAAGGGAGGCTTATGTTGCATGACCTTGCGGTACAGCCCATTCCTTGCAGAAATAGCAGGTGGAAACATAACTCACTAAATATCAACTGTAGATTTATCACTTGGGAATATCATGTAATAAATTCTTTCACTCTTTTTGAACCCATGGTTAGAATAAGTTATCTGGTAGCTCATTAAAAATCTTCGGCACGTAAAATTACCTAATGCTTTGCCCATAATGAGTATAGATACGAGGAATTTCAAAGCCGAGTAGTGTTCTAAATATACGTGGGGCCAAACTCTCAGTTTTAAAATCACTGCATCAAAAGTGACAAAAAACAACCGCCTGAATGAATAACGAATAGAAACAAGGCAATTTGAGTAAACTAAAAAAGTTATCACCTGAGGTGTTGAAGTAACACTTTTCAACATCCCCCTCAGAATGCTATCAATTCTGGCGTGCCATTGTCGAAAGCAGTTAAAAAATAGAGTGACACCATACCTAAGGACACCACACCAAAGAGTGCATGAGCATTTTTCTACTTGCAAACAGAAGGTACACCTTTAGGTTATGGAGCTAACAAGATACACTGGCGACCAATCTCCGATAGAGGCGTCCGCTTTCAAACGGCAAACGCTCCCCATAGTTTGAGTTGGACCCTCTCTACAATCTAGGCTACAATCTAGGTAAACTCAGTTTTCCGAGGGACGTTTTTAGATTTCATTTGCTTATATGACTACTCTGGGCCCTGACTTGTTGTGATATAATGATAATTAAAATGACACCGCCCCGCCAACGTGCTCGCATTTTTAAAATAGGAGAGCAAGTACACTGCCGTTCCCGTTGCTCAATTCACTCGGGAATTAACCAAGCTCGATATGTCTCTATGAAAGAATCAGTTAATTTGGCAGTTCTTGCTTTCCCGAAGATTTTCATTACTACACCCATATACTTGTCTTTTCATGGCGATATATATATATATATATATTTTTTTAAGGCGAGAATCCCGAGCTCGTAGTTTTATCTTAGGCAGTTGCTCCTGCTGATCGAGAGTTCTCCGAGATGCATTTTTCAAGGAAGAGTTCACGCTTGCAGCCTAGTCGCGGAATTGTTGTACATAACAAAAAACTGGGAAGCAAAACATAAAGCGAAACAAAGGGCAAATGAACACAGATATGGTATGTAGAAACGATGTGAAAAAGTTGAAAAAAGAGGGCCAATTTCCGAGCGAAAATGAATCGGCGAGATGAGATCACGATGGCGCATGCCATTTCTAGTACTCGAGACATGGGAACCGGGACTCGTAGCCGGTTGCCTGCGGGCTGCGTCTCGGCGAGTCGCGGGCCGCATGCGGTCCGCGTGTTTGAGACCCCTGATCTAGGCTATCACGAACAATAGGCGAAAGAAGCGATGCCGCCGGCATGATCCTTTCCTCGTTATGTCGTCACTCTAAGTATCGAAGCCGATTTTATATAAAGGCATTTTGTCTCGTTTATAGCCGTTAGAAAACAGTTCCGATAACGCGTCTTGCTCTCTTTATGGCACACAAAACAAACACTATTGGCCTCGAGACCCAGATTGGATTGTATGGAAGCGTGCTTTTGTTTATCTATGGTTCTCTATGAGGCATGTGGTGATTCTAAGGACATTGAGGCACCCTAGGTGATTCCATCTGTCCACAATGCGGGTGGAGACAAAGCATCCACACCAGCGGCACAGAGCACGGGCAAGGGTACAGAGCACGAGCTCTTAGCATTTGACCCCAGTGCGCGAGCGCTGCATTGGCGTCTCCCATGGGTTCGGCCTCACGTGCGTAGCATTCCTTTTGCTCCAACTAAGTGTAAAACAAAACGTAGTTCTGAATTTCACCGTATGAGCCGTGTCGATCGAATCTCGGGGCGAATAGTCGTGGGCGAAGAGCGCAGTCGAAGTTCCGCCTCCAGCGCGAGCTCTCTCGTCTTGAAAGCGGAAGAGTGCTCACGCAGCTGTAGGGAGTATTCACTGGACGCCATATTTGTGGATGCTGTTTAGAGCGCAAGCTCAGAACGAGCTCACATCAATAGGTTGCTAAGACCGGCACTCTTGATGGTGCGGAATGCACGTTGCAAAAGAACTGTGGAAGCTCGCCGTCAGCACGCGCTCAGCATTCGCGCACACAGCTATGGCCGACAGTGAATACTCCCTATACACGCAGCCAAAGTACACTCTAGCCAAAGCGCTGCGAAAGACAAAGAGCGCGTGATGGAGGCACTGACTGTAAATGCCACTAAGATGGCCGCAATGCCATCAAAAGCATCTCTTTTTTTTTTTTTTTTTTTTTTTTTTTTTAAGACGAGAAAAACAACTTTGTTCTGCGACGTGCCGGGATCGTGGATTTGTACAAATTCGTTTTGTTAAACGTCTCACTTTCCTCAGTTATTCGTCGTTCTGTTACATGTCATTCGTAGTGATTGGCGATGCAAAAAAAAAAACTGACAATTTTTTTAACACTAAAATTGTTGCACTACCCCTACAAATGGGCGGTGCAAGGATATTCAGTTGGAATGTGTTTCACTTTACACGAGTTTACTGGCGCTCGTGGGACCCATGTATACTCGCACGCAACACCACTGACCGAGAAACCTCTTTCTTGCAGTGTAATTTCAAGGATAAAAGCGAGCGTGATCTTTCAGTCTATCCTTCGCAAAACTTGATGACGTGCGTGGGGGTCGCAGTGTTGGTATAGTCCCCTAGTGATAATATTTAAATGCGGCTCATAGATTGAACCCGAGCATCGCGTGAGCACTCGATTTGGACTCGTGATAATCGATAGCTCGACAAGCATTCGGGTATAGTGGCTCGTGTGTCCGATCGCGGCAATCACGACGCCGAACCCAAATAATGTCTGAAACTCGGCGCGTGTCCTGTGCTTTGCCAACCTCAGCGTGTGGCTATGATCCACACTGGCGGCATATCATCGGCTCCAGATCACTCGGCCGCTTGTTCTGACTGCGAGTTGAGAAAATAAACGCTGTTTTTTTTTTTTTTTTTGCGACGTTTATTTTGTGCGGGGAAAAACGAACGCGTGTTTGATTGGTCACAAACGTGCAGGGATTCGTTCTAAGCCAGGGGTTTCAAACACGCGGCCCGCAGGCTATCAGCTTCGAGTCCCGCGGTTCCAATGTCTCGACCACTAGACATGGCATGCGCCGTAGTGATCTCGTGTCGTCGATTCATTTTTGCTCGAAAAGTACCTCTGCTCTTTTAACGTATTCACATAGTTTAAACTTATCCGTGTTCATTTGCCCTTTGTATTGTTTTATTTTTTGCTTTCCAGCTTTTTGTAATGCAAGAGCGAGCTATTCGTTGAGGGATGCATCTCGGTTGCGCGATCTCTCGATCAACAGGAGCAACTGCCAAAAATAAAGCTAAAAGCTCGGGATTCTCGCCTTCAAAAAAATATAAAATAAATATCACCATCAAAGGAGCCACGAAACGATTTTTGTACCTTCGCCAATTACTACTTAAAATCACTCACTAACGTTAATAACTGAATAAACTTGACTTAGTTTTTCTTTCTAGGCAATGGGCAGTCGCTAAAAAAATTCGAGAAATATCTATATGCATCGTCTATCCCCTCAAATCTAAGCCAGAACAAGCGGCCACGTGGCCTCGTGCCAATCCTATGCCGTTAAACGGCTCCAGGAATCCAGGAATTGTTACGGCTATTCTCATCACCGCAGTGGGTGGACACGAGCCACGATCCGAGTGTCCGCCGAGGCATTGACCGTTACGAGCCGAAGTCGAGTGCCCACGCAGTTGTCGTGTCTAATCTATAAGCCTACACTCAAATGAGTTTGAGACCACTGTACTAATACCCCTGCCAGACGGGCACGTTAAATGACATTTGAGCAAAATGACATTACAGCTCGGCCAATCCGCGTGTTTAATAAGCCACGCTTCGCGTGCACCCGCCACATGCAGAACTATAGCGTCACGAGCTGATTCGCCGAGCGATGAATGACATTCGATCAAAATGACATTTACCTTCCCGTCTGACGTGGGTATAGGCCGTATTCGCGCAAAATACAGAATTTGTTTTACCACCCCCTTTATGGGCTAGTTTTGATTTCGTCTTGAAAGAGCAACATATAATTGCTTTTCTCTTTATATCCAACGGTCGCATTATGAATTGTATTTGAAATGAATACGCGTATCTTGAAATAGATCCGACTTCTGTGTGTAAAGTGCATCAGTTTATTTAGTGCGACTTAAAACTCTGTTCATGTTCATCGCAGAATAAAAAATATACTATATTTCTCCTTATTCCTTATTTTACTCTTCTATGCTTTGTCTTACTTTCATACAGCTTGTTGTGTTTTTATTTGACTCTCCGCATAGCTGGGTAGTCTAAAAAACAAGAAAACATAACAGTCCCAGAGTGCCAGGCTTCTGAACGGTACGTCGGGTTTGTACGATTGACGTATGCGAGCCATGTCTGAACTAGAAGTCAACTAGAGGTGACGATACGTGGGGAGAAACAATTTCAGAGTAAAAGTAGCGCAATATTTTGGCTCAATAGCGTTCTGAACAGTTTGTAGTCGTAGATAGTAGTAATAGGGACTTTTAGCGATCCGCTACCGTGTTTCGCGTACCGCACTAGCGGAGCCTCTGAAGCATGGTTTTAAGGGCGTGCCTCGATGATACCTTGAGCGGACGGTAGCGCAGTACGCGGAACACGGTAACGGACTGCTAGAAGTTCCCAATATCAATGTAGAATTCCATTCTAACGGAACCTAACTCAGAATTCGCCACCGTCCGAAGCATGCGCACTTGCGCCGCCGAACAACTGCGCGTTTTAGCACGTGTCAACGCGTTATGATCCCCCCCCCCCCCCCCCACACACACACACACACATTATCTGGCACTCCCAAAAAAGTGTCGTTAGATGGCTGTCCATTTTTCCACGACTCTCATTCTGCGTATGTATGACGGTTTATGAGTTGATGGGAAACTCTCGTACATTAAGATTGATCGAATTCGCTTGGCTTCTTTCGTGCCTTTGCCAGACTGGCACAGTCTCCGGACCCCCTGGTATCGATCGGCAAGCTTGGGAGAATGAAACAAACAAGGGCTCGAGATTGAGTATGATAATTGAGCTTAAAGGTGTCGCACTAAAAAGGGCAACGACGATGTCTTATTATTTTTTTTTTTTAAGACAAATAAATTTTGGTATTAAACTATCACGATACTTATGTTATGAAATTTCTGAAATGCTGTCATAAAGAAAGAGAAAGCAAGTGACTGCAAAGCAAGTGGGAGCCTTCCGGGAGCCGCGAACGAGAGTGTACGTCCACACGGCCACAGGCGGTCACTGGCGGTCACACGACAGCACGACAGTGACCGCGTAGCCTCCGCCGTGCATTGGGAGCGGCCGGCGCTTGGAAGACGGTGACATCACGATGTAGGGGACGCCCCACTTCTTAACACTGTAAAGTCCCTTCATTATTAATTTTACAAGTAACGAGAACCAATCCAAATGACGGGGCCCATTCCGCTGAAACAAAATGGCGTCATTCCGTTCAGTCTTCTGCTGTGCGCCGCCATTCGCTTCCTTAAAACTGCACCGTCAAGCAGTCGGCGCTTCAAAGAATGTCGCAGCTTGTAAGAATTGCTCTTATGTATCAGGTACCAGCACTATACGTAATGCGTTTTCTTTTTTTTTTTATATATTGAGCCTTTCAGCTAGAAGACTGCTAGAAGAAAAGCGGTATTGATACGACAATTAATAACCTAAAAATAGACGTCAAACTGTCTATCAATCAGGGATGGTTTTATATATTCCGATTAAATTTGACAAGACATCACTGCAATCACTGTTCAAATGTATAAACTCAAAAGAGCAACAGAGCCCCGTCATCTGCAGTTTAAAAGCGCGCACGAAAGGGATCCCAAGTTCATCGCGTGACTAGCGCCATGTTTAAAAGCGCGCAGAGAGCGACGACGCGCGACCGAGCGCAGAGCCGTCAAAAGCAAGCGAAACACGGCGGCGCGCCGCAAGAGCCGTCACGACCGCACGCCGGCGTCGCTAGTGCGACCGTGCGCCAATTTCACCGCGTAGCGCAAAGGCGCACAACCGTCACGAGCGCACTGCGCCGCTCGTAGCGCCATCTGTACTCTGACAAAGCAACTCAAATAGGTGTCCGCGTCCTTGGTGCGCCCGTCTGCCCCGTCTTCCCCACTCCACGCGACAGCTATACTCCGTTTCAAACATCGCGTGCAACGCTGGGAAAGCTACTGAAGTAGTGCGCATCAAAAAATACAAAAAAATGTGTTACTCCGCGAGATTTCGTGGACGAGCGGTACAAGGCACTGCTCTGGTGATGCCGACGTCTCGGTGGCGGTGGTTCGAATCCACTTAAGGCGCAAAGGTTTTTTTTTTTTTTTTTTTCCTCGACCTATTTTTTTGTGCAAGATTGTGCGTATTGCGGAAGTGCATATTTCAATTCCTCTTTTTTTTGTCGATTTTTATTGATAAGAAGGTAGACTAGGGGCTGGTGTTCCGCTTGAACTTGCGCCGGCCTCGTCAAAACGGAAGAACGGTCGAGATCCAGGGCGTCTCTATTTAAAGCCGTTTATTTACATGGTAGCGTGAAAATCAGAGAGTACCTTGAGAGTGTGGTGGACGGTCCTTTATATCACGAATACTGTGATTAGGGGTCCGCACTGCCATTGGTCAGACGGCTTGGCATTCCCTCACGTGATGTGACTTCATGGAAGTTTCCTTCAGAATCGGAATACTCGCCGGTGTATGGAAGAAGTCATCCAGACGGCAGTATCTCGGTGCTCTGGTGCCGGCGCCCCCATGAACCGGGAGTGATTCACAATAGACGCGTACACAACACACGGCACTCGAGATCAGGATCGAATGTTGTTTCCTTTTCGAGGAAAGCAGGGGCCTCGGAATACAGGCACGGGCATGTGCGTCGTTTACTTAGCCGACCAAGGTTAAGGTGCCTCAGGCAGACGGAGCCGACCAAGGTTACGGTCCCGCAGGCAGAAGAACCCGGACGCTTCGGAATGCAATCACGGGCACCGCCTGCTGTAAGGTCCCGCAAGCAGACGGAGCCGTAGGCACGATTCATCACCGACACAGTTCCTTCTTGAGGCTTGTTTCACTTTGAAGCCATAAGGCCGATTTCAACACCAGAAATAACAGGTGGCAGTTCACAACACTGTCCGCGTGCTCGGAACTTTCACGTTGCGAGGTCTTCGCTTCGGGGACGCCACCTTGCCAGACACTTCGGTGTCGTTACTGGCCGTCTCCAGGACCTCACGGACCGACGTCTCCGGGAAACACGTTCTTGAACTCGCGTACACGTTGGCGATCACCTGCTTGCACTTTTGCGAGATCTTCACACAACGAATCTTCGAAAATATCCGAACAGGAAAAGAAAGCATTCCAGCGTAAGACGCCATCTTCTCGAAACCGGCGAGGCAGGAGCAGCCGCACAACCCGAAAACCCGAAGCGAGTGCGAGTGCCGCACGAACGAAAACGGAAAATAATTTGGAGTAGTTTACATTATCTTTTCCTTTTTATTGAAAAAGAATGGTGTTCCCTCGAAATCATAACGCCACTATTAGTTACTAGCTACAAAGACGTACACTTTTCGACTTTTTTTTTTTTTTTCAGGGGCCGCACTATTCTGTGGAGCGAACGTAGTCGCGGTCGGCTGTGCAAACCGGCGCGCTAGCTTTGACAACGTTGCACGCTATGTTTGAAACGGAGTATAGAGTTCCTGTATAGCTACCTAACACCTTTTCCGTCTAACCTCGACCCAGCGCGTAACGTGCGTAGCCTCGACTCGGCGACTCGGCGCACAGCGGGAATAGTTCTTCCGGTTCTAACACTTCCGGTGTGCGGGAGCAGGCCCATCCGGCTGGCAAGATGCTGAAGTGGTGCGCGTTAAATGGGGTTTGAAGCCCTTGACAGCGAAGTCAGTTGTAATAAGGTGGGTTAATACGTCGATGTATCATGTCCGCGCATATTTGGTCATCGGGCTGCCACTGCGCAGTCGTTGGCTGCAGCAGCAATTTCCGAAAACGGAAGATAGCGCGCGACAAATTGTGCACCGAACACAAGAAGTCGCAAAGCGAATGCGGCTGTAACGTACACTTTGCATCGCTTTCCTGCTGATATCAGCGGGGAAGCGATGCAATATCAGCACATAAAAAAAGCAAATAGGCCGTATAGAAACGGACATCTACAAGTGCAGTAATAGGCCTCGACAAGTCAAATGTAGAACGAATTTTGCAGCTTGTGGTGCAAATGTAAGACTCTCGGTGTAATGATTGTTATTGACTACTCAAGTTTTGTTTTTCATTCCGTTCA
Source organism: Ixodes scapularis (assembly GCF_016920785.2). NCBI lineage: Eukaryota > Metazoa > Arthropoda > Arachnida > Ixodida > Ixodidae > Ixodes > Ixodes scapularis. The sequence goes on along the minus strand of NW_024609848.1, from coordinate 422,468 downwards.
TTCCTACGAGGATGTGCACTATAATTTTGTGTGTTGCTCGGTAGCGACGCCCGTTAGAATACGTTAATGGAAACAATACGAAAAGAGGGCGCAAAATCGTCGCCGTCCTTCCCCCCCCCCCCCCCCCCCCCCCCTTTTCGCCCCATCTCCTGAATAGTTCCGACGTATCTGGGCGTCATACGAAGTAGAAATGTCCCGGTAACTAGCGATCGTACCTTGACGGTGCACCATAACAATAAACCGTTCGGCCCGCGTCGCCAACTCCGATTGTGAATATTTCTACGATTAACCGATGATACTTCTATGCCCAGGGTCGCCCTCGCTCGCGCATAGAAACCCTCCGTCAGTCATTCGCAGAAGGCTGTCATTCTTCACAAACAACAACACGCGAAGAGTAAACACTGGTAAACGTCCTCAGGAAAAGTGAACATGCCTCCGATTTCGATAACCGGCGACGCAGGCGACGAACCTTTCGGCGCTGTTGGCGCAACAACGGGCGCCATGAAGGCGGATAAACACGCCAGAACACAAGAATAATTCACTCTTTCAATAACAAACAAATAGACTACTTCCATAAAGCCCTGCATGCAACACGGCGCGCGTTGCACTCTGGGAACTAGTTGGACAGGGAGGAGGGTGGCATGGTTTCGGTTTCGATCGACACGTCAGCAAGAGATCGTTTTCTGGTCCCGAGAGCGTCATTTGTGGTCTCTAAACTAACCTAAATTGCCAGACCTCGAAGCTTTAGCACAAGCCTGAGACGTATAGCTTGTCTTAACACATGCTTGTTGTATTTTTGTACTTGAGCCTTCCTGTTAGCGTTCCTATCGAGGTATGTGGACGAGCCAGTGCTGGGAATCTCGACGCTGCGAAGCTCGGGGATCTTGCTTGTGTACGAATCAACAAGCTGTAGCAACCAATAAGTACGCATACACCGAGCTCGCGCCTTTACATTAGTGCTGTTGATCAGGAAGTTGGTTTGCTTTTTGCGTCTATAGACAAAATATTACCTTTTGCAATTACTGTTTTTCTTAATATGCCTGAGTATGCGAGGTAAAACTCGGAGGCGCCATTGAAAAGCTCAATTTTAACAGACTTCTTATCTCTTACTGACCCGCAGCACTGCACGAAGTGAAGCCCCCACCCGCTTGCTTTCCATTAATATTCAACATCGCGCATGCGCAGAGTTATCCTGCAATCATATAGGCAAATTCGCACATACAGACCGTTTTAAGAAAGCAAGTCAAGCACATGGGCGTACCAACCGGGGGGGCAAGGGGGGCACTTGCCCCTCCAGTTCTCAGAGTGGGGGGGCAAGGCATGCGTTTTGCCGCCCCTGAAACGGCCGCCACTGGGCAGAGCAGACACAGGCCGGCGGCGCCCAAGGAATACCAAGGGCACTGCCCCCCGACCCGCGCGGGCATATTTTTAACGCGCAGGCGATACAAACCCTAGCAACGGTGCTCACGCACGCCGGATTGGCTGGTTCGTAAAGCCTTGCTCCACGAACAAGGCTACACGGTAACCTTACGGAATCCATCCGCAAGACATGGGCCGGACGGGCCGTCCAGACCAGGACGTAGGCCCTTACACAAAATAAAGTTTTGCTTGCTTGCTTGGAGATAGGCGCTGCCGCCGTCAACATAGGCAGCGGATGCAATGCGAGTTTCCGAAGAGGTAGCGTAACTTAGTGGTGAGATGTCTGCCTCATACGTGTCAGACCCGGGTTCTATTTATGGTGTGGGCCGGCTTACTTCTTTTTATTTTTTTCTCGAACATTTTGTTTTGTCGAGGCATTTGGCGATATTTACATTTCTTTTTTACCATTAACACTAAACAAACGAATGTTGTTGACGAAACATCGCTGAACTAAATCGTATCGACTCTATTTACGGAAGTGGATGGGGGGCAGCGCGGCTTGGGTTGCCGACCGGACGCCGCAATGCGGCGTGTACGGGGGGTGGGGGGGCTAGGTGGGTTAATAGATTTGTAATTAGCAGCCGCACACCGTCACCGCGAAGCGGCGTGAACGCAGGCGCGGGGGTGGGTTAACGCGCTTCGAGTGATACACGAGCAGCCCATCCGGCGTGAGCGTCGTTGTTAGGGGTTCTATCGCCTGCACCGTAAAAGGAGCAGTGTGTGCACCTCCTGTAGTGGGGAAGAATTCCTACATTGGAGAGAAGCGGGGACAAGCCCTTTCTTCAAATGCGTCAAGTCTCCTTGAGCTTCGGAATACAAAGAAACGCCACTATTCGGAGCTAATCCCACAGTTACTCGACCTCTCTTGCGTCGTGTCTGTTCGCTCCCCGCGCCTCGTAGCAGTGTTGTTGCAGTGGGGTGGCTCATTAAAATTTTGGGGTTTTTTGGACTATCTAAATCACTTTCTTCCTTCCCATCCCCCCCTTTTCTACTCCGCATGCTTCCCCCTCTGCAAATATCAGCTGACCTTCCGACCTCTGTTCTCTGTTGATAGGCAAAACAACCACTAAAATTAGAAAGTAATTTGTAATTTGAGTGGAAGTCACTCGGAAAAGTAGTTAAAGTAAACTACTGATTACTAGAATAGAAATGTAATTAAAAGTTACTAAACTACCCAGAAAAGTAGTTAAACTACAGTAACTTGAGTAAAGTACTTGAACTACGTACAAGTCTGGCCTGGCAAGCGCTCTGCGTAAGTGTTTTCACTGATCTGCCTAGCCCCGCACACCATCACATGGGCCAAGAAAGGTGTAGTTTTACTGCAGAGGAGAAATCAGCAGGGTCCAAGATGGTGACAATGGAGGATGGGGGACTGTTCCAGTGGCTGATGGCTTGAGAAAGGAATGACCAATTGAAAGCGTTCGTAGAGCCAGAAGTGTGTTTGATGGTGCAGGCGTTGTTGAGGCGAGATGATGTTCGGTCGAGGGGTAATAACAAAGTGGTTTTGAGGTCGGGAATGTGGTAGTAGATTTTGTGAATAAGGCACAGCTGAGAGACTTTCCTGCGAAGCTGCAAAGAGGACATGGTTAGTTCAGTTTTTAGCGCCGAGACACTGAAAGAAAAGTCATAAGTGGGTGAAATGAAGCGAGCAGCTCTGTTCTGAACTGCCTCTACAGGTACAGTCGATGGGTATTCCAGATGGTTGAAGCATATTCTATTTTTGGTCTGACGTACGTGTTAAAGGTTAGCTTAGGGACAAAGGGTGGACCGATTTTTTTAAGTTACGTCTGCTTAGTCCAAGAGTTCCAGGTGAATTGGCGGTAATGACTTCAATGTGGTTATTCCAGGGAAGGTCATATGTTAGTCTTACACCAAGGTATTTATACACAGTAGCGGTCTCAATCAGATCGGAGTCCAAGAAGTAATTAAATGACAGAGTGGTTTTTTTCTTGGTGAAGTGGATTAGTTTGCGTTTATACTTGTTTGGTGACATAATCCACTCTTTGCACCAATTGTTAATTTTATCTAGATCTTCCTGAAGCTGGTTATTATTTTGCACACAAGTTACTTTGTTATGGATGATGCAGTCGTCGGCGAAAAAGCGTTTTTTTGAAGAAATCCCAATGGGAATGTCATTAATAAATATTAAAAAGAGTAAGGGCCCAAGTACGAACCCCAGGGGAACACCAGGAGATACATTTATTAAGGAAGATTCATGATCATCATGTACGTGACTTGTACACGGGAAAAAAGAAAGTCACGAATCCATGCAAACGGTTATTGGTCGAGGCAAAAAGATGATAGCTTAGAAAGAAGGCGTTGATGGAGGACACGGCCGAACGCTTTGGAAAAAAAAAAAAAAAACTGCGTCAGTTTGGACGTGACATTCAAGGTTAGTGTGCAAGTCATGGATGAAGTCGCAGAGTTGCGTTTCGCAGGAAAGTACCTTTTGAAAACCGTGCTGCTGTTTAAAGAAAAGAAATGGGATGATAGGTGCCTCATGATATTGGAGTAGAGGATATGCTCAAGTAGTTTGCAAGAAATTGAAGTCAATGAATTAGGGCGATAATTAGATGCGGAAGAGCGGCTGCCCTGTTTAAAGACTGGGAATTACCCTTCCCACCTTTTGGTCAGATGGAAGGCAGCTTTGAGATGAGGACTGAATGAAGATGAGTTTCAAATACTCCCTAGAAATAACACGGGTGTTTCTTTTAAATTTTAGGGTTGATGTTATCGGTTCCAGCGGTCGAAGTAAGTTTTAGTTTATCAATCAATGTTTTAATACCAGCGGAGTTAACGTTAATAGGATGCATGCGCTCGTAAAGCTCTTCAGGGAGAGTGGGGACGAAGTCCAAGCACTCGTTAGTAAACACTGATGAAAAGTATTCGTTAAACACAGAACTATCATGCTCGACGTTGCACATCCGACATTCCTAACTCTCCCCATCTTCCTAAACGTCCGTGTGTGTCCTAACACCAGAAACCGGAATTTTAAAGGTTAAAAACGGCACGTTGCGAATATGGAACGCGCACTTTCATGCAAAGCTGACGTCAAGTGACTCAAATCGAAAAACATGCATATTTACAGTATTGTTATCTCTTCTGGTGAAGGCTAAACAACCGTTGCATCCGTTTTCGCGCACGAAACGGTGACTCCCAGAGAAAGTAAGAACGCAGTGATTGTCTTTATTTTAACAATGTAAACACACTTGCAGGCGTGCGCTGATGAAGCCTCAAAATCAAAACTCTCGTAGTGTGATTCGTGACTGCTCAGGCTACTACCCAACCTCGTTGTCACGCCACTTTCTGCAAGCAAACACTAAAATTGCCAGTAAACACACAAAAGCGACATCGATACAATTATCTTGTAGAATATCACCTTATTTAATCATAACTGTTTCAATAGGCACTACAAGTTGTATTTATTTTAAGAAGAAGAAGCAAAATTTTTTTCGTAAGAAAAAACAAAATATCAATGTTAAGTCTGGTAACGTTGTAATTTTGCCGAATCATTGCCACATCTTTAGAAAACTTCGACAAAAGTTGCGCCGAATTTTCGATTAAGGGGGGGGGGGAAGAGGGTGGGGTTTGCCCCCCCACTCAAAAACAAGTTGGTACGCCACTGGTCGTCCTCATCTCGTCCCAGAAGAGGTAGGCATTGCTACACTCGACTAGGACGTGCTGGATGGTCTCGGGCGCCCCGCAAAGGTCGCAGTTTAGGGACCACGGCACGAAGAACCCCTTTTGATGGAGCCAGGTTTTAACTGGAAGGACCTCCATGTGCATCCGGACGAAGAAGTCCCTTGTCGCCACAGGGATGGGAAGGATTCGCACGAGTTTGTAAAGTCGCGTCGCGTCGTCGGGCGTCGGTGGTTGTCTGTAGAGCGGTGGCGGGAAGGATGCGGAAACGGCATCCCAGTACAGCCGCCTCTTTCCGACGGTCGCCAGGTATTCCCAGGAGAATTGGGCCTGCAGAAACTCGATGGAGCTGGCGATTTCCTTGTAGAACCTCAGGGCGGCTCCCTTGGTCGTGCGGCCACTCGTGCTCACCATCCAATTCCCGAGATGTGGGAATCCAAGGTGGTGCAGCACGGCGATGAAGGTCGGGTCCTTTGCATCCCGGAAAAGCAGAAAACGCTGCACGTGCAGCTTGAGCACGATGTTAACGAGGCCCAGACCTCCGCTCTCTTGGTGCAGAAAGAGGTTGTTCCTTCGTGTGCTTTCCATGGCGGACTTCCACACGAACATGGCCCAGTTCCGGTGTACTTTTCCGGCCTGGCTGCCCGGGCAGCAGACGGCCTGAGCCCTGTACAGCACGGCTGGGTAGCTGACTGTGTTGCACACGTGAGCCCGGCTGAAGAAAGACAAGTTTCTGCACCGCCAGGGCGACAGCTTGGCGGCAACGGAGTTGGCGGTCGGTCTCCACACTGCGGCCATTGATCGCTGCGGGTCCACCGGCACACCCAGGTAGCCGTCGAGCGAAGTGCTCCATCCTATACCTCCGAAAGTTCTTGGCGTAGTCGCCCATTCACCGAGCCACGCCCCCGCCGACTTCTGTCGGTTGATCATGGCCCCTGAGGCAGCGCAGAACCGGTCCACGTGTCGCAGGATGGTCTGCACCTGTACCTTGGACGAGCAGATAAACGAGACGTCGTCTGCGAAGGCCAGAACGCGGACGTCTTCGTCCCCAAGCCGTAAACCTGAGATGGATGGGTCCGCATTGACTGCCCGGCAGAGTGGCTCCAACTGCAGCGCGAAGAGGATGGGCGAAAGGGGGCAGCCCTGCCGAACCGACCTCCCGATGGAGATGGGACCTCCCCTCTGGCCGTTGATGAGAAGGCGCGTAGAGATGTCTCGGTAGCAGAGCGCGATCCACTCCCGCAGCTCCTCCCCCACGCCGAATCGATCCAGCGCCGCCAGGAGGAACCTGTGGGACACCCGGTCGAAGGCCTGCCGCAGGTCCAGCTGCAGGACCGCCAGGGGCTGGTGACCCTCCGCCGTCGCCTCGCCGATCGCCCGCATGAGGTTCCTGGATATTTTCCTCCCGCGAAGGCCGTAGGTCTGATGGGGCCCTATGATGGACTTGAGACCTGTGTCAAGTCGCCTTGCGAGGATCTTGGCCAGGATTTTATAATCAGAGCAAAGAAGACTGATGGGCCGAAAGTCCCCGACCTCGGAAATAGGGCCCTTTTTAGAATTCTTCGGGATCAGTACCGTGAAGCTTTGCCGCATGGTCGGAGGAAGTAGCCTTCGTCTGCGGATGTCATTGAAGACTCGAGCCAAGATGGGGCACAGAGCGTCAGAAAAGATTTTGTAAAACTCTGACCCGATGCCGTCCGGGCCGGGAGCTTTGTTACGGGACAGGTGCTTGATTGCATGTTGGACCTCGGCCTCCCGGATTGGGCAGTTCAAAATGTCAACCGCCCCCTCAGGAACCGAAGGAGATCCCCGGAGGAAGGGCTCGAAAGCGACATCGTCAAGCCTCTCCTCCCGGAAGAGCTCCCCGAAGGACGTCTCGGAGACGCCCGCGATGTCTTCTCTTGAGGTGAAAACACGAGCTCCTTGCCGCAGCTCCTTGATAGTGTTCTCTGTTGCCCTTTTCCGCTCGTGTGTGCGGAAGATCTTCGAGGGCTGCGTCTCTCCCTCGAGTGTCTCGACTCTGCTCCTCACCTGGGCTCCCTTGTAGCGCTCCTCCAGCATGGCCAGCAGGTGCTCTTTGCAGAGCTTGATGTCGTCACTGAAGGATCCTGGACTGCTCTCCTCCTCCTCCAGCAGTGCCTTGAGGGTGTTCGTGAGGTGAATCCGAGCTTGACGTTCCTCTGCGCCCCTGCAGCGGCCGAGCGCGCACGCGGTATCCCGGAGCTTGATCTTGAACTCCTCCCACGAGACCGCGTCCGCGCCGCCCTCCTCCAGGTTCTGGAGAGCACGCCTCGTCTCCTCAATAAAATCTTCGCTTTCGAGGATGCTGAAGTTCATCTTCCAAGGCGTGTCGCGCCTTGCCCGCGCACTTCCGGGGCCCCCAGCAAGAATCTCAGCCGCGACGAAACCGTGGTCTGAGAACGGGACAATCTTCGCATCGTAGGACACGACGCTCCCGGACCACTCGCCAGAGACGTAAACGCGGTCCAGCCGCGCCTGCGACGCGCCCCTCCACCTCGTGAACCGCGGCGAAAACTTGCGTCTCCGTCACGTCCACAAGGTCGAAATCGCGCACGGCGTCGCGAAGCGCAGCCGCACCCACGTCGGCTCTTGGGACTGCCGACCCGCTCACTCTATCGCGACTGTTAGTCACGCAGTTGAAGTCTCCGCCGACCACGAGCGTGGCGGGCGTGTCAAGAAGTGCGCGCAGTCCGACGAAAAAGTCCTTGCGCTCCCCCGGCCGGCTAGGGGCATAGACCGATATAAGGCGCACCAGCTGGTCTCCAAGGAGGCAATCGGCAAGTGCAAAGTGCCCACTCGCGCACAGTCTGGGGTCCAGCATTCGGATGCCAGTATTTTTTCTGACTAGGATGGCGGTTCCCCCGGAGGGGCTAGCCGTGAGCGTGTGAACGCACCAAAAAACGTTTCCAAAAAAACGAACAAAACTTTTTGCTTTCTCAGCGGAGCAGATCTTTGTCTCTTGTATGAAAATGACGTCCGCGCTCTCCTCATTAATTAGATCTAATAAAAAACTTTTACGCTTCGTGGCGGTGACACTTATACAATTAAAGGTTGCTATTTTTAAACACTTCATTTAAAATTATTGTATATAAACAGAACACAAAGAAGCAGCCAAGACCAACAGTACAAATGTAGACGTGATAAGACGAGATGAAAGGTACAAACACACCAACTAAGAGAACGAAAAGAAAACCAACGAAGCACAACTACCGAGTAAAAATAGAAAAGACAGAGTTGAGGAAAGATAACTCTCACCCAAATTATGGAAAGTGCCGGGTTTCCTCACACATTCTTCAGCGGATCCGTTTCGACGGGACGCGAGGCTGGGATTTCGGGAAGGTCTTTGTACTTTTTACGCGCACTCTGTTGTGTTGCCCGTGTCCTTGAGAGGCGCGTTGGGCTCCGGCGGGGGAGCTTTCCCCGGCTGTCGGCGCTGGCGGAGTGGCCTCCTCCGCTTCTTCCCGCGAAGCCGTGGGCATCGTGGGCTCGGAGATGGAAGCTGCCGCCCTCTCCGCCGACACCGGGTCGGGCTCCCCGACCGAAGGGCCCGAGTCGTCTTCGTTCGGTGGTCCCACGCGAATGTCAGCCGAGGGCTGCCGAAGGGTCTACGATCTCGCGTCTGCAGCTCCGGAGTCGGATGTGCTTCGTTTACCTCGACTACTGCGGCCCCCTCCGTGTCGCCGTCGTCCAGCAGCTCCTGGTGCCGCTCGCGCAGTGGCTCGTGCCTCGTCTTGGAGGCGTACGTTGGGACACAGTCGGCCTCGACGTGTCCGTAGCCCCTGCAGCCGCGACACCACGGCGCCCTGCATTGCCTTCGCATATAGCTACCGGAGGCACATGGGAGGCCGGCCGGGCACGGAGCACGGGATAGTCGGCCACCCTGGTGCGGCAGCTCATCCCTTCGGCCCCCTTTCTTTAGGATGATCCTTACGGACCGCGTAGATGTTTCGACTTGGTAGTCGTCGGTCGGCGACTTCCACATCTCCCTGGTGATCTCGACCCCGAACTCCGCGAAGGCGGCGCTGACCTCCCTATCTGTCACGTAGGTGGGGAGCCAGTGAACCCGCAGCACCACCTCCGTAAAGTTCGGGTCGACCACGACGCACTTCCGGCCTTTCACCTTGACATCCTTCAGCGCGGTCAGCTTGTCCTTAGCGTCTGTTGAGTTCAGGGTGCACACAAACACGTGGTTGAACTGGAAGGCGCCCAGCCCAACCACGTGCTTCATTCCAACAGTCGACTGCAACATATCGGCAAAGTCCTGAGTGCGGTAGGGGCGTCCTCTGGGCTCCCCATGCAGGAAAACGGTCTTCTCAAGCCTGCTGCCACTTGGTAGTGGCGGCAGCAGCATCTTGTAGCCCGAATCTCCGGCGTTGCTCGTATCCTGATGCGCGCCCTCAACGGGGGCAGCCGCTCCGTTGGCCATTCAGACGCTCGCGTGGGGGGAACGGGAGAGCGGAAAAAAAGACGTCCGCTCCCACGCGCGCCCACGTCGGAACCTTTTCTGGAGGATCTCTTTCCCTAGTAACAATTCAGCCGGTAAACTGTAAGTTGGAAAGTTTGCTGTCGATTTTTCTCTAGCAAAAGCACTCCTGGGTCGAAGTCGGGAAGCACCACGCTTTGGGGACATTCGCACCTAGTAAAGAAATCGTACGCGTGCATATTGAACTCGAAGTAGACACGTCGTGCTTGACGTTTGCGCGAGCAATGTCTTCAGCCCCGAGAAGGGATCGACGGCTCGGCGACGTCTTCGTGCAAATCGGCTTGGTGGCCGGGCGTGTCGTACGGGATGAATACCAATTCTTTTGATCACTCCCAAATTTCTCTTTTAACGGTTGACAGAATTCGCCGGTACCGCGAACGACAGTTCTGAAATAGAGGTCCCACGCCCGTCGTCCGCTGCCATCGCCGTCCCCGCGAGTCCCACGATACGCGAAACGACGAACGCACAGAATGCTTCCGGTTGTCTGTGGAACTTTTTTTTTTTTTCAATCAACGTATTTACAGCTTTTTAGAAGCCACAAAAAATAGGTTTCATATTTTTTTCTATTTTTAATAATGAGTGTGTGCCTTCAGTGATTCACGACTTTGATTAAATTTGGTGGTCGCATCGATACCTTAGAAAATGGCCCGTGACCGCGAAAAAGAGAGTGAGCGAGACTCGAACCGGCCACTTCTTGATCGGCGGTTTTCGGGCGGAAAGAAACCGAATTTCGAGCCGCAAATTCTGTTCTGGGTAGTTGAGCTCTCATATGTCACGTAAAACTAAAAACCTCAGCGAGCATAAATACCCTGTCAGTGTCCCTTTAACAATTATCACCGTACAGATAGTGTATCATCCATGAAATCTCTTCTCTCCTTGCCACTGCTTTCTTTGCGCCGTAAGTGTTCTCGTCTATGTCTTTTCTATAAAATATATAATTCTAACCCCATTCTTAAAGAAAAGCTCTTCCTCGTCCCACCTTACGTTTCTCCACGCATTGATCATCAGTACAAAGTCGGCATTCCTCATTCTCGAACCTCAGCCTATCACGAATCTTTCATTCCTAGGACATCACCAGAGTGGAACCACCTTCCGGCGTCATTAATATTATTACCCTCGTTAGATGTGTTTAAAAGTGCTGTTACTAATTATTTTTGCGAAAGTGACCCGTGACCTATTCCATGTCTTCTATTACTGTTTGTTGTTGTTTTTTCACTCACTCCCCTCTGTAACGCCCCCAGGGCCTTGAGGGTATGTAAATAAATAAATAAATAAATAAAAAATAAATCAAGCACGCAATATCACCCACGCTATTTTGATCGCAGCCTGCCAACCCACCTGCCAAAACGCTATCTGCCATGGATGGATGATAGCGGCTGCAGCAGCTTACATTGGCTAGAGGTGATATAACTCTACCTAAAGATGGCCGCCAGTGACCGCATTCGCGGAGCGGGCAAACGCGATCCAGCAATTGTCATAGAGATCAGTATGTGGTTCTCGTATGGATCGCTTCGGGGTCGTGCTGGAGCCTGGATCCAGGCTCCTGAGCATGACGCCCGGTCCCGGTAGTGTAAAAATAAGGACTTTTAACAAACCGTGTTCCGCGTATCGCACTATCGGAGCCTTTGAAGCATGCTTTTAAGTGCGCGCCCCGCTGTCACGGTATCACTCCGGGTGCGCGCCTATAAAGCATCTTTCAAAGGCTCCGATAGTGCAGTACGCGGAACACGGTAACAGTTCGCTAAAAGTCCCTAACGTAATATACGATGTGCGATTTCGCTTTCAGCTGTATAAGGTGCGTATACGTCATGTGTGTTCGTTGTTCTTCTGTTTCGAGGCGTCCCGCCGTCCAGTAAGGAATCCACAGCTGCGACCGAAATATTTCGAGGCACATTTATTGCACAGATGCTAAAACGGAATTAAGTACAGCACTGCACCTGCATACGCGCAAAAATAAAACATTGGCAAAATCATTTCGTCAACCTCGCCCACAGCTGCAGTTGCACATCGCCAGCACCTCTCTGTCATCTGTGCACGATCTCATCACTTCATTATTACATGCTTGGCCGCACACCTTCTTGGGAATTGGCTTTATCACTAACTTTATCACTATCACTTCTTGGGAATGGTCACTAACATATATCTTTACAAGTGTACACATTGACCCACATAATTACGCATTCAACATGCCAAGTTGGATCAGCTGTTCACTGAAAGTAAAGTTGTTCACTGATTTAAGAAATATAAGCTACTTAGGTGGCCCCCAGCAATCATTACCTTCATTTTTACATATTCAAAGCTTCTCACGCAAGCAAGATGAAAATGTGAAATAAAGCTTCGAAAAATGTTGGCACTCAACAGGCTGGATAACTTGTTGGGAACCACGAAGTGTTCGAAGCTTTCTTCCTTCTTGAGACGACGTTCAAATGCTCGTTCTATATGCCCCAGCATCTAATGACAATGTGGTCATGATGTTTAAAATTTTAAACTGATTTAAAACAAAACAAATGTCCATCTACAGCGAACAAACTAATGACATAATGCCATTGTCGCACCCGAAACCATGCAGAAATAAATGGAACTTCAAATTAATATATAGGAAGCCTCATTCTTTTGTTTTATTATCCTCCGTCTGTTCGAGGACCGCCAAAGACCATTTTCAAGATTAAACCCAATTGTTACACTTTAAATAAGCAGTTGTGCACAAATCGAAGTGGAGCTAGGTGTATACCATTAACTTCATTAAAACCGTACTTGTTCGGGGGAAAGCATATGTTTTTACTGCGAGAACGAGCCTGCAAACTAACAGCTATGGGCAGCAGAAGTTTAATGGTAAGTTCGCTGAGCAAATAAAACTGAGTACGGGAGATACATACTCACCTGCCTTATCTTGAAAAAAAAAATGAACAAACAAAAACTTGTGGTCTTGGCATTTGCGCTGTTCGTGCACCATCGGGATATGGCCACGTAAAATGCACCTCTCAACAGTCTCTGAAAGTTCGCACCAAAATATCCATCGAGTTCGACAGGCGCGCGGAACGCCGGAGCGTGAAACTACGCTCGCACGACCCTTGGGTAAACAAAACCACGCGACGCCGCCGTCCGCCGTTACGAAGTTTCAAATTTGGGCGAGGGTAGAGCGAAGGGGAGGGGGGGGGGGGGGGGGGGGGGGGGGGGGGGCCGCGGGGGGGGGCCGCGGCGGCGTATTTCCAAAACCTGGCCATTCCAGATCTGCCGCGGAGCGGCGTGCTCTGATTGGCCAGATTACCGCCGCACAAAATATTGACGGCGACGCACATACGGCGCCGGTCGCCGGCAGGAGCGTCTGCTAGACTGCTACACTCCGGCGGATACTTTGGTGCCGTGGTCCGTGGTGACTTAGCGGACGGGTTGTTTCATCTGCCAGTGCATATCCATTGAGTTATTCCGCATATTACGCGCATAAAAGTCGGTGGCAGAAGTCTCGAGCATGCCGATGTCCACAGTTCGACTGCTCCAACCTCGGCGATTCTCTACCCAAGCTCGAATGAAGTAGGCCTCGCTGCTCTGTTCCGTAATTGAAACCGTGTACACGTGGAGTGCTTGCAGTGCTAATGCGCAGTGCTTTTCAACCGTAATTCAAGAAGCGAGAACGATAGCCCTGCACAGCGTGTGTGGCTGGTGTCAACGTTTTCCGTGTGGCTCTTATCAAAGTAAGCCTTGTCGCCTTCCTACGCGCCCGCGTAGCGCCCGCAATGCTGTCAATCGTACTGCTCAATTAATTCGCTGTTTTTCTTGCTCTGAAACGCTATGCAGATTTTATATCCACTTCAATGCTTCACAGCTGAATGAACACTTGTTTGTCGCTAAACAAGATTGCCACGAACGGATTTGCTTCCGCGGTTTTACGCCCCGCAAGTGTTTACTTTTTCTGCCGTATTTTCACGTTTTATTGCACAGACTGCTTTGATTTGTACCAGTTTTAGGCTATTTGGCGCATACCAAGTTTTGTGAAATTAAAAGGACGCGAATTGGTTTCAAGCTGTTTGTTTCTTACGCCTATCATGATTTCACATCGTTATTTTGATCAGCACTGGAGGTGAGCTAGGACTGCTCCAATAAGTCTTCTTAACCCCAAGGAGCAGAAAATAAAAACCCATACAGAACTCGGTTTCAATAGATAGGGGCCTTTTCCTGGTGCCTTTTTGTTCACTGTTCCCTTCTCTGCACTTGATACATAGGTATGTCACCTGCCCTTTCAGCCTGTGGAGGTCTATGGGAATTAGAACGGAAGCATTAAAGCCATCTTCAGAATTACTTGTGCCTTAAATCCTGTTACCCACGGGACATTCTTGTGTGAATCCAAAGTCCATGCTATTGAGAGCTTCTCCATGGTAGTGATAGACTCCAGCTACAATCTAGTTTTGTCATCTTTATTTCGGTCCCATCAATTTCCAGCTGCTGATGTCATCACTGTGTAATGCTGAAGTTCTAAAGGTCCCATAAATTACAGGCAGATTCAGACAATCCAGGACACTGAGCACAACGAATGCAATGCTGCTGGTTCTCACGACCAGCGACTTATACGCACACACCCCTGACATACCCCAGGCCGAGTCCCTAATAACCGCGTCCCACTAGAGCAACAGCGACAGACGACAATGAGCGACAAACAGCCCATTGGTCGGAGTCCGCTGTCCCACCTGGCGGATACGACGCAGAAAAAGGGGACAAGGAAACTTGTTTCCTAGTGGGACTGGAGTTGTTAACAAAACACTTCAAAATACAGAGACAAACAGAGTATCGCGACGCAGTTTTCGCATTTCTCTTTGGCCGTAAAACGCACCGACAAACACGGTGAAAGTGGAGACGATTACTTTATTTTTTGTTTGAAGCTTCTGCTTGTCTTCATTTGCCATTGGCAACTTTCTGAAAACAGTCATGACAATCGACACCCAACTTTTTCCAAACTAGAATTTCTGAATCGTTCCTCTTTTGGGTTGTTCGAAGCATTCCAGATGGGCACCACGGAATTTCAAGTCAATTTGAGGATGTTTTTAATTACATATCCGAATGACCGAGGGCAGGCGTTTTATGGGGGACAATACGGGAGTAGTTTTATGGGGGGACAATCACAGAACAGACGACAACTCTCTCGTTTTGCCGGAATGGCTTGCCGCAGAACTGGTGGAACGTCGTGTCCTACTTCGTGGTGAGCGGTCTTACTTTGGTCAGTCCTCGCACATGGGTGTATCCATCCTGATGCAGGGGCGTAGACTTCGGTATCTTGAAGCACCAACTCGCGCACCAAGTTTTCGCGAGCAAAACCAGCCACAGCACATTCCCTTTTGCAACACGACATCTAGCAAGCAAGCCGTGCCTGCGACCACTACGAGCAATCCAGGAATCGGAACTGCGGGAGCAGGAACGATCAGTGGCCGCCAAGGACTGAGTCACGGGAGGAATGGGAGGAAGGGTAGGAGGAGGGTGGGGAAGACAGCAACAGAAGGCACAAGCGGGAGAGAAAATTAAGTTTGTCCCCGAGTGATGTTCCTCGGAGGGCCTGCTTGCTGCGGCGTTTGTCGCGGGTGTTGGTCATTACAGTGGAACAGCATCAGCAACACAAAACTTTGTGGTGTTGCAGGACAAAAATCGTTATTTGTCGCTGTAGTGCCGGGGTGGCCAGGCTAACCCGGCCTAAGAGCCACAAACAAAACTACGAAACTTTTAAGAGCTGCGGGGGGGGGGGGGGGGGGGGGGGGACTTTTGTCTACAGCAATTAACGAAGCTCGAACTACTTTCAATCTATCTGAGTCAAAAGCAGTACAACTGTACATAAGGTAGCAGTAGCACAAGACTATCAAACTGTAACCTGTCTTTCGACTTAAAACGCATTCCATTTCTTGTTTTGGGGAAGTGCTCGTGTGATCAGGAGGGAGGCGGGCGAGGGGAAGGAGGGGGGGGAGGGAACCGCGAGCTGCACTTTAACACGTGAAGTCGCGAGCCGCAGCTTGGCCACCCCTGCTCTAATGGGACGACGCTATAAGAATTTTCTACTCAAAGTATGCAAATCTACGCAATATATCCCTCGGGAGGCCTTTCCCAGAATTAGCAACACCTTCCCAGATTGACAATCATAGATGAAGCCCTGGTCTCAATCCTGGCAGTGTTACAGCAGGGGAAGGTGAGCACTGCAGATGCCTGTTCTGCTGCGACTCACTAGCAAGTCAGTCGCGGGAGATTCAAGGAACTCCAAGTTGGGACGTTGCGACCAAAGCAACATTTTCCCCCTCTGCTTGGTCCCTTTGCTTGAACTTCTAGAACGAGCCACACCGGGATCAAGACTATCTGCACCAGTACATAGCAGCTCCTATGACCCATCTTGTAACGCCTTCATCTCAATCGCCATTCTGCAGCAGTTCTTTTAGGCACAATCTTCAGAAGGTAATCAAATGAGCATGCACAAGCTACGTCAGAGTTCCAGGTGCAGTTCGGGGTCTTGCATCCGAGAAATATTTCTCGACAGTCACCACATATGTCGATGAACACCAGTGTTGCAGGCAATCATCTGCCAAGAAGCCACACTTGATCATGCAGACGCTTGCTTCCCAGAGGTCGATTGCATAGAACTCTATGGAGCAGCCCGATCCTGCCCACCAATCAGGCCTTTGGCACGTTCCCTCTGTGTAGCATTGCAGATGCTTGAAGTAGACTGTAGACTGCCTGCCTGATGGGGAAAGGAAGACCAAGCAATCAATTCAAGCCACTCTTGAACCAATGTGCAGAAAAGGAAATTCAAACATGGAGATATAAAAACATGCTGTAGTCAAGACAGATTGTAGGTCGCTATGCTTGCTCTGGGTGTGTCTTGATCAATCCATTAAGTGGGAGTCAGAGACTTGCCCTTTTAAAGGGCCCCTGAAAACAAAACAAAAAAGTGTATTTTTTAACAATCTGTAGTCGGTGACAGGTCAAGAACGAAGTGGAAGCTCCTCCCACCTCTTTCCACTTTAGCAGTGCAAACTCTGGAGAGGAGGCGACCTTCTCTCCACCGTTTACTCCGCTGAAGTGGAAAGGGGTGGGAGGAGCTTCCACTTCGTTCTTGACCTGTCACCGACTATAGTTCGGACACGCGTGTCAAAAAAAATTTCACGCGAGGAAAAATATTTTTTAGAGCAATACTGACGGCGCAAGACGCGATTTAGTCGGCAGTCACGTCCCTTATGGCTTGTTTTCTCTCGGCATTTCAGGCGCATGGAGCAGAGGTCAATCGCCTTCGCCTTCACGACCAAGATGTCATTTTGGAATGACCCATGACGTCATGGACTTCACGCACAATTTCAATTAAATCTCTCGCAAACAATATTGCTCTAAAAAATTTTTTTTTTTCGTAAACTTTTTTTTAGCACATGTGTCCCACTAGACTGTTTAAAAAAAAAAAAAACTTTTTTTGCTCTTCAGGGTTTTTTAAGTTAGCCACAAGGTTACTTCCCAACAAGCAAGTCATCGCTTGAAGTCCTGCTGCATGCTACCTTAGGAAGAAAGTTGAAGATGGGAAATTTGCATCAGAATGAGCAAGAATGCCTTCCAAGGGGAAAAGCATTGACGTGCATGCTCCGCCAAAGCTACATTTCACCAAAATGTAATGAATTTATGCCTACATTGCACCATAAGGGAGTTTTCGTTTATAACTACCGAAACTAATAGTTCAGGCGTCGCAGTACTGCCAGATTGTTCCTGTAACATTGTGCAAATCGTTCAGAACTTCCGGTTATCGCTTAGAATAACGTGTCGTTTGATTTGATTTACACACCGAACATGAATCAGTACTCGGATGTTCCGTGATATCTCTCATTGTACGTGGTATGTTCGGGCAGTCTAATTACCTCCGTTGAGTGCGCTTCTCACACCACACACTGGTGCACTGCCGAGAAGCTACGCCCGTGGAGTAGGCATTGCAATTCTGCATATGTTGCTTTGCCGCAGCGCAGCCTTGTCTTAAAGGGGCACTAAAGTGCTTTTTGAGATCCTCGTTTTATTGTTATAACTCAATCTACGAGCACTAACCATCCTTAAAAAACAAAAATTACATTCATCTGCGGCCGATTTCCATACTAAAAAAATCAATCAAAATTCTCGACACTTCGCGTCATCGCAGAATGACAGATGGCGCTACCAAACCTTGGTGAATATGGTCAAACAACGGACGGCACGTGTCAGCCACTCGCGAGCGATTCAGTCCACCGTGGACGAGGTGCCGACCAGTCGTGCTCGTCCACACGGGAACCCATCGCTCGCAAGTGGCTGACATGCGCTGCCCGTCGCTCGACCATATTCAGCAAGGTTCGCTAGCGCCAGCTGTCATTCTGGGACAATGGTAAGTGTCTGGAACCATCACTTTCTTAAGATACAAATCGGCCGCGGACGAATGTAACTTCTGGTTTTTTAGGATGATCAGTGCTCGTACATTGAGGTATGACCAAAGAACGAGACTCTCAAAACACGCTTTAGTGCCCCATTAAAGGGATATTGAACCGAAATTTGGATTTCGCAAAATAAGGACGCATGAGAGTTGAACAAGACGCTGGGAACTCCAAAAGATGGCTCGTACATCAGTATCTCCAACGGATGGCCGCACTTTTGGAAAAAAAAAAGGGCACAATCAAGGGAGATCTTTGACGTCATTGTCCTCCGGGAGAATTTCAGAATGAGGGGAAGCGGCATCGCTTCTCTCCTCCTTGCTTCGGTTCACTAGCTCGAAGGGACGTAGGGAGAAGGAAACGGAATGGGAATCGCGACGTGACTTGTCTCGTCGGCAGTGTTCACTCGCACACTTCTTTTCCAAAAATACAGAGATTCGATCCGTTAGAGGCATCGCTGTATGAGTGTTGTTTCGGGGTTTTGCAGCGTCCCGCCTATCCGTCCACCCTTGTTTTGTGAGCTCGAAATTTCTGTTGACTATACCTCTATGGGTGAAAGCACTATTCCAGTGTGAAAGGTGGACAACAAAGCATGAATTAGAAAAATAAATATATATGTGGAAGGATATCAGGGGTGGCCAAACTGCGGCTCGTGAGCCGCATGCGGCTCATCACGGGTCCAAGTGTGGCTCGCTGGTTTTGGGTAAGCATGCCGCCCTACCCCCCCCTGTGTTCCAAAGCCGAACAGACTTTTAGAATTCAAAAAAAAAAAGCTCACGGACTTGGCAGCCTTGTATTACACAACGTAGATACAGCTGGACTGGTCTTTAACACATTAATGCGTCCGGTGACACTGTTTCCTTTATCGTTCTAGAGAAAATTTCGAACCGTATACGCATAACAGACGTCGGGGGCAGCGGCTGGCTAGCAAACCAGCCGAAGCTTTCATTTTTGCTGAGCGGTTAAAGTAACATTCTGCTGCTTGCTGTTATTTGTTGTAGTCAACAATTATACTTGCCCTTCTTGAAAAGCACTGTTCCCTCCATATAGTTTTTTTTTTTTTTTTTTTTAAGTAGTCTCCTTTTCTTTACTTTCCTGTGGCTCTTTGAACCTTTGTCGTTTTGTCTGCGGCTCTAACCCCACGTCACTTTGGCCACCCCTGGCCTATATGATAGACGTCGACACCTTGAAAATATTACACACAATTCCTTTATGTGGTTAGCATACTAATTTAATGATGCTTGCTTATCCAAAAGTGCTCATCAGTGAGTAAATAATAATCGTCCCCAGAGCCCGACCTGTATTTCTGGGGGTGTGCTGTGTAGTATGTCGTTTATATATGTCAAGACTGACTCCAAAACAGAACTGTGAGCTGGCAGAGGGTTTGCAACATTACCGTTGCTTTCCACACTTTGGCTTGAATTTGTTAGGTGGGAATCAATCCAGTTAGTTATTGCTGGTTCCATCTTAAATGTTTTGATTCTGGCCACAGGTCTCCAATGTGGCACTCAATAAGAGGCCTCATATAAGCCTACAAACCATATAAACCTGCTCTGTGTCATTTAGTGCTAATGCAATGAGCTGTTTCCTATGCTCTGTTCACCACCAAGTTGACAGTGCGATGGGAGCAACACATTCACTGGACCTATCGACCGCCTTCCACTCGTCACCGGACCCTGCTCCTGACGCATGGATGTAGGCGGGGGAATGTGATAAAGATGGCAAATGATGGGCGTACAACTGGTCCAGCAAGCACGTAGCTTCCAATGCACCGTCAGCTTAGGGGTGAGCGGAGTATACCAGTTCTGCGAGTGTACATAGGCCAGGTCAGGAAATGAAATACATTTAATTCCCTCATGAGCTACAAACAACGGAACTAAATAGCCATAAAACCTTTATCCATGACGACACATACGTAGCACCCGAAACGAAGGTGTGGGATGGCGATAGGTGATACCATTAAATGACAAAACAGTACAACATCATGCTTGTGTTTAATATCTGTTAAAGTGCATCGCGGTTCTGCACTAACCCGCACATTAAATTGAGAAAACTAATTCGCAACTAGCAATATGGTTTTGTAGAAATCAAATATTGTTTGGAATTTTTGTGTGACGCTTCATGTCCCCAGTATTTAGGTTCATCAAAATTGAGTGCTGAAAAAACATTGATTCAAGGCTTTTACAGTACCTCTTTTCTCATTCCATTTCATTGAATGGCAGTGACAGCACCATAGGAATTGAACAAAGAGTGAAATCTGCCACCTTGTTGACAAACCTACCTGCTGAAGGTGGCCACGAGATTCCCTTGTCACCACTTGGTCACTTGAATACGCCGTTAACTATTGTATCTAGATGTACTGCGGCAGCAATGTTGTAGCTGTGATGCTCGTCGGGCCAGGTCTCCTTTCAGATGTGCATATTCCCGTCGAAAAGTAGCCCATCGCCATGGCAGCTGGTATGACAAGAGTATAAATACATTAGCCAAAAAAATTTAACAGTCAGACAAGCTAGTCTACATGCCGCAAAATTCTACACATGGAGACTAAAAAGAAAGAAAGCAATGCAACATTGTCTTTACAGGGCTGTGCATCTCAACTCTCTTCCCTAGCCTTGCGTTGACAAAATGGGACAATCTACCTACGTCGATCTCTATAGTTTGCATTGCAAAAGCAAACCATGTTTTTTATGTCGGCAGTGACAAGGAGACTACAGGCATAATCTGAGGTTCTTTTTTAAAACAAAACAATTCTGTAAAGCGAACCCATGTTACAGCCTGTACCGTGTCTAAGTGAGGCGAGTTAAATTCTGGTTTCTCTCCTGAATGTTTATAATAAATCACTATACACCTAGCAGTGCTAGAGCACAAAGTGAATAAGGCACAGAGCTTCCTTCAGTTGTCTAAGACCGGAGGATGAACCTCTCACAGGGGTGAATGTACTCGAAACGCGCCATTTAGGAATGTATAACAATGAGTGCGTTGTGGGCCAGATGTAGATAATACGACAGATATATACTTTATGATGACATCTGAGCGTATCTACAATGTCTAGACATGCGAATTTGCTGTCCAGACAAACGTATTCCCCACAGCTTTATTCTGAGCGAGGATTGCTACTCAATAACGTCACTGCAGCGTGGTGGTTTCAGACGGTGCTGTGTCATTAGCTATTTTCAGACGTTGGAAACTTAACAGCAGACGGAAAAACTATTGTCGCAACTTCTACATCAATTCAGCCCAACTAGCTGACTAATAAAATCATAACTATACTCCGCGACAACTTTTCTTGGCAATGCAGTGGAAGGTACGTCCCGCGTCCCCTTTCCCATTTTGAGTGTACGCAGGCTCTCCTCCTCTCCTCGGAAATGGGGGAGGACGAGAGCCTGCGTACACTCAAAATGGGAGAGGGGATGCGGGACGTACCTTCCGCTGCATTGCCAAGAATAGTTGTCGCGGAGTATAGGGATGTCACAAACCTGCTGAGATTGCAGGAGTTAAGGTTTGAACTTGAAATGTTTGCAAATTTCAAACCCTGCTGTGTTTCGAATTTGAAAAGTTTGATAATGTAAAGTTTCTGAAAGTTCAAGTTTGAAGATTTCAACTCTCTTTACAGATTGAGTATGAAAAGTTTGAAAATTTCGAATTTCTTTGCTATTCATGTTCGAAGAATTCAAATTTAGGTTTTTGAATCTCAAGGTACAAGATCAAATACCACAATTTAAAATAAAGTCTTTAAGGGCTCATCTGGAAAAAACTTGAAAGTGCTACAAAGTTGACTAAAAACGCTGCACATTTTATTTTGTGCCATAAACACTACTTTCTTCTCGGTACCCGGTTCTTAGGATACTTCTCGTTATTTACTATGATTTATGAAACAAGCCTTGAGTTGGTTGGACGGTTCAGCGACAAGACTTGAGGCGGTCTGGTATGCATCAGGTATTGCTACCTCTTCGTAAACTGGAAGCAATGCGATTGAATACCCCTAAATGAGATGCTGGCATGAGACAATGAAATATACAAGTTGATGCGTGCAGACAAAGTCGCCAAAGCAAGACATCTTGCTTTACGAAAGTTTGTAGTTGCTCTGGGCGTTTATTTCCAGTGGAATGGCCCGTGGGGCAGAGAAAACACTGCACGCAGGTACAGCACCCGACAGAGCTCAAGGTCAAGAAGCATGCAACCAGACAAGCTCATAAGGTCCCCCGGCCCCCCAAGATACACCTGATCAGGTAATGACCGGTCATGCATCAGGCTCACTACACTGCCGGTTTCTTTGGCATTTCAGTGGCTCCAAGGCAAGGCACCGGCCTACAAACCCCAGGTGGCAGGTTTTAATCCCGGCCCAGGGGCCCGTAATTTTACAAAGGCTTATTGCGGAGAAGGTCTTGTAATCAAGCTTTCTGTTGCACGTCTGATCCCCAGGTGGTCCAAATTAATCCTCAGTCGTATGCTGAGGTGTTCCAAATGCTTCTCGTCGGTTTGGCTTGTAAAACACCCAGATTTGATTTTGCATAGCTGGTTCTTCGCGCTTTCCTTCTTAGAAAGGTAAGAAAACAAGCGGATACATTAGTTGCTTTAATATGCAAGTGGATGCTGACGATAATGGATCAAGTGCCGATCCAGTGTTGCCTCTCACAAGTCGGTGTCACTTTCAGTGCGCGCCTTTCCCCAACCAGCCACTAACACGAGGAGATTGGGCAATTTGCATTCGAAAACAGCCAGGGTTATGAACAATGCCCCAGAAAAGTGCCTTTGTTGGATTTTCAACCTGCAGACAAGAAACCTGCAGGTTAGTTTGGGGCAACCTACACAGTTTTACACGGTAGAGGCTCTGTGCGAAAGCAGGAGAAAAAACTTTCAGGTACGACGCCGGCCGCCACCCCAATGCGAGTCGTTGCTGGCACCACATCTTTGTGTTAATAATATTTAGGACCTTATACGATTTGGGTAAAGTTTCTTCACACTTCGTCAAACTTCTGTATGTTTCACATACCCAATTTTTCCCCTTCAACTGGAAACCTCAAAGATTATTTTTCGGTTTCCAGTTCAAGTTTTTTCCAGAATAAAAAAATTATAATGTTTCGGTTTGACTCCGGTTTGTACACAAATTGGAGTTTTTTCTTATGTTTGGTTTTCTTTTCAGTTAGATGCCCTGGAGGATTAATGAAATCCACTGTCTACGATACAGATGACCTCTTTCGTCTTTATACCTTGAAAAATGTACAGACCGCCAACGCAGCATCAGTTTGTACCGTTGACTCTGTCACTTAATCGTCACTTCAGTGTCATGTCGTGCAAGCAACCGAAAAAGGGGTCGGCTTTCAAGGCACAGTGTTATGTAAGGAAAGTAATGGTGACCAGTTCCAGTCCCGACCCAACTATCCACCTCGTGCAGAGCTTGTGAGCTCCGGTTGGAATGGCCGGGGGGGGGGCCATTACAAACAGCTGATTTCACTCTCCTTGAGCACATAAGTTATTCAAGGTTATTGCGTTCCGTAACTTCATTGTACTGTATGCGTTGCGAGCGCATAAGGCACCGCCATAACCGGGGCCATGTAAGCAAACTTGGACGGGTGAAATCCGGGCGGTCTTGATATCACGAAAGCTCGCCTGCACCGTCAAAAAGTAAGGAACAATATGTTAGAAACAATCTTTCTCTGAATTCAGCACATCTACGAACCTCCAACGAAGTTGGCCCTGCGAACAGGAGAGTTCACGATTGGTTTTCAAGGCATTCCGTTACAGGGTTCTGTCAGTAACTGATATTTTCTGTTTTCTTTTTTTTTCATAGTAGTTTTAAAGTGGCAAGATGTGAATGAGTATAGCGCACACCTTAAGAACGAGAAGCTTAATCCGTCATTCTTTACTTAAGTACCGGGTATAGCTTGATTACGTTGAGCTGGGGTCATACTGATTATACATCATACAAAAGACAGTCTGCATACAGATTTGAGGGCAAGTCACCGTGAGATCCATGCTTCGAATGCAGCCTGGCAATGGGTTCAAGGAGAAACTTAGCATGCAACATTCGAACCACACATATTGCGGTGACTTGCATGTGCAGACTGTCTTTTGTATGATGTATGAGCAGTGTGACCCCGGCCAGCTGTCTTCTGGGTAAAAGCAGAATGTCCCGCTATCACATTGAGGACCCGGCCAGCTGACACGGGGGATTCGCGTCATAGGCTTCTGAAACACGAGCTCTTGAAAGCAGGGCAAAAGGGGCAGGGTGCTTCACATTGGGTGCTTTCGTGCACCACCCGCAAAAGGCTACTGAAACCTTATAAAAATTTTCATTTGAACCATTTTTGCTGCTATTTGCACAACCTACAGCTGCACAGTGATGAGGCATAACAATTATGAAGCCAAGCCATGAGAATAACGGAGGTAGTCAAGCCAAACCAATCCTGTCTGAGGGACTGAGTGGACGAGAGAGCCCCCAAAAATGGTGCCTTTCCCTTTCCTCCTCTCTCTGAGTTCACACATGCGCCCAGGTATACATGGCTTGCATTGACCTCACATCAGCTGCCATTGCTCCATACCATGCGCCTGTTTCTGTACCTTCTGCAGCATACATTTGACACCATCAAATTTGTCTTCTGGGCAAGGCTTGCCGAAAGAAACAAATTGAATGGTGCGAAATCTATGCTGCACAAGGTACGGTGCAGCAATGGCAGCTGGTATGGTGCCATATGACGCCCCGTGCAAGGCATGGTTCCCGGACATTTCATCGAACACTGTTTCATCGAACGCCGTTTCGTCAAACGCTGTTTCATCGAAAAAATGGACGTTTCATTGAATCGCTGATGGGAGTTTCATTGAATGTCTTTTAAATAAAAAGTGTGAAAGATGTTCTTTTATGCACGGATCGAGTGCATTTTCGTCTCATTCACCCATTTCATCGTCAGGGTTTTTAATGTCCAAACTTGTAGCTGTTACAATTTATTTTATGGCAAGTAACCCATGAGGATATTTGTACCGATCTTTATGTTTGTTTTGAAGATTGTGCTTATCTGTTCACCCTTTCTGTATTACCCGATGGCCCTTGAGGGTATTGTAACAAATAAATAAAAAGTCGCACTCCCGGTAAGAGCGCACTCCAACTCATGGAGGCCAGAAGGCGACTTAGGTTTTCCAGAGGCGCAACAACTTTAGCCATGTAAGCCTCGTAGCCTCTCATGTCTTTGTATTGATGCTTTTTTACTGCCCGAAGCTTGCAGTTGCTAAAGCTGAGGTGCTATATTTATGAAACTACAATGAAACATTGTTTTCTTTTTTTAGTTTTAAGACTCAGTCGAGTCAAAAGTAAGTATGTCACATCAAATTTTATTTGAAAACTTTCGGGGGTTCATGTGTTCGTGCGACAGCCATTCACCGTTTCAAATGATGAGCGATTGCTCTCTAAAAGTTCCCCACAGCCGTGGTCCGTCAGTTCTCATAAAAAAGGCGGACCTTCTCATCCCTTGCCGCTATGGCCATCTTCTGGCGAGGAGGCTTTTGGGAACTCAGCATCGCCTCCAGCTTGTCTACCGTCAGTTGATGTTCTGTGGCGATGCAAGTCAAAAACTTCCAGAACCTGAAATGGGCACCTCCGACCAGCTTCAGGAAGCGAGACCGCCACCATGGCGTTGGATAAGACGGCGTTCGATAAAACGGCGGTCGATGAAACGGCTTCGATGAAACGCCGTTCAATGAAACGGCTTCGATGAAACGGCGTTCGACAAAACGGAGTTCAATGAAATGTCCAGTCCCAGCAAGGCATGTATACAAAGTCTGCAGACACAGATACGAGACCTGCAAACGTGGGTTAGGCACTGATAACAAAACTGACACCTGGATAAGCATGTTTTCAAGTAATTTGGTCTGAGATACTAGTGTCATCGTACATGCCACCTGATTAATTATGTGTATTCTTCTATCCTGGAAAATTTAATATGATCCATGTACTGGCTCGAGCGTACACGGTGGCCGGCTAGCAGTCACACATGCGTAAGGGTTGCAACCTTTCTGCCTAGCCTTGCGCGTTGTCGTGTACGCACCAATCTCTTGTGCAAAGAAATTAGAATTAAAATGTGTCACTGCCTCGAAATCTGCCTTCAGCAACATGAAATCAAACGGGGCTATACCGATCTCTTTCTGCCCGTTAGAAACTCCGCAACAAATTCTGAAGTTTAATCATATTAAGGCTGGCAGCCTGCTATTTGGGTATTTGTTTTTGATCGGCATGCGAAATGCGCACCACGATTGTTTCTGTACTCATTATATGGCTAAAATCAGACTTGATGCTCGGGTGTTGATGTCGCTGGCTGTAATAAGGCGGAGCCTCCTGAGGGGGCGGTTCACCGAATGATACTTTAGCGAATAGTTGGGCGCCGCGAAGCGGCGTTCACGTGTGGGCCAATACACATACACATGTGGGTTCATATTTTTTGTAATGAGCCGCCTCAGACTGTCGCCGCGAAGCGGCGTAAAGCGCAGCGCGGCGGGTGGGTTAACGCGCGCCCCCGTTATTGCCCCGGAGGCTCCGCCTTATTACAGGCCAGCGACATCAATACGGTAATACCTATGCTCGTACCCAAAGGTTACATAAAAATGTTTCACATATATCGGAGCATAGCGTCACTTAATAAGCAATAGGAGCAGACTTGCCAAGGGACGCAGTCCGCAGGCGACGTAGGTTCACGTAGCCCTCCTTGGTGTAGCCCACGGTGGAAGAAACGAAATGCTTCTTCCGTCGTGGTGTAGCCAGACAGACGATGGGCACAGCCATGACAGTTATTCTATTGTTTGAATTTTATGATGCAGAAAGTTTCGCACATCAACTTTGGTTGTTTATTATGTTCGTTATAAGTAAACCAAAACAAAACATTTAACTAAAATTGTTATTTATCATTTATCGTAATATATTTAATGCTTTAATACGTTAACGTAATGTTAACGAACCTAACGACTACGAACGAACAGAAACGAAATCGACAACAAGCAAAATGGCTGCGACCAGTTGAGGCTGCTGAAGCTGCAGTGGTCAAGTTAACGGCATTCTACGTTACTGTATTTAGTTGTAAGCTCGTACACCACTATAATTCGACACGAGATTTCTGAAAAGTCGACATGCTATAAATAAAACGGTAGCGTGCCCTTCTATTTAATTAGAGCTGAAAATACATTTGGGAGTGAAGTGATTTGAATCTGAGCAGTCGCCCGCTGCAACACAACGGTATGTATTCACGATTCATGAAGATTTCTTGTGCATGTATCAGAAGATATTCCTTAAAGCATGGATCACAGGGCGTTTTCATCATCTTAAGCGGCCTTAAAAAAAGGAAATAATGGAAGCTACACAGGGGAATGAAACGTTCGGATCGAATAGAATTGTTCGACGGTGCCGAAAGACAAAATTGAACGAGTTGTAATATGCGGAGTGTAGAAGCTTAGCACACGAACGACGTTGTATTTATCAACTCTACTAAAGACTTGTGTTGGTATGGAGACCTTTTGCGCGATGTAACGTTGCAAGCACGGTTGTGCTTCTTATTTTCTTACATTTGGCACCTAATTCCCTGAAATTAGTACACCTGACGGGCCAGTGACAAAGAGTTTATATTCTACAATTCAAAAGACGATAACATTGAAGATGACATAAATATTGTTTCTTTTAAGCCATTGATTATGTTATCGTATTTCGAATCGTAAAGCACCAGGGTGTTTACGTTTTTCCGGAGTTCACAGAAACACTACAAAGAAGGTCCCAACATTAAAAAGAATATTTGTGACTCGTAATCTCGAGACTGTCGCTCAGGGCTTCCCTCACTCTGTTCTCTGCAGTCACATGGAATGATAACACAACTCTTCATAAAGGAAAAAAAAAGGGGGGGATTAAGGTTTTGAGGAGTAATGAGCTGTTGGGCACCAGGGCATTGAATGGAAAAGAAAACCAAACATCAGAAAAAAACTTATTCGTGTGCAAACCGGAATCACACCGAAACATGATAATTTTCTTCATATTGGAATGAAACCGAAAAATAATCTTTGAGGTTTCCACTTCAAGGGGAAAAATTGTTCAAAGTGAAACATACAGAATTTTGACGAATTTCGAACTTTTGAACAGAAATTTGACAAAGTGTGAAGAAAGTTTAATCGTATAAGGTCTTAAATATTATTAATACAAAGATGTGGTGGTGCTACCAACGACTCGCTTGTAGTGGCGGCTGGTCTCGTACCTGAAAGTCGTACCGTGTAAAACTGCGTAGGTTGCCCCAAAGTAAACTTTAGGTCCCTTGTCTGCAGGTTTGAAATCCGATGAAGGCACATTACTGGTGCGTTGTTCATAAGCTTGCTTAGGAGAAGAGCGTGTTGGTTCATGTCATGGATGAAGAACAAATAAAACAATTAAAACAGGGACAACACAACCACATCTTTCAACAAGCAACAGACGAGTAAACTTTCCACAGCGAGCAGCCGACTATACCCAGGAGGGGAAGTGGGGAGAAGGGGAGATAAAAAACGCAAAGTGAAAATCAGAGAGGTGGGTTTATCTCGGATTTTAGAAATTCAACCTCAGTTTTTGTCGGCAGGAGGGAAGGGTTTGACACATTGTTTTTTGCTGTGTTCATGGCGAATGACTCTATGATCTCCCTGCTGCTGTAAAAACGTGTCAAACCCTTCCTTCCTGCTGATGAAAACTGAGGTTGAATTTCTAAAATTCGAGATAAATCCACCTCTCTGATTTGCACTTTGCGTTTTTTATCTCCCCTTCTCCCCCCTTTCCCTCCTGGGTATAGTTGGCTGCTCGCTGTGGAGAGTTTACTCGTCTGTTGCTAGTTGAAAGATGTGGCTGTGTTGTCCCTGTTTTAATTGTTTTATTCTTTCTTCATTCATGGTTGTTCATAACCCTGGCTGTGTTTGAATGCAAGTTGCCCAATCTCCTCGTGTTGTGGCTGGTTGGGGAAAGGCGTGCACTGAAAGTGACACCGATTCGTGAGAGGCAACACTGGATAGGCACTTGATCCATTATCGTCATTATCCAGTTGTATTTTAAAAGCGACTAATATCTCCACTTGTTTTCTTATTTTTCTAAGAAGGAAAGCACGAAGAACCAGCTATGCAAAATCAAATCTGAGGGTTTTAGAAGCCGAGCAGACGACGGGCATTCAGAACACCTCAGCATACGACTGAGGATTAATTTGGAACACCTGGGGATCATTTGACGTGCAACAGAAAGCTTGATTGCATGACCTTCTCGGCAATAAGCCTTTGTCAAATTGCGGGCACCTGGGCCGGGAATAAAACCTGCCACCTGGGGTTTGTAGGCCGGTGCCTTGCCTTGGAGCCACTGAAATGCCAAAGAAACCGGTAGTGTAGTGAGCCTGATGCATGACCGGTCATTACCTGATCAGGTGTATCTTGGGGGGCCGGGGGACCTATGAGCTTGTCTGGTTGCATGCTTCTTGACCTTGAGCTCTGTCGGGTGCTGTACCTGCGTGCAGTGTTTTCTCTGCCCCACGGGCCATTCCACTGGAAATAAACGCCCAGAGCAACTACAAACTTTCGTAAAGCAAGATGTCTTGCCTTGGCGACTTTGTCTGCACGCATCAACTTGTATATTTCATTGTCTCATGCCAGCATCTCATTTAGGGGTATTCAATCGCATTGCTTCCAGTTTGCAAAGAGGTAGCCATTCCTGATGCATACCAGACCGCCTCAAGTCTTGTCGCTGAACCGTCCAACCAACTCAAGGCTTGTTTCATTAATCATAGTAAATAACGAGAAGTATCCTAAGAACCCGGTACCGAGAAGAAAGTAGTGTTTATGGCACAAAATAAAATGTGCAGCGTTTTTAGTCAACTTTGTAGCACTTTCAAGTTTTTTCTAGATGAGCCCTTAAAAACTTTATTTTAAATTGTGGTATTTGATCTTGTACCTTGAGATTCAAAAACCTAAATTTGAATTCTTCAAACATGTATAGCGAAGAAATTCGAAATTTTCAAACTTTTCATATTCAATCTGTAAAGAGAGTTGAAATCTTCAAACTTGAACTTTCAGAAACTTTACATTATCAAACTTTTCAAATTCGAAACACAGCAGGGTTTGAAATTCGCAACCTTTTCAAATTCAAACCTTAACTCCTGCAATCTCGGCAGGTTTGCGACATCCCTAGTTATGATTTTATCTAGTCAGGTAGTTGGGCTAAATGGATGTAGAAGTTGCGACAGTAGTTTTTCCGTCTGCTGCTAAGTATCCAACGTCTGAAAATAGCTAATGACACAGCACCGTCTGAAACCACCACGCTGCAGTGACGTTATTGAGTAGCAATCGTCGCTCAGAATAAAGCAGTGGGGAACACGTTTGCCTGGACAGCAAATTCGCATGTCTAGACATTGTACAGTCAGCACAGAATGAAACCATCGTCACAGGCTGCTCCACTGGAGGGCCCCTGAGAACTAATGAAAATGTGCTTTGGAGCGAAAGTGCAGGTCCTACTAAGGTGTGCTCGACTCTCGCGCGACATATCTGGGACTTCCGCGTTTCGCCGGTGGTCGAGGGTCGAGCACAGCTTAGTAGGACACGCACCCTGGCACCCCGGTGCATTTTCATTAGTTCTCAGGAGCCCTCCAGGTGGAGCAGCCTGTGACGATGGCCACGCGCTGCGGCGTTCGGGTTTCATTCCGTGCTGACTGTACATACGCTCAATGGCGCCATAAATTATACATCTGTCGTATTACCTACATCCGGCCCGCACTCATTGTTATACATTTCTAAATAGTGTTTTTCGTGCACATTCACCCCTGTGAGAGGTTCATTCTCCGGTCTTAGACAACTGAAGGAAGTTCTGTCCCTTACTTGCTTTGTGCTGCTGGGTAGCCTCTGAAAAAGAAATGCTCTAGCACAGCTAGGTGTATAGTGCTTTATTATAGATATTCAGGAGAGCAACCAGAATTTAAGTCACCTCACTTAGACATGGTACAGGCTGTAACGTGGGTTTGCTTTACAGAATTGTTATTTTCTAAAAAAAGATAAAGAAAATCAGATTATGGTTGTAATGCGTGTGTTATACCTTGTCACTGCCGACATAAAAAAACATGGTTTGCTTTTGCAATGCAAACTATAGAGATCGACGTAGGTAGATTGTCCCATTTTGTCTGAACTTGCAACTATGCACACATAACGTCTTGGTCAACGCAGGGCTAGGGAAGAGAGTTGAGATGCAAAGCCCTGTAAAGACAATGTCGCATTGCTTTCTTTTTTTTTTAGTCTCCATGTGTAGAATTGTGTGGCATGTAGACTAGCTTGTCTGACTGTTCAATTTTTCGACTAATGTATTTATACTCTTGTCAATACCAGCTGCCATGGCGATGGGCTACTCTTCGACGGGAACATGCACATCTGAAAGAGACCTGGCCCGATGAGCATCACAGCTACAACATTGCTGCCACAGTACCTCTAGATACAATAGTTATTGGCTTATTCAAGTGACCAAGTGGTGACAAGGGAATCTCGTGGCCACCTTCAGCAGGTAGGTTTGTCAACAAGGTGGCAGGTTTCACTCTTTGTTCAATTCCTATGGTGCTGTCACTGCCATTCAATGAAATGGAATGAGGATAGAGGTACTGTAAAAGCCTTGAATTAATGTTTTTTCAGCACTCAATTTTGATGAACCTAAATACTGGGGACATGAAGCGTCACACAAAAATTCCAAACAATATTTGATTTCTACAAAACCATGTTGCTAGTTGCGAATTAGTTTTCTCAATTTAATGTGCGGGTTATTGCAGAACCGCCACGCGCTTTAACAGATATTAAACACAAGCATGATGTTGTACTGCTTTGTCATTTGATGGTATCACCTATCGCCATCCCACACCTTCGTTTCGGGTGCTACGTATGTGTCGTCTTGGATAAAGGTTTTATGGCTATTTAGTTCCGTTGTTTGTAGCTCATGAGAGAATTAAATGTATCTCATTTCCTGACCTGGCCTATGTACCGTCGCACAACTGGTATACACCGCTCACCCCTAAGCTGATGGTGCATTGGAAGCTACGTGCTTGCTGGACCAGTTGTACGCCCATCATTTGCCATCTGATCAGACATCCCCGCCTACATCCATGCGCCAGGAGCAGGGTCCGGTGACGAGAGGAAGGCGGTCGATAGGTCCAGTGAATGTGTTGCTCCCATCGCACTGTCAACTTGGTGGTGAACAGAGCACAGGAAACAGCTCATTGCATTAGCACTAAATGACACAGAGCAGGTTTATATGATATGTAGGCTCATATCTGGCCTCTTATTGAGTGCCACATTGGAGACCTGTGGCCAGAATCAAAACATTTAAGATGGAACCAGCAGTAACTAACTGGATTGATTCCCACCTAACAAATTCAAGCCAAAGTGTGGAAAGCAGCGGTAATGTTGCAAACCCTCTGCCAGCATATTCAGCTGTAGCTCACAGTTCTGCTTTAGGGTCAGTCTTGACATATATAAATGACGTACTACACAGCACGCCCCCAGAAATACAGGTCGGACTCTGGGGACGATTGTATTATTTACTCACTGATGAGCACCTTGGATAAGCAAGCATCATTAAATAAGTATGCTAACCACATAAAGGAATTGTGTGTAATATTTTCAAGGTGTCAAAGTCTATCATATAGACTAACCAGATTTTTATTTAGCAAAGTTTACTGCAAGGTAAATATCACATCAGCATTCACCAAGTTTCCTTTTCTTTCACATATATATATATTTTTCTAATTCATGCTTTGTTGTCCACCTTTCACCCTGGAATAGTGCTTTTACCCTTAAAGGGATAGTGAACAGAAATTTCGAGCTCACAAAACAAGGGTAAACGGATAGGCGGGACGCTGCAAAACCCCAAAACAACACTCATACAGCGATATCTCTAACGGATCTCTGTATTTTTGGAAAAGAAGTGTGCGAGTGAACACGGCCGACGAGACAAGTCACGTCACGATTCCCGTTCCCTCTCCTTCTCGCTACGTCCCTTCAAGCTAGTGAACTGAAGCGAGAAAGAGAGAAGCGAGGCTGCTTCCCCTCATTCTGCAATTCTGCCGGAGGACAACAACGTCAAAGACCGTCACAGATGGCCGCACTTTTTTTTCAAAAGAGCGGCCATCTGTTTGAGATACTAATGTACAAGTCATGTCTTGGAGTTCCTAGCGTTTTGTTCAACGCTCATGCATCCTTATTTTGCGTAATCCGAATTTCGGTTCGGTATCCCTTTAATGGGGCACTAAAGTGTATTTTGAAAGTCTCGTTCTATGGTCATACCTCAATCTGCGAGCACTAATCATCCTAAAAAACCAGAAATTACATTCATTTGCTGCAAATTCGTATCTTAAAAAAGTGATCGAAGTTCCAGACACTTACCATCGTCAGAGAATAACAGATGGCGCTACCAAACCTTGCTGAATATGGTCGAACGACGGACGGTGCATGTCAGCCACTCGCGAGCGATGGGTTCCTGCGTGGACGAGCACGACTGGTCGGCAGCTTGTCCACGGTGGACTCCATCGCTCGCGAGTAGCCGACACGTGCCGTCCGTTGTTTGACCATATTCACGAAGGTTCGGTAGCGCCATCTGCCATTCTGCGCTGACGCGAAGTGTCGAGAATTCTGATTGATTTTTTTAGTATGGAAATCGGCCGCAGATGAATGTAATTTTTGCTTTTTAAGGATGGTTAGTGCTCGTAGATTGAGTTATAACAATAAAACGAGGCTCTCAAAAAGCACTTTAGTGCCCCTTTAAGACATGGCTGCCCTGTGGCAAAGCGACATAAGCAGAATTGCAATGCCTACTCCACGGGTGTAGCTTCTCGGCAGTGCACCAGTGTGTGGTGTGAGAAGCGCACTCAACGGAGATAATTAGACTGCCCGAACATACCACGTACAATGAGAGATATCACGAAACATCCGAGAACTGAGTCATGTTCGGTGTGTAAATCAAATCAAATCACACATTATTCTAAGCAATAACCGGAAGTTCTAAGCGATTCACACAATGTTGCAGGAACAATCTGGCAGTACTGCGACGCCTGAACTATTAGTTTCGGTAGATACAAACGAAAACTCCCTTATGGTGTAGTGTAGGCATAAATTCATTACATTTTGGTGAAATGTAGCTTTGGCGGAGCATGCACGTCAATGCTTTTCCCCTTGGAAGGCATTCTTGCACATTCCGATCCAAATTTCCCATCTTAAACTTTGTTCCTTAGGTAGCATGCAGCAGGACTTTAAGGGATAACTTGCTGGTTGGGAAGTAACTTTGTGGCTAACTTAAAAGACCCCTGAAAAGAAAAAGAAAATGTTTTTTTTAAGCAGTCTGGTTGGGACACATGTGTTAAAAAAGAAATTTTACCGAGCAATATTGATTGGGAGAGATTTAATTGAAATTGTTTGCGAAGTCCGTGACGTCACGGGTCATTCCAAGATGACCATCTCGATCGTAAAGGCGAAGGCGATCGACCTCCCCTCCACGCTCCTGAAATGCCAAGAGAGAAAACAAGTGGTAAGGACGCGACTGCCGACTAAATCGGACGTGACTGCCGACTAAATTGCGTCTCGCGCCGTCAATATTGCTCTAAAAAATATTTTTTTCACATAATTTTTTTTTTTTGACATGTGTGTTTCAACTAGATTGTTAAACTAGATTGTCTTCTCAGGGGCCCTTTAATAAGGCGAGTGCCCCACTCCCATTCAATGGATTGATTGGGACGCTCCCAGAACAAGCATAGCGACCTACAATCTGTCGTGCATACAGCATGTTTCATATCTCCACGTTTGAATTTTTCCTTTTCTGCACATTGGTTCAAGAGTGGCTTGGATTGACTGCTTGGTCTTCCTTTCCCCATCAGGCAGGCAGTCTACAGTCTACTTCAAGCATCTGCAATGCTACACAGAGGGAACGTGCCAAAGGCCTGGTTGATGGGCAGGATCGGGCTGCTCCATAGAGTTCTATGCAATCGACCTCTGGGAAGCAAGCGTCTGCATGATCAAGTGTGGCTTCTTGGCAGATGATTGCCTGCAACACTGGTGTTCATCAACATATGTGGTGACTGTCGAGAAATATTTCTCGGATGCAAGACCCCGAACTGCACCTGGAACTCTGATGTAGCTTGTGCACGCTCATTTGATTACCTTCTGAAGACTGTGCCTAAAAGAACTGCTGCAGAATGGCGATTGAGATGAAGGCGTTACAAGATGCGTCATAGGAGCCACCATGTACTTGTGCTGATTGTCTCGATCCCGGTGTGGCTCGCTCTAGAAGTTCAAGCAGAGGGGGAAAATGTTGCTTTTGTGCTAACGTCCCAACTTGGAGTTCTTTGAGTCTCCCTCGACTGACATGCTAGTGAGCCGCAGCAGAACAGGCATCTGCGGTGCCCGCGTTCCTCTGCTGTAACACTGCCAGGATTGAGGCCAGGGGTTCATCCATGATTGTCTATCTGGGAAGGTGTTGCTAATTCTGGGAAAGGCCTCGCGAGGGATGTATAGCATAGATTTGTGTACTTTGAGTAGAAAATTCTTATAGCGTTGTCCCACTAGATCGACAAACGCCGATTTTCGTCCGGCGACAGCACGAAGTTTTGTGTCGCTGATGCTGTTCCACTGCAACGACCAACATCTGCTACAAGCGCCGACAAACCATCAACGACGGACGAGTTGTTGTCTGTTGTTCAACTTGAAGCGCAGCAAGCAGTCCCACCGAGGAACATCTCTCGGAGACAAACTTAATTTTCTTACCCACTTCTGCCTTCAGTTGCTGTCTTCCCCACCCTCCCATTCCTGCCGTGACTCAGTCCTTGGCGGCCACTGATCGTTCCTGCTCCCGCAGTTTCGATTCCTGGATTGCTCGTAGTGGTCGCGGGCACGGCTTGCTTGCTAGATGTCGTGTTGCAAAAGGGAATTTGCTGTGGCTGGTTTTGCTCGCGAAAACCTGGTGCGCGAGTTGGTGCTTCAAGATGCCGAAGTCTACACCCCTGCATCAGGATGGATACACCCATGTGCGAGGACTGACCAAAGTAAGACCGCTCACCACGAAGTAGGACACGACGTTCCATCAGTTCTGCGGCAAGCCATTCCGGCAAAACGAGAGACTTGTCATCCGTTCTGTGATTGTCCCTAATAAAACTACCCCCGTATTGTCCCTCATAAAACGCCTTCCCTTGGAGGCGTTTTATGGGGGAACAATGAAATTCCCGTGAAATTCCGTGGCGCGCACCTGGAATGCTTCGAACGACCCAAAAAAAGGAACGATTCAGGAATTCTAGTTCGGAAAAAGTTGGGTGTCGATTGTCACGACTGTTTTCGGAAAGTCGCCAACGGCAAATGAAGGCAAGCGGAAGCTTTAAAGGGATACTTCAACGAAATTTGAAATATTTCCGTCGTGTTCAAAAATAGGTTGAATATGATCCACAATATCCGTAAATGACAATCACACGTTTGTATTTTGAGCCTGGTGGCTGTATTTTTCGTTATAAACGGCCCACTCTGGCAAGCGCTCGGAGAAGGCCCAGCGGAGACCATGTGACATCCAACGCAATCGTGACGTAGGTCGTCTCAAGACGAGCAAAGCTACGGCGAGGCTGCCGTCGAGATGATGGCCTAGTTGTTCCAGCTTGTTCCAGCCACCGAAGCGGCTGCTTTTGTACAAATTTTGAGTGACAGGTTAATCTTCTATAATCTTGTAGGGGGACAATAGCGACTTCTGTGACACACAAAAGGCATTCTCGGGAAGAGGGGAGTTCCCCCTGCCCCTCTTCTCGTCGTGGCCGGAGGCGAGACAACCTCCGCCACTAGCTGCCAAGGTTGCTAGACGGGCATTACAAGCGAGGCGTTAGCGACATCCACCAGGTGCTCTTTGCTAATCGTTTAATTCGTCTTAAAATTCCTTTTCATGACTTTTTTAACACGATATTGGTATGTTCGATTTGGCGGTGCTTTTTTGAACACATATAGACCAAAAAATGAGCGCGGAAATTTCGTAGTAGTATCCCTTTAAACAAGGAATAAAGTCATCGTCTCCACTTTCACCGTGTTTGTCGGCGCGTTTGACGCCCAAAAAGCAAAACAAGAAAACCGCGTCGCCATACTCTGTTTGTCTATTTTGAAGTGCTGTTGACAACTCTAGTCCCACTAGGAAAGAAGTTTCCTTGTCCCCGTGTTCTGCTCGTGTCTGCCAGGTGGGACAGAGGACTCCGACAAAGAGGCTGTTTGTCAGTGTTGTATATCGCTCATTGTCGTCTGTTGCTGTCGTTTGTCGCTCTAGTGGGACGCGGCTATTAGGGACTCGGCCTGGGGCATGTTAGGGGTGTGTGCGTATAAGTCGCTGGTCGTAAGAACCAGCAGCATTGCATTCGTTGTGCTCAGTGTCCTGGATTGTCTGGAT
Organism: Ixodes scapularis; assembly: GCF_016920785.2. Classification (NCBI taxonomy): domain Eukaryota; kingdom Metazoa; phylum Arthropoda; class Arachnida; order Ixodida; family Ixodidae; genus Ixodes; species Ixodes scapularis. The sequence goes on along the minus strand of NW_024609848.1, from coordinate 385,111 downwards.
CTGCCTGTAATTTATGGGACCTTTAGAACTTCAGCATTACACAGTGATGACATCAGCAGCTGGAAATTGATGGGACCGAAATAAAGATGACAAAACTAGATTGTAGCTGGAGTCTATCACTACCATAGAGAAGCTCTCAATAGCATGGACTTTGGATTCACACAAGAATGTCCCGTGGGTAACAGGATTTAATGCACAAGTAATTCTGAAGATGGCTTTAATGCTTCCGTTCTAATTCCCATGGACCTCCACAGGCTGAAAGGGCAGGTGACATACCTATGTATCAAGTGCAGAGGAGGGAACAGTGAACAAAAAGGCACCACGAAAAGGCCCCCATCTATTGAAACCGAGTTCTGTATGGGTTTTTATTCTCTGCTCACCTCCAGTGCTGATCAAAATAACACGACGTGAAATCATGATAGGCGCAAGAAACAAACAGCTTGAAACCAATTCGCGTCCTTTTAATTTCACGAAATTTGGTATGCGCCAAATAGCCTAAAACTGGTACAAATCAAAGCAGTCTGTGCAATAAAACGTGAAAATACGGCAGAAAAAGTAAACACTTGCGGGGCGTAAAACCGCGGAAGTAAATCCGTTCGTGGCAATCTTGTTCAGCGACAAACAAGTGTTCATTCAGCTGTGAAGCATTGAAGTGGATATAAAATCTGCATAGCGTTTCAGAGCAAGAAAAACGGCGAATTAATTGAGCAGTACGATTGACAGAATTGCGGGCGCTACGCGGGCGCGTAGGAAGGCGACAAGGCTTACTTTGATAAGAGTCACACGGAAAACGTTGACACCAGCCACACACGCTGTGCAAGGCTATCGTTCTCGCTTCTTGAATTACGGTTGAAAAGCACTGCGCATTAGCACTGCAAGCACTCCACGTGTACACGGTTTCAATTACGGAACAGAGCAGCGAGGCCTACCTCATTCGAGCTTGGGTAGAGAATCGCCGAGGTTGGAGCAGTCGAACTGTGGACATCGGCATGCTCGAAACTTCTGCTGCCGACTTTTATGCGCGTAATATGCGGAATAACTCAATGGATATGCACTGGCAGATGATACTTTGGTGCCGTGGCCACGGGCCACGGCACCAAAGTATCCGCCGGAGTGTAGCAGACGCTCCTGCCGGCGACCGGCGTCGTATGTGCGTCGCCGTCAATATTTTGTCCGGCGGTAATCTGGCCAATCGCAGCACGCCGCTCCGCGGCAGATCTGGAATGGCCAGGTTTTGGAAATACGCGCCGCGGCGCCTTCCAGGGCACCGGCGAGGCCAGCGGGTCGGTTTAGAGTTTTGGTTTTAGACCGAAAACAGAACGAACAGAAAGAAATATATAAAATAAATTGCATTTTATTTTCATGGTGCGGTGAAGACGTTTTGTTGAAAGTACTGTTAGCGGACAAAGTTTTATAATGTATTTTTGTATTAATGAGAGTTCCCACCACCTAAGCGCTGCTGCCGGTGGCGACGCTATGCACAGCGCCGCTGATGGTGGCGACGCTAATGTCAGCGCCGCGAAACTGGGACTGTGACCGGGGGTTGCCGCAGAAGTCAACGGACAGGGCAGGGGGGGGAACGAGGGAAAGGGAACGCGGCGCAAAGCGGAGGCTGCCATATTAAAACCGCTTACGTTGCCAGCATAGGTTTCGCAGTAAAGAAGTTGCTGCCATATACGGCGGACGAAGTTTTACTTTCTTTTTCGTTTTGGAAAAAATGTATTGTTGTGTTATATAAGTCCTCCTGCATACAAACAACGAAGTTTAATTATATTTGTCTTGTTTACTCGGCTTGAAACCCTAAAAACAGGTTTTGGCAACTTATTGCTTCCATCATTTGGGAGTACGCAAGGCAGTTATCTCGCTGTTCTGGTTTCGGTTACGAAAGCAAGGCAAAACGCTCGTAGTTCCCGCCCTCAGTACACTTGGACACCTTCCACACTTTGACACCGGATAACTAGATTGTGGCGACGCACAATCACCAGCATTTTGGCGCTATAAAACCTCGTCGTCGTCTGCTTCAGGGAAGCACGGCCGCCCGCTACACAGTCACGCGGGACAGAGGAACGTCCGTCGACCGACGCCGCCGAGGCAATAAAACCTCCGTTCCTTTCCTATGTTGGGATTCGCTCGTCACCACGACGCAGCATCCCACAAGATGAACAAGGATTTCGATTTGCTTCAGAGGTCACTTTCGCCGCTTCCTCACCGTCGAGCAGCCGGACCAGCTGACGGCAAGCCGCGGATGAAAGGCTTCAGCATCAACAGCCTAGAGCCACTACAACAGCCCAAGTGCACTCACAATGCGGGCGACGCGGGCTTCTGTCAATCCAGGGGCAGACCCAAGGGGGAGGCGGGAGGCGACGGGGGCGGCCGCCTACCCTCCAAACAGTCGACCCCCCCCCCCCCCCCCCCCCCCCCCGCCCCCTTCTTGGAGGGCGATTTGACATGGGTGGATTCCCCGAAATAAAACCAACTCCCGTCCTGCCAGGTGGTAGGAAGCTCGGTACTCAAGGACGAGGGTTCGAAATAGGGTAGGCCGCACCCTAGCAGGCGCACACACTTGGAGAACCACTCCGTCGCTTAGACTGAAGTCCGCGGCGGCGGTTTCAAAGCACGGCAGAAGTTAGAACCAAAAGTCGGCGCAGCGGCGCACATCTAGGGGCCGTCGGCGCAGTGTGGTTCTGCGGCGGGTAAAACAAAAGGCGCAACCGGAGTCCTGTTTATCTTGCTTTAAGGCCCTGTCACACTGAGGCAACAGTTGGACAACTCTATCCGGCAACACGGGGAAGTCGTGTTGCCGGCGACCCTGTCACATCGAGCCAACAACAACAGTCGGGCAACATGCTGCTGCCGCCCGGCAACCGTGTTGCCCGATTTGTTGTCCGACAACCCTGTCACACCGCGCTGACGGCGAGGACAACACAACACGGGGAACACTCCGCCATCTTGATTGTTTACCTTCGTTCGTGTGCGGCGCGGAATCGCTGGAAATGTGACTCTACAAAGTGCTAGTGCGTTCGAAGGGCCGGGAATTACCACGGTACGACATCAACTAGTGACTGTGATTAGAAAACTTGACACAGGGAGTATTTTTCGCTCTTTATTTTATCGAAATGTTCTTCATTTGCTGACAAAGCAGATAGCCCTAACCGAGGAAAGGGACATCGCTGATGTATGTTCGGGATTTACGCCACCGTATGAAGTGATTCTGTCCGGTTCTTTCATGCAATTTCTATTTCTATTGTAAAATTGCATTAGCACCGGCAGTACCCCAAAGCGTCTTTTGTAGCGTGGTGTTGAGCTGAACTGACAGTGCTTCAAAACTGCGACACCGACACCATCGGCCTTCATAACAATCGGTGAAATAAATATTTTTCAACGCTGTCTGGCCTACCGCTGCTACGTGATCGCTTCATTCGCCCAAAACGTCCTGGGTATTTTTAAAACAAATCAGGTGTCTGGTAGCGGCTGTTTCCAAGTTCCAAGCATCAACAATTATGATCAGAGTGGTCGTTTTATGCTTCGACTTTTTAATCTTAGGTTTTCTGGATTATTTTTATTATACTTTATTAGTGGGTGAGTAGGCATGCCATTTTATTTCACTCCGTAATGTGCGCTGGACTCTCGGGAGATCTAATTTCAAAACCAGTCTGAACGTTCACGACCGTAGCTGTGACCATTTCGAAAATCGCTTTCCGTAACTGCGCAGCAAAAAACATTAATCGAAAATATTTTAGCTGCACGCCAGCCCCAATTATTGTTAAATAACGTTTTCCAAGCCTTTGTTTGAGTAAGGCTTTATTGATAGGGGACTAGCTCACCATCGAAGCTATCTATGTTGTCGTGTTGCCGTCCCGAAATTCGCTCGGCCAGCGATCAGGGCAACACTCGTTGTCCAACACAAGTTGCTGCTGTTTTTGTTGCCGAAAGCTGTCATACCGAGGCAACATTTTAGTTGTCGTCTATGTTGTCGTGCTGTTGCCGCGGTGTGACAGCTTTGTCGGACAACACGGGGAGCGAGCAACAAGTTGCCCGACTGTTGGACAACGTGTTGTGTTGCTGTTGCCGTCGTGTTGCCTCAGTGTGACAGGGCCTTTAGAGTTTAGATTTTCCCTCCCCCTCGCGCACCCCCCCCCCCCCCCCAAAAAAAAAACGAAAAAAAAAAACGGAGTTCTGGATCCGCCCCTGGGTCAACCGGCAGCCCAGCACAAACCGCGTGAACGTTCCAGCTCTTCGTCATGACACGCTGTTGCAGAAAGCAGGGTAAAATACAACTACACGTACAACCGAATCAAATGCACTGTTATCGTAAATATTGGCTTGTGATTGCGCCTTTGTAGATCATCTTATTCGTTTTGCTGGAGAGACGCAACCGACGGGCATAACAAAATCGTTTGCGTATTCCGCATACCTCGCAAAAGCACTTACCCAGTAACCTTGCGAAAAGCGCGAAACACGGAGTCCGCACCGCCCTGACTTACCAGTCTTTTATTTGCTTTAGAGCAGTTTGTACCTGCTAGTAGGTATGTATAGTGAAACTGCAACTTGAAACTAGGGGCAATGCCAGAGAGAAAAGTGACGAAGTTGAGAAAGCATGCTCGCTCTCTCCAATTTCTGAACTCTCAAGTGATTGTACCATAATAAATTCACCAACACCTTTTTCCAAAATAAAGAAAAAACGCTATGTGATCACTACGTAAAAAATGGTCTCAGTTCATGCATCCGTAGGCAGGTAGGAAACGTTGCCCTAATTTATTCACACCGCATGACGAGCGCAACAAATTCACACGAAATTTACAAGAAAATATCAGTGGTGACTTATGTTTCTCTGAAATTCTGTATGACCGGTCGTTTGCAGGACCGAATCATCTACTCGGGCGGTGTGCGTCGCTGTGCAAACGCCAACACGAAGCATAACAACGGCAGGTCTAGGTCAAGAATCCGTAGTCCATAGTTCAATTAAAACGACGTAATTTTGTTGAAAATGCCCGCAGCTTTTTACTCACGGTATGCGTCGAGAATCTTCCACATTTTGAAACGGAACGAAGGAAGATTTACGTTTAAAAGCGCTCGCTGCGTCCTCCCGGACCAGTTGGACCGGATCAGCAGACGACGACGACGGAACTGAACCCGTTGAATTTTAACGCCACAATAACCAATTTGCGCTTCGTGTTAGTATGGGATTCTACCTCCAAGCACCGCACGACACACCACGAACGTTTCAACTCTTTGTCGCATCGCCGTGTTGCACCAAACCTATCTCTATGCACCAAACAGAACAAGATCGCCGAAGTCAACGGAGCGCTGTCGTGAACCTTGGCTTGTGGTTGCGCACTCGTGGACCCTGTGACTGCCTTCGCTTTCTAAGCACGCACGACGATTACGAATGATACTTTCCGTCTTCCGGGACCATCACAGGGGCACTTCTCCGGTCACGTCTTCGTTACATGTGCTGGCAAACCGCGTCAAACGTGGTCAAACCGAAGCGCCGAAGCAATACCGGCGCCATGTTGAAACTTGAACGTGCGTTGTTGCTAGATTTTCTCCGACCAAACAAAAACAACGAAAGCAAACCGGCTCTAGCTTCCAGCGTACATCGGCGTTGCGCCGTGGCCAGATTTTCTCCGTCACCTCTAACTTAAAGACGACCTACAGATGCAGCAACACTGGTCTCAAGTTTTAACATGGCGGCCCCCACGGAGCGCCGTAAATTCTGAGGAGGGTGCATTGGAAGCGGCGGCACCTTCCCCCCCCCTGGGACAGGGTAAAGAAGGACACAGACAGAGCGCTGACTCGCAACTAATTTTTTAGTTGCGAGTCAGCGCTCTGTCTGTGTCCTTCTTTACCCTGTCCGTACCGCAGAAGTCAACGGACAGGGTAAAGAAGGACACAGACAGAGCGCTGACTCGCAACTAAAAATTTAGTTGCGAGTCGGCGCTCTGTCTGTGTCCTTCTTTACCCTGTCCGTACCGCAGAAGTCAACGGACAGGGTAAAGAAGGACACAGACAGAGCGCTGACTCGCAACTAAAAATTTAGTTGCGAGTCAGCGCTCTGTCTGTGTCCTTCTTTACCCTGTCCGTACCGCAGAAGTCAACGGACAGGGTAAAGAAGGACACAGACAGAGCGCTGACTCGCAACTAAAAATTTAGTTGCGAGTCGGCGCTCTGACTGTGTCCTTCTTTACCCTGTCCGTTGTCTTTTGCGCTGTTTTAACCTTTTATTAATTATTTATTTTTTATTTTAACGTTTTTTTTTAACCTTTTATTTAAACCCGGCTAACATGTAAGTACACCCTTCGCCTCGACGGATGTTTCTCGCGTGCTCTAGCGCGCTTTTCCTCGCGCCGAAGCGAACCCTTGCAGCGTAACGATCCGAGCGAAAGACCACGGAGCCCGCTGTGACAGGGGCTCCGGAACCGGGGGGGGGGGGGGGGGGGGGGCGGGGGGGGGGCAGGGCAGGGATGCGTGCGTTGGCAGCGTTCGTTGGCAACGAACGCTGCCAGCGTTCTCATGACCATTTCTGTTCCTGCATTCGCTGTTTTCTAGTTTCCTGACGTTTCATTTCCGCCTATAGTTCTTGCGTCGAACGTATCTTTTTGTGCATGTGCGTTAGTTTGCTTTTAGCAGAGCGTAATGTAGAGGTGTAATAATTCACGCCCCCTCGATTCGACGGCACAAAGCGAATCGAGGTGCCGTGGTCCTTTTATGTGTGTGCATGTGTGCTTGCGTGCGTACGTGTATGCTAATACCACGACTCGCGTGCCAAGGCCTCGGCAAGGCGCTGAGCGACCTCTCTGCTTCCTACAACAGGGAACGAGAGACCAGGGAGCAACTTCATAACGTGGCTCTGGAGCTTGAAGAGGAACGCACTTGCAGTGCAACTCTGCACACTCAAATCGCTATGGGGGTCCGAGCTCTGACTGAGCTGCAGTCGTCACAAGAGCAGCTGCTGGGTCAGGTGCAAGAAACCGAGCACAGGGAGGCGAGGACTGCAGGGAAGCTGGAGTGCGCGCTGGCAGAGCTGCGTGCCGCAGCTGCCGAACGCACAGACTTGGCCAAGGCGTGCGACGACTTGCGCAAAGCGTCCGATTTGAAGGCGGAACAAATCGCCACCTTGGAAAGGAAGGCCAAGAGGTATGTGGTCGTTAGCCGGGAGCTGGGACAAGAGAATCGCCAGCTTTGCAAGGACCTCCAGGACTACTCCAAAAAGGATCGCACGTGAGTTCACTACCCACTTTTATTTTCCTCTGTTCTTAAGTGTGTGGATACTATTGTATGCTCATTAGTCTGGTGGTCGGTATTGTGACAATTTGCGCCTGTCGTGCAGTTCTCGAAATGTTTGCTATGAAACTGTGCACTCTTGGGTGTTGTCTGACTGCCTATGATATAGCTGAGGTTCTATTTGCAGTGGTGGAACTGCTGTGCCAATTGCGCCAAACTGCCAGAACGAATTACCTGCTACATGCTGCTCCAAAGACTGCCTTTGTGCACAATTTGCGCAGTGTCTGTGCCAAAAGGAAGCTGTTCTCGAAAAGGAAACTGAAAGTGTCTTGCACGTGGCATTTTTAGCGATGCCACTGAAAATGAAGAAAGTACAGTTTTTTTATGCCTATGTATTATGTGCAAAGAGTAGGGCTGCATGAATATTCTAATTTTCTAATAGTAATTTCAAATAATATGTTATCCGATATTCGCTTCCACATTACTACGATATTAATACTTTTCGAAGTGTTGATTGCAGCGAGTTAGCCCCCTTGAGTAAGCTTCTCAAGCACTGGTGCACTGCGGAGAAGCAATACCCGCAGAGCAGACACAGCTATCTCGCGACTCTCTTCGCTGCAGCGCAGCCACACACTTAGGAGAAAAACGCACCTTCAAACTAGTATGGTGCATGCACGCACCTGGTGTATTAAAACAAAAAATAGAAAACTGCGATTGTTGATATTACATTGCAGTAATATCGGCATTTAACTGTGGTTATTATGCAAAGGCATATGTTAGGCAGCGATGTTCTAAAAACCTGTGTTCATTATTTTTTTTATTTTTTTTTTAACTCGAAATTAAAGAAAATATTTTCTTGTAGGATTTATAAATTCCCTCATTTAGGTATGGCTGGGCTCCTTTATATGCTTAATTTTATGTCATTTGTTGTTTCCTTGCCATCCCAATGTAGGTACTGGGCATTCTGAGGCTACAGTCTACAAATATAGCTAGATTAAATTTAACAGAGTTCACGAGTGGGCAATTAGGAGCTTAGGAACAACCCTCGTGAGTTCAGCTGAATTTTCATTTAAGCATGGTGTAACAGTAGTAAAATGCGTGGAACAATGTGCCACAACTTTCCAATATTCAATTAAAAAATATTCCCTCAAACCATAGTTCACTTTTAATTTGCTTCGAACACAAAATCCATTATTTGCACATGCCTAATGAAGAGTTAATTATCGGTTCTTGTGCAAACGGTGCTCACATCGATCACAATGAATAGCTAGCACTACTCGTTGCGATTGGTGAGATTAGCGTTGTGCTCTGCTTAGCTGCTCTATGAGCAGCAGCAAGTTGAATGCGAGCGAGGGCAGTGCGAGACACATTCAACACAAAAGTGTTTGTTTGATGTCGAACTCTCAACAATTGTGTCACTGTGATGTATACCCTATAGACCTTTTCTGCAAGTGCGACGCCATCTTGAATTGACGTCACTTCCAGTATGTGCGAAAACATTGTTTTGCCGTCGCCACGCCAATAGAAGGCATTTAGGATATAACCGTAACCGTCACCCATTCTCGTTTTGCCTCCCCTTTATTTTTTTACTATTTGCAGGTTGAAACGTTGGATTATTTTTTCGTCGCCCATACCGGATACGCCTGTTAAGGTGGCTGGAGGCGAGAGTACACAGAAAAGGTCTATACAGTAGGCAAAAACATCTTTTTACATCAAACCCAGACAGAAGCACCATCGGTACTCCTAATAGGTTAATTGAAACATCTACAAAATTGCCGGCATAGGATTGTTCAGTAAATAAATAATTGCAGAGGCCAGGTCCTTGGTAGGTATTACTATTTAGTCTTCCAACATTCCAATAACTGCAGTTTTTTCCACAGGCTAACTTTCAAAGAGATTGTATAAAATTTTTTGACATGAAAGCTCAAAATTGTCTGCTCTAAAAGTGGGAATCTCTGCTCCAAAACCCGTTTAACCCTGCTACAAGAGCTGCTCCTAATCACCGCTTGTCAGTTCCACCACTGTATTTGTAAACTTCATTGCCAAGGGCATTTTTGTTTTCACTGCTTTAAAGGGGTCTTCAAAATAAAATGCACCTGCCCGATTTTATTTTTTTAAATATTCATTAGGCCTCGAAGTATTGCAGCAAACTATTGTCTGCATTTTATTAACCATGCTTAAACATCACATTTTTGGGACTGTCTGTAACAACCATGCGACGCCCTAGAGCAGCACGAGCAACAAAACATTGTGGTAGCTGTGTAAAAGAACAGGTATTCAACTTTAATTACCCTTTAAAGGGGCGGTGCAACAATTTGCGGACTTTGGCTAATTAATTGCGGGAATTGACCCCGGCCACATATAAAACGAAGGACCGAAAACTATTCTTTCCTGCTTGCCCTAGTTTTCATTAAAAAAAATAAAAGAAATTGATATCTCTGGCACCCCTCAACTCAACATTGAAGCGGCACCAGCTTCGCCTGTGACGTCATTCGGAGTGGCGTTGGTTTCCGGTTAGGTTCTTCTGGCTTCCGTTGCTTCCGTTTCCCCAGCGCTCGCCGGCTCGCCAGGCTCGCCGCTCTCCCGCCGATTCCCGACCAACATGGCGGCATGGGCGGACGGCCTGAGCGACGTCGAGCGCAAGATGCTTGTGACGCGGCGGGCAGTCGAAATCGAAGTCGAGGTCGAGACACCAGGAACAATAACGATACCACGATACTACTGACCACGACCAACGCACTCCGTCGAGCGAGGGAAAGACAAAACGTCCGGATTGCTCGTGTAGCCGCCGTAGGCACCGTAGGCGCCTCGGGCGTCGACGGATGACGGCGACGGCAGGTTTTGTTGACTTGCGGTAGATGGCGCCACAAATAATTCATACCCTTTTAGCGGCAATATTAGGCTTTTGAAGCGTTTCTGCATGCCTAAACAACAAGATTTTTTTAAACTTAACCTTAAATCAAGCTTACAATTGCCTAACACTATCACTTACAAAAACCACTCCGAATGACGTCACACCACAGGTTCCATTTGCGGCCACTATGTGGCCGCAGGTTGGAAAAAAAGCGTTTTTTATTTTACGATTACGCAGCGAAATAGAGGTATTTTGGGGTATGGTGGCACTTTTTCTCTTACTTATGCCGAAGTAAACAATATAAAAAATACAAGCTGCACATTCGTTCAGTGTTAAAATCATTGCACCGCCCCTTTAAATAATAAATTGAGAGTGATAAAAACTGTCAGTTGTTTATTGGCGTTCTTGTAATAGTTGGATGCCACTACATCACTTGATTGGAATACAGTTCCAGTTTCAGACGTGTCGGGGGTTTTTGTTGTTTGGTAACAGTTTTAGCCATGCTACTTGTCCCACCGCGGCTCACATTTGTTGTGGAATGCGGTTCCACAATGTCCTGGTGGATTAGAATAACAACAAAACATAGCACTAAAATAAACCCCAAGAGGATTCAAACCCAGGACTTTGCAAAATGAATAGCAAGGAGGGACGTGCACAGGTGTCCTCTCAACTACAGTGCAACCCACTTATGACGATAATGACAACCCGAAATTTCAATCGATAGAACCGATTATCGTTGTATCTGGACTAGAAACTTATCATTTCCAGTCTAGAAACTCTGGAAACTGATCGTAATAAGCTGTTCATTATTATACACTGCATCGTTATAAGTGGGTTGCACTGTATTGGCACATACGTTTTGTGCCATTTATTTACCATGGATGTAGTCGTAGGACGTCTTAATTCCCCCACGGCCGTCTTTATGGTTGAGAGTTTTCCATTAATTTTTCTTTACCGCAACCTTCTTAGTGATAACCTGTACGCAAAGGCGATTGTTTCATATTTCCATTTTTATTTTCCTTTTCCTGAAGGCAGATCGGCAGTTGACTAGTCAAAGTGAGAGCATATTCACAACTCGTCCTTTGACGATCGTATCGGGTTGCAGCTCGACCAATTGATGTTGCGAGCAATTTCCTAAACTCCTCTGTAGCACGTCACGTAGCTGAAGCGCCATACTGTATAGGCGTACGGCTCGACACCTAAAAGTTGACCGCGGTGTAATAGGCGATGCTAGAGCTCAGTCAGACAACTATCTTAAGAGTATCTGAGCATTGTGTTGGATGTCTCTTTAGGACCGAGAGGGAAGTTCTCTGGGAGGCCAAAATTTTCGCTTTTATGCTAGTAAATGAACTTAGACAACCAAAAGAACGAATGTGGGTTGTATCATAAAGGACAAGGATTCCAGATAGACAAATCGCTCAGAATTGTGGTAAAATTTTTCAGACCCCTTTAACTTTTATATTGTTTTCAGGGAGGTGAGCATACTCCAGAAACGACTCGAGGACTCTTGTGCAGAAGCCCAAAGGTGAATATGTCTCTGCCTTAAAGCACTATACATGGATTTTAAAGAGAGGCACACTTTCTGAAATGGCCTTTAACTTGGATAAATGCTATGTGGCAAGCGCAATGCGCTATATTTTAGCGTGCAACTCGGCACTTGGTTAAAGCCATAAAAACGTTTACCTCTGCGAGCGGAACTGTAGGCTGAATTTTACACCACTTTTCTCCCGGTTTCCCCGGCAAATACAAGGGTTTCCCCTTGTATTTGCCGACATTTGTTTATTCGATACCTACAACACCTTTTCGGGGTACTATTGTAGAGGGATACACATTGCAAAAAAAAAAAATATATATATATATATATATATACATAAACAAGAATTTAACACACATTATGTGATGCACTGGATACGGCACTTTCGTTGTAATGAATTCTGTGCCGCTAGCTGATATGCTCACTCCTTCCATTTTGTATTTTGTATGCAGGTGGAAGAACGACTATGAATTGCTGCAGGCCAGGGTCGCACCCTTCCAGGTTAGTGGGAAAGGACTGTAGCGTTTTGCCAGAATAACGATCGGAAGGTTCGCAACATGGTGTTTTCCGACTTGGCAAGGAATAGACTCAGAACCAAATGGGGCCTTGGGATTGTTACTTATTTAGCGCTTGACTTGGGTAAAAGCACCTTCTGAAATTCTAAAAGAATGCATTCTCACCCCTCCCCTTGAATTGAAAAAATAATTTCTGGCAGTAACCAACAAACCCTTTCCAAAGGTTCATTGTGCAACACCGCAGCCGCCATGGTTTGGTCATTGTTTCCTGCGTGAAGCGTGCAGTTAGATTTCAGCTCACACCGAGGCTGACACAGCACTCGTCTCCAATGCATGCCCAAAATAACACTCTTGAGCAGTTACCAGAGAGCACACACTCTCAAAGAGGGTCTATTGCAGCTGAAGGATTGAACACCAGATAAAATTGCTTCCACCGTTGTGGGTAGGCATTTTGAGCCAACTCGCTTCACACCAGTACTTTTGGAGCCTGGCTCCAAAAGCGCTGGCCTACGAATCCCCAGGCGGAGAGTTCAAATCCTGGCCGAGGTGCTTACAATTTGATGAAGGCTCGTTGGCAGAGAAGGCACCGGTAATTGAGATTTCAGTTGCACATCAAGACCCCTGGGGGGTCGGAATTAATCCTGTGCCCTCCGCTGGGGTGTGCCAGATGCCCTTGGTCGGTTTAGCCCGTAAAACCCCAAAATTTTGATGGGTACAGTTTTCTCATTTTCTTTCTCCGAACAATGACGATGTGCGGTGGCACTTCGTTTTTTCTAGTTGCAGCTGGAGCTTTATGACGTTGAGAGGCGCCACCTGGCAGAGAGAAACCAGGCTACCGAATCGGAGCTGTCCAAGTTGCACCACAAGTTCTCTGAGCTGATGGGTCACCAGAACCACAAGCAGAAGATCCACTACCTCACCAAAGTCACAGAAGAACGGCAGCATTACCAGGCGGCAAGTAGCCTTTTCAGTGTTGTAGCAATAACCGCTCTTTTGTCAATGAGTTATGAATCACGTGCTTAATTGAGTACTCCCCAGGGTTAGGCACCCATGCCTTTTTCTGTACTTTGCGTAACTTCTACCTATGCATGGCGGATTCCTAGAGGTTTTTACAAAACATATCATGCTGAAATCCAGATTCGAAAAATTCTGTATCTTTTAGGCTATTAATATTTATAGTTTGGTTCTCAACCATTCATGTTTAAGGACCTCTTTGCTGGCAGAAGTGATGGGGGACTCATCCACTGGGGAGGACGGGGAAATAATGGACGATTACGATAACAAAAGTGTAAATAAAGAACTCGATGTATGCAAACTTACTTTGAAGTACTAGAACAGAACCATACTCACTTGCTGTGCATGCAAGACGGTCAGCATAATTTTAATATTGTTTGGTTGAGGGCTTTCAGTACCCTAAGAAGGCGTTCAAAGACCCCGAAGGGTCTACGGACCCCCATTTGAGGACCACTGGTTTAGCCGATGCAGAATTAATTGACCTTTTTAGGAAATCGCCAGTTTAAGAGGTTCTGGTATGAAAATGCGAGCATGTGCTCAAACAAGCGCAAGCACTGCTTCGACTGAGGTACCTACACCCTGCTGGCTCCATTGTCCAGCAGTGACCTAGATTGGGCTTCCCCAAAGTCCCCTTTGTTCCTATTGTGGCTTATCTTTTGCCCCCAAGTTAATTCTAATACCCCATTCACACGGCAGCAAGTATCTACCTTTAGCTAAGGTCCCTTAGCTAAAGGTACTTTAGTAAATGGCATTCAGTATCACACGGTGAATAAACGGAGGATGAATGTGTGAATAGGTAGTACTGGCCATACTTTTTGTATCGGCCTTGTCGTAACGATTTGTAGCTCGTGAACTAGCATAAACGAGGAAGAAAAGCCTTTTTCTACATGGCGGATGAGCTTGGAGCGAGTGGTGCAAAGCGCACCTTGAGGCGGTCCAATGAAGAAGCTGAGGTATTGTTTTGAAGTGAAAGGTTTGTCCACGAACGATTTGCGTATGCTGTCCTGTAAAAGGTTCGCAATCTTATGCATTTGGCCTCCTCAGACCGGCAGTGCATTGCAGCTGCATGGTGGGCCCAAGGTTTCAGACGGTGTTTTGAAACTCAAAGAACTGGTAAAATACTGCTTCGAAAATCGTTACCTAGTTTGTTCTAGTTACCGTTTTGCTTTGCTATACAAGAAGCCACTGGCAGCAGGCATTGTACAGATTCACTCTAATATAAAATGCCTCCTTTCAAGACGTTTAAAAATGAGAGGCACATGCCAATGCTTGGATTTGCGTACGCCGTTGTGTTGTATAATTGGCTGTAATATTGAAACGGACACGTTCAACAGAATACATGGTGGCTGAATCTGCTAGCATGAGTGTTTCTCACTAGCATATTGCTCCGTGCTTGTGTTCAGGCTTAATCCAATAACTGCTACTTGGAAATATTCAATTTGTTATAAAGCACTCAACAGCATATATCAGTCATTTTTTTATTTCGAGTTCATGGGTGAAGCGATGAGGCGAGTTGGCGAGAGCTCCCTTCAACATAAGCCCTCCCTTAGTTAAAGGGACCTTTATGTGCCGTGCGACGGCCTCCAGCTCTCTTTACTAAAAGATCCTTAGTTAAAAGTACCTTGAAGCTGCCGTGTGAAATGGGTAAAAAACTTTCCTGCCCTCTTCTTCCTAATGCGCACATTGTTTCGTCCTCAAAATCCTGGAATCCAGTCTTCCACCAGGTGGCAACATGGTTGGGCAAAAGGTTGTAAGGTTTTGTAAATACACTTAAAACAAGAAGAAAGTCTGGATTTGGTAATCATAATCTGCTTTGAATTTCAGAGGTGTTGTGTGTCTCGTGCCTTGACTATTTTGGTTTGAAACGCCATCTCACGTGCCCATATTCTTGCTCTTGCAGGGGGTCCTCAAACTGCAGGAGCAAAACCTCAAGCAGATGAAGCTGATCCAAAAGCTGGAGCTTGAAGTCAAACGTTGCTCTCTCAAGCCCCCTCTTGCTTCTCATAAGGAAAACCTGTTTCCGTGAACTGCGCACTGATCCGATTTCGCATACACCTGTCGCTGCTCCTATTGTAAGCATGCAGCCTTCAAGCCAATTGGACTGGTATTTATTATACCAGGATTTTTACTGTCATTTTATTTTTAGATTATATATGTGAATTTTTAAACGTGCAGAATAAAAAGTATAAGAAAACATGGTACCACTTCGTTCTGTTCGTGTACATGGTTTCGAAACCTGCAAGTCTACAGCCCAGAACACCCATGCTCGTTTTAGAAGGTAAACTCGTAATTTGGAATAAGTAATATATATATTTGAATACTTGTTCATCGCCAGTCTGGCACGAATGTGAAAAGTCCATCAAACTGGGGTGCCTTTATGTGCGCTTTGCTTAGGGTGATGACATCTGGTCGTTAATGTTCTGATCGCTTATTTTCCTTCCTCTGTTTTGAAGCTTGTGAAAATCTGTCCCTGCACGCACTCTTCGCTCTGACTGTGGTATGGCGACATTTTTTTTACGGAGATTTCTTTGAATTTTTTTTAGCATGTGCTGTCAGCATGGGGTACAACAAAGGATGGCATCCTCTAGACTAGAGCCACCAAAAGCTATGCTTCAGAGTAATGCTTGCCCATCTTGGGGCTCAAAAATCTTAGTTGCTACCTGAAGCTTTATCTGAAGTCTCAAAAGAATGCTTTTTCGTCCTCTACAAATGTTTTAACAGTTCATGACTGAGCAAAGTAATATTACACGAGTTTCCTAACACCGAATCTAATGCTGAGGAAGTCGCACTTTCGAATCTTGACGATCGGCAGTTGCATCTGCTCTGTACTAAGCACCAAGATGCCGGCGTCGGGTGTAGGACAAAGTGGTTTTGGACAGTATGGTACCAAGCGTAAAGCTGGACAAAATGGTCCCAAGTGATTTGTTGACTTGGGTGCTCTCTGAAGTTTTAGTGAATTGCTACTCTGGAGCTTCATTCAACATTTTTGTTTCATATTTTAGGAAACAGCTAAAGAAGTTAATTTAAGTTGTATTATTCCTCACGGCTCTATAGCACCTATTTGAACAAGCCTTAGCATTGTGCAAAGCATGGAGCTTGGAAGTCTACACAATACATATGCATACACTAAAAGCGCAAGGTCGCAATGCACTTGCACTGCGATTAATTGGACGAGTCGGTAATACCACGCAAAAACGTTAATGCAATTAGTATGTTTTGTCTTCAGCACTACTTTAACATACATCCTGCTCCTGTGTAATGCACATTAAAGACCCCAGGCTAGCAAGTGGGTACAGCACTGCCAAACTTTCTCCACTACAGAACAAACCAGTGTCGCCGCTCCTCAAAGGTAGGCTGACCTTGCACTATAAACACAAACATCAAATATATGTTGTGGCATGTATATGGCACATTTTTCTTCTCGCGTTGATTATATCAAATATTATAGACACATTATTTGATACATCCAGTTCATACATATTATTTCTATTCCACTGTATATTTTTCCCTTCAACTTAACTCGGCTACTGGCGTGCAGCGCGTCTTGAAATGGACATGTGCAATGGCCCAAATTTTTAATAATTTCAAGCCAGCGTCGACTGCCGGGACAACCAGCGCTGTGCCGCGAAGAAATGCGGCGTCACGGGAGAGATTAAGCGCTTTCTCGTAAAGCTCTTTCTGTTGCGAGCATCGTCTGCTAGGCTATTCCGTGGACCGCACACAGCCCCTGTTCATTATCTGCTGGCATAGCTAACAGTCTTTAAGCAAAGATCTGAACAGCGCTTGCTTGTGTGATACTGCTTAGGCGTGGCATAAACCGTGTGTCATCTTGAGTTTAATTTACTTTTTTTGTTCATTTCATGTTTGTGTTTACTTTTGTGAACACCAACAAAAATGAAAAATACAGTGACACGACAAACTGAATGCAACGATAAATTAAACTACATACCGCAGACAATGCTGCGAGGCATCAAAACCAATCCATTGCTTTCACCCTGACACGTGACATTGTACTTTCCCGTGCAGTTGTACCCAATGGGAAGGCCACGTGACACACTTTTAGCGATGAACTGGCCAAGATAACACTCGTAGCGTCGGCTGCGGTACAACACAAAGTGAAACGGAGTATAGACGGGGTTTTCGATTTGGCTTGGTGTTTTGTATTATCAACTGCATTGTTGCTGTCATCATGTAGCCAAGTAGTCACAGTTTTCTTCAACGAGGTTGGTTTTCTTTGACCAGTGGGCGTGCGCACATTTTTATGCCTCCTCGAGGGCCCATAAAAACACGGGAACGCATTGTGAGAATGTCGATGGGCGGCATGACGCAAAGGGATATAGAAAAAAGTCGGGGTTACACAGGCTAATGTCAATAGGATTTTGAACGCATTTCAAGAGGAGGGGCGTATCGCCCATGCACTTCGACATCGCAAGCGCCCTGCCCTCCTTTGCTACAAAGCAAGGGCTGTGTGTGGTCAACGGAACAGCCTGGCAGACGACGCCCCCACCAGAAAGGGCTTTGTCAACACCACTTAGAGCAAAGGCTGCAGCGCTGTGAGTTGCGACTTCACAGATTCACGACGAGTGGGCCGACCTGAGAATATACAATTTGAAGCTTCTATTCGTAGTGTGAATGAATGCAAGTATATGTGTGCATGAAGCTTTCACAGCTGCATGTGTCCCTTGCTGAAAATTATGCTTTAAGTTTGCTAAGTTTGCCTGCACTCGGTTAAATCAAAACTTGTGCGCTTCGGTCTAGGCGGCGTCTTCGCCTCTTTTAGTCTTTTCTGCATTTAATTTCTCGTCTTCGTGTCTCCGTTTCAGATTAATTACTTTATGAAAGACGTTCCCCAGTTCACCTGCAGTTTTGTTTTTATTATCATTAGTTTACTTCTGGTAAAAAATACATTTCAACACATTACGTTTTTCGCTGTGGCTAGTGCTACGTCCGGACGGAGCACTGAAACGCCTATACCTAACCCAACTCCCCCCCCCCCCCCCCCCCCCTGCCCTCCTCTCTCTCGCCCGTGAACCTAGGGAAGGCGGAGATTTGGACGTAACTTCGGTTACGTCTGACGTAACGCTACACACTTCGTACATTTTTTCGTGCTCCAAAAGTCCACATTTTTTTTTAAATAATCTTTTTATTAGCTTCACATACGAATTCAGTAACCACACGTCATCACTAGGGGTGTCGCGAACTTTTGTCGAACCGGATTTTTAGGTCGAACTTTCGGGGTTCGACGAACCTTCGAAACTTTTCACCATGCAGATTTGACTGGTTCGACTTTGCGGACACTGTGGCCAGACCTTGATACACGCATGTATAGGTTTGGAGAATTTATTTTTATGCAAAGGGTTATTTTATTTTATGAGCACTTGCAATTAAAAGAAACCAATTCTAATCACTGAAGACATTAATAACATAATTTTTTTTGTACTGTAATAACAGAACTAACAAATCAGCGGTGCCCTTAATTCATCCTTTAGCCATTACCATCCAATCCGAATCCAAATTGCCAGCCTGTCGCGCATGCGCACACGTGTCAAACCTCAATACAAGGTTCGTCGAAATTTTCACAAGAGGTTAGCAAAAGTCGAACCTGGTCGAACTCGAACCTCGGCCGGTTCGCAACACCCCTAGTCATCACCAACTTGATTGTTGCTGTTATGCATTTTGCATACAAAACACCAAGCCCAATCGGAAACCCTGTCTATACTCCGTTTCACTTTGTGTTGTACCTACGGGTGTCGCGAACTTTTGTCGAACCAGATTTTTTGGTCTAACTTTCGGGGTTCAACTGGGTCGAACCGGTTCGACGAACCTTTGAACTTTTCACCAGATTATCATGTTTTCTACAGCGATCAAAGTACAAATGTTGTCTTAGTTTTGAGTAAAAGCCTCAGGATTTGGTAAGGTCACGTGTCTAGTTGTCAAAACAGGGGAGTGCAACTTTCTATACCGCCCATGGAACGCAAATTGGAAAACCCTGGAGGCCGCAGCGCCATTTGAATCCCCTGGTATCTGGTGGCTGTACTAAAATAAATATGGCGGCACAGCGAAACCAAAACCGAAACTGCACGGCAGCGCCATTGTGTTTGGATGGATGGACGGTGCTTGCGCCACCTAGATTTAAAAAAAAAAAAAAAATATATAAGGCAGACTAAAGTTCCTTCCCAAGGAGAGCTACGCCAGAAGGATGTACTACCAAAGTACTACCACATCCGATATCAGGGGTTCAAGACAGGCTGGATGAAGAGAATAAAGGCCATAGATTCTAAGTACGGTGGGGGCACAATAAGGCATCTGGCGACGACGGAACGGGAGTGGGCGAGGACAATACGGACAGAGGTGACACGGGCCGGAATAGAGGACTGGAGAAGGACAATGCAGAAGAAACAGAGCCTCCAACTGTACAGGAAACACAAGAAAGAACCGGGTTTACTACAGTTGATCGAATGCCATTTCATCGAAGCACGTTTTAGAGAACGGGCTCGTTTTATCGAAGCACGGTTTAGAGAAAGAAGAGACTGAGTTTAGAGAAACGCCGTTTATCGAAAAGGGAACAATATTTAAAAACGGCTTTCCTACTTCGCGCGTGCATCACTGGTGCGCGTGTTAACCCAAGCCCCCTGCTGCGCTCCCGCCGCTTCGCGGCGGCAGTCTACGGCGGCTCATTACAAAATTGTTAACTCGCCTGATTTACCCGTACACGCCGCTTCGCGGCGGCCGAATTCGCTAAAAGGAAGCTCATCGCCATTTTCTCTAAACTGGGTTCTCTACAAAGGGATTCGATAAACTGGGGTCGGTAAAACGGCGTTCGCTAAAACGACCTTCTCTAAACCGCATGACTCCGGAAAGAACCAGCACCCTATCCACACTACCGGGGAGACCGAGCCAGCGCGCTGCTGTTCCAGGCTCCCTACTGACCCAGAGACGCAGATTTGAGCTCTATGGAGATGACCCAAACTACGGGCTCTGTGGCGGCGACGAGGAGACTGTCGAACACATCTTGGGACAATGCAGTAGCATCGACCAGAAAGGGCAAAGCGCGTTGCAGTGCGGTGTAGAACAGGCCTTTGGCTACGGAGAAGAGGCCGAGGAGGGCAGCGGTGACGACGGTGACCGTAACAACAACCGCACGCATTCGACGGACGCAACAAAACGCCGCCTGGTGACGTGGAAGCGACTTTGCCGCACCGCGAAACACCCTGCCTAGAATGGAACGCCTGAACAACCTCAACAGTGCACATCAGAAGTGACTATTTTTTTATTTTATTTACGGTAACAGAGGCACTCCTCCTAGGTGCGCCCGCCCTGTTTTAAAAGGGTTTTGGTCCATCTGACTGACTGATGTTGTAGCTTTTTTTTATTTTTTGCCCGGTTTGCGCGTTGCTTTGCTAGGCTTCTGCTGCTTTGCGGCTTGTTTTCGCATTTCAATGCTGGTTAATGTGCGTTGAAACTAGTGATGGGACGAATCTTTATCCGAATCGAGATTCGGAGCCGAATCTGAAGATTCGGAAAGATTCGGAAAAGTAGCCGAATCTCAAGAGATTCGGAAAAGTTCGGAAAAATTCGGAGCGTTGCCATGGTGTCCTGATCACGTTGATGAGTCAACTTTTCGTGATATTAAATTTACGAAATTCTACAAAGGGCACAAAATATTGTCGTAATATAATATCATAGTAATAAATAAAATGTTCCGCTCTGTTTATATTTCGGATGTTTAACGGGAACGGTAACCAGGCATCGCGGAAAAATTGGTTTCGGCTCCGGATTACGACCAAAATAGGCATGCTTGGTGCACGTGGAAATACAAGCGCATGTTTTCATCGCCCCAGCCCCGGCGGTTCGGCCAGTTCGGTGACAGTCGCTTGTGGGGCAGGCGGGTTGACGAGAGTTTCTTGGGTACCAGGAACCTCCGGCGTTGTTAGCGGGGTCATGGTAGTGACCACCGCGGCTGCCCTTGCGGCGAGGGAGAAACGCAAGCGCGATAAGTTCCTCGTGGATTTCGTCAGGCTTGGCGTGACCGCCCCAGCCCTGCGGGATTCGGCGGACGTGCAGCCGGTGCAGCGGCGGGTGGACGGAGCGAGATGATGTTTACACGAAGATCACGTTAGCCGGACAGCAGTACTCCGGGGTTCCCGGAGACTGAAGACGTCCACCGTGCTCGTCCGAGGTTCGCAGCAGTCCCCCCGCAAGAGATCGATGCCGTATGTGCGTGGTTCAAACCACGACCGGGTTCAAACAGATTTCGTGCCCATAATTACGGTCATAGTAGCACACCTCACACAAGTGAGTATGTTCGATTCGATTATCTTCAACGTGTGTCCACTGCGGTATTGTTATCGGAACACGGGAAACTCCTTGCGCTGTACTATTCTCCTGTACGGCATTTGTACCTTTCTGTTTAATGAGTGTTTCTGAACAATAAAGTGGCGTTGGACACCCCTGTGTTGTTTCTTTTTCATCAAATAAAGTTCACGTACACAAAACTTGTTGCCGAGAACGGAGAAACGACAGTGCGACGTTTTTCTTCGCCAGTGTCGGTACGCGGTCGAAGTTGGGATGAGCAACACTTCTCATCGCTCTCGCGTCTTACGCAGCTCTAGAGGAGACGAATCATTTCCTTGCCTAAATATATTTAATGCGCTTTGCGCCACATTAGGTATAATACACAGCCCCATTTCGCTACATTCTACTTTACCGACCACCGGGAAACCGCGCAGAAACCGAGACCGTGCATTGATTAGGCCTACGCCAACCACACCGATCAGCTCAGCTGGACCTGGGCGCGTGCCAGGGTTTAGAATGACAGTACAGTGCATACCATACGTTGAAGTAAACAAGATAAATCTGTTTATATGCTGTAACAGTACCTAAAAAAGAACACAACCGACCGCATTCTCGAGGTTTACGAAAGGGTTCACGCTGCCGTCTGCAACCAGCGACGAACCTGACGAATCTCCGAATCTGCCCAATATTCGTCGCGGGAAGTTTGGAAATTTCCGAATCTGTCCGAATCCGAATCTCCGGTGATTCGTCCCATCACTATTTTGGATTAGCTCCCGCTCCAGATCTCAATCTGGATCTGAGAAAAGTCGCTCCGCCGATTTCGGCGGATTCAACCGGAAACCAGCCGGGCCAGCCCTCAGCGCACACACGTGACTTCCTTTCTGGCGGGGCATCTCGCCTGATCTCGCCCATCTCGCCGCCTGTACCGCCCGCCGAATGAGGTGAGAACACTGATCTCTATGACAATTGCTGGATCGCGCTTCCCCGCTTGTTCGCTGCAGCGCAAGTGAAGCCACCGGGCTTCACTCGCTTGGGATACGATTTGCAGTTTTTGCTAGCCTTTGCTGCGGTTTTCCAGCGTGCTGACGACACGTTTTCTACTCGTTCGTCGTCATTCGCCGAAGAAGTTTTTTGAAGACTCTGTGTATTGTTGAGACTTTCCGTTGTGAACACGTGGAAAATTTTACGAAAGTGCAGTGTCGCAGGAAAAAGGCACAACGCGTCGAAAGGAAGGGCTGGCGGCGTGTTCAAAGCATCCTTGGCACGCCGAAGTGCCGTGTCTCTGTGCCTTCGCACGCTTGGATACCGACCAAGAACCGACGCCGTGTGTATGTGTTCAGCGAGTGCAATGTGCGTGAAGCTGTTCGTGCCTCTGGATCAGCGTCCTTTCCCCTCGCGGTTTAGGAACGAGCTTAATC
Organism: Ixodes scapularis; assembly: GCF_016920785.2. Taxonomy (NCBI): domain Eukaryota; kingdom Metazoa; phylum Arthropoda; class Arachnida; order Ixodida; family Ixodidae; genus Ixodes; species Ixodes scapularis. The sequence goes on along the minus strand of NW_024609848.1, from coordinate 362,257 downwards.
CAGCGTCCACTAGCGACGGAAGATGGGGAGAAGGTACGTCTTTTTTTCGTCCTTAGACGATTTACACAGTACCGTGCACAACAGCTCCTCATCACTGATCAGTGCTGGCTTATTATCAACCTACGCGACTCGCCTAATTGTAATTGGTCAACAGATTGCACACGACCATATCGGCCGCGCTTCAAAGATTTTCATTCTCGCCGTCTTGTACTTTTGCTTTCGAAAACCCCCCTGGCTCCACGTACAACGTTGCCCTATTCGTGCTCCCACGGAATCTATTAGAGTAGATTTGGGACATAGCCATGGTTGATATAGTACATAAGAATACGTACAGATCTCCCCCTTTTATTGATAGCAACTCACCGGAACAGCTGGACGATCCAGAACTCCGTGGCCGATATATATAAATGATCTAAAGGCATCTACGCGCGACACACGTTCAGAACTTTGGCGCGGCGTCAATTCTTGACCGGTATCCAAGCGTGCGAAGGCACAAAGATGCATCACTCGGCGTGCCAAGGAAGCTTTGATCACGCCGCGACACCGGCGACACGTTTTCGACGAGTTGTACCTTTTGATACGGCTTCACGCACATTGCACTCGCTAAACACATTCACACGGCGTCGGTTCTTGGTCGGTATCCAAGCGCGCGAAGGCACAGAGACACGGCACTTCGGCGTGCCAAGGATGCTTTGAACACACCGCCAGCCCTTCCTTTCGACGCGTTGTGCCTTTTTCCTGCGACACTGCACTTTCGTAAAATTTTCCACGTGTTCACAACGGAAAGTCTCAACAATACACAGAGTCTTCAAAAAACTTCTTCGGCGAATGACGACGAACGAGTAGAAAACGTGTCGTCAGCACGCTGGAAAACCGCAGCAAAGGCTAGCAAAAACGGCAAATCGTATCCCAACCGAGTGACGCCCGGTGGCTTCACTTGCGGGAGCGGCAAGCGCGATCATCAGTGGGTGAGAACACTTGGGTGAGAAGTACTAGGAGGAGCACGTTGCAATATTGGTGAAGCCTAGTCATAAAAAGTTTAAACGATGTTGTGGCCAACGTGACCGCAGATCTCTCTGGTAATTGGTGCGCGTGACATGTCACGTGTGAGATGGATGATTGATTGTAGAAGGACTCCTTGCAGGCTTGCGCGCGCTCCGTCCGGTAGGTTTTATCAGATCGAAGGCTAGACTGTGGTGTATTCTAGTACCCCATAGCTGGACAAAGGCTAGCTACGGTCACGTGATGTGGTCGCGTTGTCATGGTAAGTGAGGAGAGTAAGGAGGAAAATGAGAAAGAGCGAGGCGTCAAGCCAGCGTGTCTTATGGAGGCTCCGCGGCTTGTGGAGGCTCCGCGGCTGGCGTCCTGCCGTCTCCTAGCCTTCAATCCTCCTTGCTTGACGACAGTTAGTCGAGCAGCAGCAGGCCTGGTTCACGCTTGCGAATCAGCGGGCGAATCTGCAAGAATTCGGCCGCCGGGTGTAGCGTCCACTGTGCATTGCCGCGGCCGATTCCGCTCGGCGGCAGCGGATTAGCTGTAAGTGTGAACCAGGCCTAGGCGACGACAGTTCGTCGTCAAGTTGCTCGAGCAGCTTCCGGCAATCTTTGCTAGAAGCTCCTGAGCCATTCCTGCCGCTCGTGCGCAGCGGTTTTGGCCAGCGCCGCGATTGCGAAAACGTCTTCGAAACGACCGCGGCGGCCGCGGAAAGGGGATTCCCGGGCAGGTGAATCATCATCATCATCATTTATTATTCCTTGAAGGCCCAGGGGGCATTATACAAGGGAGTGAACACTTAAAAAAAAAAAAAAAAAAAACAAGTAACAAAATTATTTATCTACGAAAACACGCTGTAATCTAGTTATGGGTTAGAAAAAATAAGCTAATAGCTGCAGAAAATTTCTTAGTATAAGACGCCAGGCAGTGAGTTCCAGTCGTCAATGGCCAATGGTAAAGTAGACATTTGGTGAGTGACGGTTGACGATGAAATCGGACGTAGTTTACAAGAATGGTCGAGACGAGAGAAAATTCGGTAAGGAGGTGATAACAAACTTTGTCTGAGATGACTGTTGTAATAAAAGACGATGAAGAAGAGAAAGACGAGACACCCTGCGGTGGTGAGAAAGAGTGTCAAGGTTAGCTGATTGGCGAAGTCCTGATACGCTTGCGTATGGGGAATAGTCGGAATAAATAAAACGGAGCGCCCTGCTTTGAACGGATTCCAGGTTGTTAGTTAGGTATGCCTGCCACGGTGACCATATGGAAGAAGCGAATTCTAGTTTAGTTCTGACCAAGGTAGTATAAGCTAGTTGTTTTACGGGGGATGTAGCTTGTCTGAGGTTACGGCGAAGAAATCCGAGAGTGCGGTTAGCATCGGCGATGACAATTGTTATATGAGTGGTCCATGACAGGTCAGATGTCAGATGAATTCCTAGATATTTATACGATGAACAAGCAGTTACTGGGATGCCAGAAAGGTGGTAAGAGGAGGATAGAACGTGTGAACTGCGGGAAAAAGATAGCAATTTACATTTATTATAGTTTAAAGCCATTTGCCATTTATGACACCACTGAATTATAAGTTGGAGATCGTTTTGCAAGGTTAGCTGATCGTGGCGTGAATGAATGGGTCTATATATGACACAGTCATCGGCGAACAAACGTACTTCAGAAGTGATGCCATGGTGGAGATCGTTAATGTAGATTAAAAAAAGAAGAGGGCCAAGAACGCTTCCCTGAGGGACGCCAGACGTTGCTGTGCTTGTGGTAGATTTTATATTGTTAATAGAAGTGTACTGTCTGCGATTAGTAAGGAATTCAGAAATCCAATTGACTACTGAGGGGTGAAGAATAATATTTCTTAGTTTCATTAAAAGACGTTGATGAGGGATCCTGTCAAATGCTTTGGAGAAGTCAATGAAGATGGCGTCAGTTTGAACATTGGAATCGAAATTGAAGTAAGCGTCAGTTAGAAATGCTGTTAGCTGAGTTTCGCATGAGTGGGACTTGCGAGATGACGTAAGTGAATGACGGGAAGGCATTTGCCGATCCCGGAGCAGTGGCAGTGGCAGATCCAAGGGGGGGGTGGGGGGGCGGCCACCCCCCCCCCCCCTCCCTGCCCCCTTCTCGGAGGGCAATTTGACATGGGTGGACCCCCTTGCACAAAAAAGAATGGGAGTATAGTATCCTTAAAGGGGCGGTGCAACGATTTTATGATTAAAATAATTTGCATCTCGTCATTTTGACGTTGTTTATCGTGTCCCGGAGAATAGAGAAAACACTTCCTTCATTAAAAATGTCGCGATTCCGCTGCTTAATCGCAAAGCAAAGGTCGAGCTTTTTCCCCCGCCTGCAGCCCCAAGTGGCAGCCGAAGGAACTACGGCGGTAAGATTACGTGACCTCGCTCGGCTCTAAGCCGCAGCATAGCGCCCGCTAATGCACGCAGAGAGAGGGAGGGGAAGCGTCCTCCGAGATAGCACAAGGGAAGCTACACGGCACTCCGAATGACGTCACTGGGAGTGCGACCAGGTGTGACCCTGAAGGCTGGGAGTGAGTTGAGGGGTGCCCGAAATACCAATCTTTATCTTTTTTTTACGCAAAAACTAGGACACGCAGGCGAAATCGGTTTTCTGTTCTTTACTTCAGAAGTGTCTGGTGGCAACTTCCAGAAATCTTTGACCGAAGTCCGAAAATCATTGCACCGCCCCTTTAATTAAAGGGCCCCTGAAAAGAAAAAAAAAGTTTTTTTAGAAACAGTCTGGTTGGGACACGCGTGTCAAAAAAAATAATTTTACGCGAAAAAAAATTTTTTTTTAGAGCAATATTGACCGCGTCAGACGCAATTTAGTCGGCAGTCACCTCCTTGCCACCTTTTTCTCTCTCGGCATCTCGGGAGCGTGGAGGAGAGGTACACCCCGCCTCTTCGTATTGGATCGGCTTGGCTACTTTCCCGGCTTGGCTGCGCCCCGCACGAAAACCATTGCTACTTCCTGGCCGTGTTCCAAAATTTACTCGATCTTACCCCAGGGTTAGAGTTTTGTACCCTTGGCGTTCTAAAACCTACCCGCGTACAGCGTTTTTCAATCTGTGCTGTCACGTGATACGATCCGCCGGAATAACTCGGATCCATTCGGAGATTTGGAACACAGCCCCTGTGTCTGCCGGTCGCACGACGTACCGCGTCGTATCGTGCACGATGGACCCCGACCTGAAGCGTCGGTTGCTTCAACCTTTCAACGCTGCCAGGAACTGGGCCTTCGCCCGTACGAGGACACGCCTCGCCAGCCGGAAGGCGTCCGCTCCGATCGCCGCGAGACAACCGCTCGCGAGGAGGCACCTACTTCGCCGCGGAAGGCGGCGAAGCGGGTGCCTCGACGAGTTCGTCTGAGCCGCACGACCCTTCAAGCCGCCGCGAGGACATGCAGTGGTGACTCATTTTTTTATTAAACGTTAAGTGCGGTGCCGCGTGCCTTCACTAAACTCTTTACGGGAACCGACATCTAAAAAAACAAATTGGCACTGGCGCGCGCCAGAAAACATACAAAAGATGGGGTAAACGGGGCACACGAATCACGCAAAGAAAAGCAGGAAAACAAAAACCTGTCTCACCGCGCCAATTCTAAGTACTTACGATGACTAAATAACACAAGCAACAAGCCCTCTGCAGAAGGTTTTCACATATAAACGCGATAAAACTATAAAACCACCCGAGGTACGCGAGACGCGTTACTACTACGACGGCGACCATGACAGAAAACAAAATGGCGAAGCGTTTGTTTGTTGTTTTGTTGTAGTATCCGAACGGAAGTTACGAATTTGTAAAACGTTTGTAAGCAATTGCGACATTCATTCGATGGATTCTTTCTTAAACCTAAAAATATGTCATTCAAAAGGCGATCTCAAGAGATCACGAAGATTTTATAAGCAACATCTAAGCTGTCACTCATTCTATTGGCCAATGAGAAGCCGATTTGAATGACCATGGTTACCAATGAGAAGCCGAGCTGAATGACCTGGAATTTGCGCGCAAAATTTCAAATAAATCTCTCGCCGTCAACATTGCTCTAACATTTTTTTTTTTTCGCGTAAAATTTATTTTTTGACACGCGTGTCCCAACCAGACTGTTTTTAAAAAAAAACTTTTTTTTCTTTTCAGGGGCCCTTTAAACATTTTCCGCCCCCCCCCCCCCCCCCCAAACGGAGTTTTGGATCCGCCCCTGAGCAGTGGTCATGCATATTCAAACAGGAGATCCGTAGGCGGCGTTAGAGCCACTAAATAAGCTGCGCTTAGAGTATCGGCACTCCGTTCCCCGACATCGTTGTGGGCGCCGCCATTTTGGCTCGTATGCAGAACAGACGCAACTGCCGATCGTCATGATTCAAAAGTGCGACATCCTCAGCATTAGATTCGGTGTTAGGAAGGTCATGTAATATTGCTTTGCTCCGTCGCGAACGGTTTAAACTAGAGTCACTAAATGAGCTACGCTTAGAGTATCGGCACTCCGTTCCCCGACATTGTTGTGGGCGCCGCCATTTTGGCTCGTATGCAGAGCAGACGCAACTGCCGATCGTCATGATTCAAAAGTGCGACTTCCTCCGCATTCGGTTCGGTGTTAGAAAGGTTATGTAACATTGCTTTGCTCTGCCGCGAACTGTTTGAACATTTGTGGAGGGCGGAAAAGCGCTTCCTGTGATTTCAGATAAAGCTTCAGATAACTGGCAACCATGATTTTAAGACACAATATGGCCAAGTGACGTTACTCTGAAGCGTAGCTTATTTAGTGGCACTAGTTTAAACATTTGTGGAGGGCGGAAAAACATTTCCTGTGATTTCAGATAAAGCTTCAGATAACTGGCAACCATGATTTTAAGACACAATATGGCCAAGTGTCTTTACTCTGTAGCGTAGCTTATTTAGTGGCACTAGGCGGCGTGACCCCGTTCGGATCGTGTGCTCCATTGCGGATCTTATCCCGGCGCCCCCGGCGCGCTCCAAAACGGCCAGCAGAATTCGCCATAAGCTAACCTCCTTGGTTGATGTAGAGCCACTAAATGAGCTGCGCTTAGAGTATCGGCACTCTGTACCCCAACATTGTTGTGGGCGCCGACATTTTGGTGCTTATGCAGAGTAGACGCAACTGCCGATCGTCATGATTCAAAAGTGTGACTTCCTCAGCATTAGATTCGGTGTTAGAAAGCTCGTGTAATAATGCTTTGCTCTGTCGCGAACTGTTTAAACATTTGTGGAGGACGGAAAAGCGTTTCCTGTGATTTCAGATAAATCTTCAGATAACTGGCAACCATGATTTTAAGCCACAATATGAACAAGTGTCGTTACTCTGAAGCGTAGCTTATTTAGTGGCACTAGGTTGATGTACACCACAGCTGTTGTGACGCCGCCAGGATCGCAACCGGCGAGAGCGTGGCACTTCTATGACGTCATCAGACGGAACTCGAGGGACCACTTTTTTGGACGAAGTAAACCAACAGTAAACACATCAGTCGGAGACGCGTTTTAGCAATGAGGCCGCGCTCCCAGCGGGTGTTGGCACTTGTTATTTTATTTTAAATAAATATGATTCATATATTTAATGAATCGAAATAAAGTTGAAGTTGTTTTGAAGGTGTGAATGGCTTTGAAGCTTCGGTGTTTGTGGAGAATAACAAAGAGGACGAAAACCGGACGACACGTTTCTCCGCGTGTCGTCCGGTTTTCGTCCTCTATGTTATTCTCCAAAAACACCGTAATTTAACCAGCACGCTCCATTTCCTCGAGACTTTGAGGCTTGTTATCGTAACTTTCTCTTGCACTCTTTCAACGTGTCTGGGCGCGCTTTCTCTCTCTCCGAACCCGCGCCTCGAGATGCGCTGGATTTCCGTCATGGATTTCCGTCATCACCACACCACCTGATGTGCCAAGTGGGGAATGACTGCCGAAAGCCGGGACATCAATGGTTTCAAAGTTCCAATGGACGTGCGGTACGCTCTTTCGGTCTTCTCTTGCTTAAGTTTCTGATTAGATGTTTGCAACAAAACCTAGCTGTCGCAGTGGTAGTGAGTATTAATTGTTTGATTTTGGCAATGGCTACGATGGTTTCCAATCACAAAACCAAATCCTATCATTGTTCAGGATTGCTCTTCACTCGCCGCGAGAAATATGTCACTTTCAAATTACTGGAGACTTCTGTGTCATATCAAGATCGAGCACATATGTTCACTTTAAAAGATGGGAAACTTTTTGCTGTGAGCTGGTTTCTTTTTTTTTTTTTTTTTTTTTGGCATTGTTGTCAGCGATTCACGTGTCTGTTCGCGAGGAGTGAAAATCAGCCTAAATATTTTTCGATTAACTGAGGATGAGCGATGGAGCGATTCGCTCCGGTTTCCCGTTTCGTTTAGCAGTGACGCACTCCTAAATTTAAGTGATAATATTAAAAACGAATGCAGGTTCTTGATGAAGACTCAATACCAAAGAGCTCACCTATTTTTCTTGACCTCAATGCCTAGTTTCCTTTAGTTGCAAGACACCGTCGTCGCTCTTTACTTATATGGTTACTAATATAATCAAATTCGAAATGATTGTCAATTTAGCGTGGAGGCATTTAAGTCAAGGAGAAGAAAAATAGAGGAGACACGAGTTTTTAGTGTCACAGTGTTGAACTCCAAGTACCGTTTTTTGAAAGGAGGCGCAGAAACTTCTCGCTGTTTTCATATGACCCTATCATGCACGTAATGGCCAATCAAGCAATTCAACCTTTTTTTGTAGGCTCCACGCCTGTGGCTGGGCGGTGTAAGGCTTGTGAGTATACGCCAAGAAGCTCGAAAAGGATCACGAACCTAGAGATTTTATGCAAATTTAGCGAAGTGTTTTTGCAATGACGCATATCATCACCTCGACGCACGTAACCTTAACGTTTTATCCTGTTTTGTTGTTCATTTCTTTGATTCTTGTGTGCAAAATAGTGAAAAATTTCGTCTGTATTTTCTACTGTCTTTTGAATAAAAATGAACGCAAAAGGACAAGCATTGCATATTTTTTGTGTGTGTGTCACTTTCGTTGCTTTGCTAGGTTTCTGCTGCTTTGCTGCTGGTCTCGCTTTTCAGTGCTGGCTTGTGTGCGTTTCAACGCACATTAACCAGCATTGAAATGCGAAAACAAGCCGCAAAGCAGCAGAAGCCTAGCAAAGCAACGCGCAAACCGGGCAAAAAATAAAAAAAAGCTACAACATCAGTCAGTCAGATGGACCAAAACCCTTTTAAAACAGGGCGGGCGCACCTAGGAGGAGTGCCTCTGTTACCGTAAATAAAATAAAAAAATAGTCACTTCTGATGTGCACTGTTGAGGTTGTTCAGGCGTTCCATTCTAGGCAGGGTGTTTCGCGGTGCGGCAAAGTCGCTTCCACGTCACCAGGCGGCGTTTTGTTGCGTCCGTCGAATGCGTGCGGTTGTTACTGGTTGTTACGGTCACCGTCGTCACCGCTGCCCTCCTCGGCCTCTTCTCCGTAGCCAAAGGCCTGTTCTACACCGCACTGCAACGCGCTTTGCCCTTTCTGGTCGATGCTACTGCATTGTCCCAAGATGTGTTCGACAGTCTCCTCGTCGCCGCCACAGAGCCCGTAGTTTGGGTCATCTCCATAGAGCTCAAATCTGCGTCTCTGGGTCAGTAGGGAGCCTGGAACAGCAGCGCGCTGGCTCGGTCTCCCCGGTAGTGTGGATAGGGTGCTGGTTCTTTCCGGAGTCATGCGGTTTAGAGAAGGTCGTTTTAGCGAACGCCGTTTTACCGACCCCAGTTTATCGAATCCCTTTGTAGAGAACCCAGTTTAGAGAAAATGGCGATGAGCTTCCTTTTAGCGAATTCGGCCGCCGCGAAGCGGCGTGTACGGGTAAATCAGGCGAGTTAACAATTTTGTAATGAGCCGCCGTAGACTGCCGCCGCGAAGCGGCGGGAGCGCAGCAGGGGGCTTGGGTTAACACGCGCACCAGTGATGCACGCGCGAAGTAGGAAAGCCGTTTTTAAATATTGTTCCCTTTTCGATAAACGGCGTTTCTCTAAACTCAGTCTCTTCTTTCTCTAAACCGTGCTTCGATAAAACGAGCCCGTTCTCTAAAACGTGCTTCGATGAAATGGCATTCGATCAACTGTAGTAAACCCGGTT